>NC_065435.1:6637115-7247941 GCF_024364675.1 Aethina tumida | reverse complement strand
AATTAAGAATGAACATTTCTGAAAGTGTCCTAAGTTGATTCCTCATCAACTAATCTGATTTTCTGAACTCTTCACCACATTATATATGTTTTTTCTAATTGAATAAATTAATAATAATAACAGTAACAAACAAAAATTAGTTCCCAGTTGTACTGATTTTTGGCAATTGTAATTTTCAGTGCCATTGGAAGATGATCTCCATCCAATTTTTGAAGGAAGAACATTTTTACCTGAAGATTGTAACATTAATAATTAGAAATCATCTATCTCTTGGTGAACAATTTGTTCTTATAATATGCTTTTTTGTTATGAATATTATATCAATTAAGACTGAACATCTCTGAAGGTGTCCTAAGTTGTTTTCTCATCAACTAATCTAATTTTCTGAACTCTTCACCACATCATATATATTTTTCTAATTGAATAAACTAATAATAACAGTAATAAACAATAATTAGTTCCCAATTATACTGATTTGTGGCAATTGAAATTTTTAGTGTCATTGGAAGATGATCTCCATCCAATTTTTGAAGGAAGAACATTTTTACCTGAAGATTGTAACATTAATAATTAGAACTCATCTTTTGGTAAACAATTTATTCATATAATATGCTTTTTTGTTATGAATATTATAATATATTTAAAATGAACATCTCTGAAGGTGTCCTAAGTTGATTCCTCATCAACTAATTTGATTTTCTGAACTCTTCACCGCATTATATATATTTTTATAATTGAATAAACTAATAATAACAGTAACAAACAAAAATTAGTTCCCAGTTGTACTGATTTGTGGCAATTGTAATTTTTAGTGTCATTGGAAGATGATCTCCATCCAATTTTTGAAGGAAGAACATTTTTACCTGAAGATTGTAACATTAATAATTAGAACTCATCTTTTGGTAAACAATTTATTCATATAATATGCTTTTTTGTTATGAATATTATAATATATTTAAAATGAACATCTCTGAAGGTGTCCTAAGTTAATTCCTCATCAACTAATTTGATTTTCTGAACTCTTCACCGCATTATATATATTTTTATAATTGAATAAACTAATAATAACAGTAACAAACAAAAATTAGTTCCCAGTTGTACTGATTTGTGGCAATTATAATTTTCAGTGTCATTGGAAGATGATTTCCATCCAATTTTTGATGGAAGAACATTTTTACCTGAAGATTGTCACATTAATAATTAGAAATTATCTCTTGGTTAACAATTTGTTCTTATAATATGCCTTTTTGTTATGAATATTATAATAAATTAAGAATGAAATCCTCTTGGTGTCCAATTGCTTCAACATTTTGTAATTTTGAAATGAATATTATAAATTAAATAAATTTTTTAAGGTGTAAGTTATTTTCTCATCAACTAGTCTGGTTTTCTGACCTATTCACTATTTCACAATTTGGACACCTAACAAAATGCTTTTTTAAACAATTCGTTAAGCTTTGTGTTCCACCACAAAAGCAACGTCATCGTTTCATATTGTGGGCACCATAATCAGATGATTCCGTCAGATTTTCCAAAAGAGTGAACCCGACAAGTGGAATGGGTGTAATAATTTCATATGATAAATAATAAAACATTTGTCAATAGACGTGGTATTTGGCTATGCCCCCGTACTGACGTGTGAATATAAAGATGTTTGGTACAATGGTACGTATGTAATAAATGGTTTGAATTAAGGTCAGTCTTGTAAGTTGACAAATATCTAATGGTGAGGTCAGCATTATATTTTGAATAATTACACATGATGGATCACAAAGGTCAATGAAAAGCATAGAAAATCGAAATGTTTGGCGATTATTGGCTGCATAATTTATTATTATTCAAGTCAAGTTGAAGTTCAAGTGTTCGGAGAAACTCGCGGTTCAGTATTAACAACGATAACACAGAAAAATATGTTAAAACGTTGGGTGTTGTGAATTTAAATCTCTAATTTTTACACTCACGGACGTTCATGTGACCTTTCTTGATTTTTACATGTTTCAGGCAATTTGTTATCTTGACAGGTCAGATTTTAAGATTTATTTCGCAAGCTGTTTATTTTAATTAATTCTTTCGAAGACATTTTCTACTTTTATATAATTATTTTTAGCGGCCTGGGAAACAATGATATACAACGGAATCTTTCAGTCATTATAAAATTCTTTAATGAAAAAATTCTTAACTAATCTCGTTGAAATTCCTCATTTTTCAACGCAACATTTTGCGTTTTACGTATTTATTGGCATTTTTCTAACAAACCATTAAACAATGTCAAGGCAGTAATTGACTTAATAAAAAATATTCCCTTTCCAATAAATTAATAACCAATGTCACTTTTTTATCAAACCTGTATGAATTTAAAATGATTACACGAACCTTAATAGTTGTGCTATGTTTATATTTATTATATGGCTCAGTTACCGGTTTTAAAAAATGGCTAGAACAGTTTTTTTATTGGCCTCTATATGGTATATAATCAAAATCGCATGAATAAATTACTTGAGTAATTCCGGAATGACATAAGGTAGGTCACGAGCTACGATTAACAATCTTAATTTTCGGTACCATTGCGAGATGCTCTCGATCGAATTTTTAATGGATGAATAATATTAACAGAAATTAGTCAGAATAATAATCCCAAGAATTTCGTCATCATTCCAGCTGACTCTGATCCTTTTTATATAATGGACGAAGGTATTATCTGGTGGACAACTGATTCTTATATTTTACTTTTTCGACACGAATATTGAAATTAATTAAGAATTAATTTAAAAGTGTCGAAAGTCGTTTCCTCATCTACTAATCTGATTTTCTGATCTCTTCACCAGTATACAATATATTTTTCGAATTGCAAAATGTAGTAATAATAGTAATACAATTGTGAGATGATATACGTCCAATTTTTGATGTGAGAATATTTTTTTCCTTAGATTGTCACAATAATATTTAGAAATTATCTCTTGGTGAACTATTCATTATTATATTTTGTTTTTTCTTGTGAATATTATAAAACATTAAGAATGAAGGTGTCGTAAGATGTTTCCTCATAAACTAGTCTGATTTTTTGATCTCTTCATCACATTATATATTTCTTTCTAATTTAATAAACTAGTAATAACAGTAACAAACAAAAATTAGTTTACAGTTGCACTGATTTGTGGCAATTGTAATTTTCAGTGCCATTGGAAGATAATCTCCATCCAATTTTTGAAGGAAGAACATTTCTACCAGAAAATTGTTACATTAATAATAAGAAATTATCTCTTGATAAACAATTTATTCTTATAATATGCTTTTTTTGTCATGAATATTATAATAGATTAAGAATGAACATCTCTGAAGGTGTTCCAAATTGTTTCCTCATCAGTTGATCTGATTTTCTAAACTCTTCACCACATTATATATAATTTTTCTAATTGAATAAACTAGTAATAACAGTAATAAACAAAAATTAGTTTCTAGTTGCCCTAATTTGTGGCAATTGTAATTTTCAGTGTCATTGGAAGATGATCTCCATCCAATTTTTGAAGGAAGAACATTTTTACCAGAAGATTGGCACATTAATAATTAAAAATAAACATCTCTGAAGGTGTCCTAAGTTGATTCTTCATCAACTAATCTGATTTTCTGAATTTTTCACCACATTATATATATTTTTTCTAATTGAATAAACTAATAATAACAGTAACAAACAAAAATTAGTTCCCAGCTCTCCTGATTTGTGGCAATTGTAATTTTCGATGTCATTGGAAGTTAATCTCCATCCAATTTTTGAAGGAAGAACATTTTTACCAGAAGATTGTCACATTAATAATTAGAAATAATCTCTTGTTGAATAATTTATTCTTATAATATGCTTTTTGATTATGAATATTATAATAAATTAAGACTAAACATCTCTGAAGGTGTCCTAAGTTGATTCCTCATCTACTAATCTGATTTCCTGAACTCTTCAACACATTATATATCTTTTTTCTAATTAAATAAACTAGTAATAACAGTAACAAGCAAAAATTAGTTTCCAGTTGTACTGAATTGTGGCAATTGTAAATTTCAGTGTCATTGGAAGATGATCTCCATCCAATTTTTGAAGGAAGAACATTTTTACCAGAAGATTGTCACATTAAGAATAAGAAATCATCTCTTGGTAAACAATTTATTCTTATAATATTCTTTTTTGTCATGAATATTATAATGGATTAAGATTGAACATCTCTGAAGGTGTCCTAAGTTGATTCTTCATCAACTAATCTGATTTTCTGAACTCTTCACCACATTATATATTTTTTTTCTAATTAAATAAACTAATAATAACAGTAACAAACAAAAATTAGTTCTCAGTTGTACTGATTTCTGGCAATTGTAAATTTCAGTGACACTGGAAGATGATCTCCATCCAATTTTTGAAAGAAGAACATGTTTACCAGAAGATTGTCACATTAATAATTATAAATCATCTCTTGATGAACAATTTATTTTTATAATATACTTTTTTGTTATGAATATTATAATAAATTAAGAATGAACATCTCTGAAGGTGTCCTAAGTTGTTTCCTCATCAACTAATCTAATTTTCTGAATTCTTCACCACATTATATATATTTTTTCCAATGGAATAAACTAGTAATAACAGTAACAAACAAAAATTAGTTCCCATTTGTACTGATTTGTAGCAATTGTAAATTTCAGTGTCACCGGAAGATGATCTCCATCCAATTTTTGAAAAAAGAACATTTTTACCAGAAGATTGTCACATTAATAATTATAAATCATCTCTTGATGAACAATTTATTTTTATAATGTGCTTGTTTGTTATGAATATTATAATAAATTAAGAATGAATATCTGTGAAGGTGTTTCCTCATCAACTAATCTGAAGGTTTAACAACAGTAACAATCATAAAGTACTTTTTAGTAGAAGTACCCTTGACAGATGCTCCTACTGATATTTTTTGTCCTCATCAATTCAATTTTACACAATTTTTATTTGAATACCAAGAAATATAAATAATAATAATAATAATAATAGTAACAAGCAAAACGCAGTTTCTAGTTGTAGTGATTTATGGCAATTGTAATTTGCTGCACGTATCAAAATTATTAGCCAATTTTCTTCGCGGCAATAAATGACCAATGTTACTGCACCCACCTGTACTTTTGTCCAACTGCCATAAAAACGTTTAATTAAATCTCTGCGCAATTTTATGGTCCTTCAATCGTCTTATTTTTCAAAGTTTCGGCACGTTTTCCATCTAAGTTTATTGAAGCGTAGGTTTTCTTAGTACGAACATGTCAAAACACAATAGAAAATGGACTTTTGATTTGATACCTGCATGTTTGGCGTATAGACTGAATACAGGATCGCATTTTATGGCAATCAAAAAGGACACGTACAAAAATGGCGAATTAAAATTCAACCACAACTGTTTAATCGTAAACCCTTTTTCCTATTGTTGTCAGAACAATGACTGGACCATCGTAAAACGTGCCTGATCCTTGTTTATAGCTGTTCAAAATATAAGAATCGATAATTCTTAATTTATATACGTAGGCATGTTTTCTTCAAAATCATATCGGGCGTAAATCTTATTAGAACCGTTTTGAACAAATTGTTTATTTCCGACGGTGGTACCTTTTTGTCTCGCCGTTATTGTTTGTAAAACATTTTGACATTGTTTGCCTTTTTGATAACCAAGTTTAATAACCTCTTATACGGAGCTTCTGTCGTTATACAGAGAGATGAACGCACTCCGTTAAGATTTTGTCAAAAGCTTCGTTTTCCAACACAATAAACTATTTTAAATGTAGACCCCTCGAAGTAACTCAAGCGTAAGACTACGATCTACAATTACATTAGGTTAATTAAATCCATAAAAATGCAGCAGCAACTTAATAATATGTTATTTTGTAAAAAGAAATTGTAAAATATCTAATGAAACTATAAATTTGTAATATCAGTTGTTGAATTATAATAATAGGCGGATTGCCATGGCAATTTATTTATATTTCTCATGAAATAATAAATCTGTTATGGTGATCACGGACAATAAAAGTTTTATTGATACGTTAAGCAATTTAACAATATTTTCGAGGCACAAACCTATTTCATATTGTTACAATGCGGTTAATGTTGCTGGGAAAAAATCATAATAAATCAAACTGCAATTTCACGACCTCGTTCAAATTAAAAACCTTGAATGGCTTAAATGCAGTTTTTTTTTTTAAATAACAAAATGAGGAAAAAATAAACGAAGAAGTGATTATAATTATTAGTCTCCAGTTACGCATTTCCAAGAATAAGAAGATAAAACGGAGGAAATGATGAATAAAGCTGACGTGGAAACAGGAACAAAAAGACGATAAATGGTGTAAAGTGATATGTGTTAAAAATACCTGTACAGGATGAAAAAGAAGCAAAACACTTCTAATTTCTTCGAGAATTATCTGTTCACCTTGAGTTTTCTCGTGGGATTACAAATTTTTTTTATATATATACAGAATTTCTCTGCGATGCAATTCTGAGTGCCAAAATATGTTTTAAACAATGGGAAAGACATAAACAAACAAGATATGATAAATAAAACTGAGCTGGAACAGACACAAAAATAATTACAATTGTTACAAAAAGATATTTGTTAGAAAATACTAAAGAGGATGTAAAAAAAGTAAAACATTGTGATTTTTTCAAGAATTATCTGATCATTTTTAGTCTTCTCTAAAATATTATGTTTTAACCAGTGGGAAACGCAAAAAGAACAAAGATATGACTATAATTATTACTTTTCTATTACGTATATCCAAGAATAAGGAAATAGAACACAGGAAATGATAAATAAATCTGGAGTGGAATAAAAACAAAATGACTATAAATGGGGTAAAATGATATTTGTTCAAAATATTAAACATAATGAGAAAAAAACAAGACACCTTTAATTTCTTCATTATTTATCTGTCCATATTGGGTTTTCTTCTGGATTTTCAAAAATATAGTTCTGATGTACAGTGTAATATCTTAAATATCACCCACAGATTCTTACTGCTAATATATTGTTTTAACCAGTGAGAAATAGAAAAACAAAGATATGATTTTAATTATTACTCTTCTGTTACGTATATCCAAGAATGAAGAAATAAAACAGAGGAAATGATAAGTAAAGCTGGAGTGGAATAAAAACAAAAAGAATATAAATGGCCTAAAATGATATTTGTTCTAAATAGTATACATAATGAATAAGAAACAAGACATCTTTAATTTCTTCACTATTTATCTGTCCATCTTGGGTTTTCTTCTGGATTTTCAAAAATATAGTTCTGATGTACAGTGTATTATCTTAAATATCACCCACAGATTCTTACTGCTAATATATTGTTTTAACCAGTGAGAAATAAAAAAAGAACAAAGATATGATTTTAATTATTACTCTTCTGTTACGTATATCCAAGAATAAAGAAATAAAACAGAGGAAATGATAAGTAAAGCTGGAGTGGAATAAAAACAAAAAGAATATAAATGGCCTAAAATGATATTTGTTCTAAGTATTATACATAATGAATAAGAAACAAAACATCTTTAATTTCTTCACTATTTATCTGTCCATCTTGGGTTTTCTTCTGGATTTTCAAAAATATAGTTCTGATGTACAGTGTATTATCTTAAATATCACCCACAGATTCTTACTGCTAATATATTGTTTTAACCAGTGAGAAATAAAAAAAGAACAAAGATATGATTTTAATTATTACTCTTCTGTTACGTATATCCAAGAATAAAGAAATAAAACAGAGGAAATGATAAGTAAAGCAGGAGTGGAATAAAAACAAAAAGAATATAAATGGCCTAAAATGATATTTGTTCTAAGTATTATACATAATGAATAAGAAACAAAACATCTTTAATTTCTTCACTATTTATCTGTCCATCTTGGGTTTTCTTCTGGATTTTCAAAAATATAGTTCTGATGTACAGTGTATTATCTTAAATATCACCCACAGATTCTTACTGCTAATATATTGTTTTAACCAGTGAGAAATAAAAAAAGAACAAAGATATGATTTTAATTATTACTCTTCTGTTACGTATATCCAAGAATAAAGAAATAAAACAGAGGAAATGATAAGTAAAGCAGGAGTGGAATAAAAAAAAAAGAATATAAATGGCCTAAAATGATATTTGTTCTAAATAGTATACATAATGAATAAGAAACAAGACATCTTTAATTTCTTCACTATTTATCTGTTCATCTTGGGTTTTCTTCTGGATTTTCAAAAATATAGTTCTGATGTACAATGTATTGTCTTAAATATCACCCACAGATTCTTACTGCTAATATATTGTTTTAACCAGTGAGAAATAAAAAAGAACAAAGATATGATAATAATTATTACTCTTCTGTTACATATATCCAAGAATATGGAAATAAAACAGAGAAAATGATAAATAAAGCTAGAATGGAACAAAAATAAAAAGACTATAAATGACGTATAATGATATTTGTTCAAATTTTATACATAGTGGGAAAAAAACAAAAGACCTTGAATTTCTTCACTATTTATCTGTCTTCTACGTTTTCAAAAATATGGTTCTAATATTTAGTGTATTGTCTTAAACGTCATCCAAAGAGTCTTACTGCTAAAATATTATATTTTAACCAGTGACAAACAAAAAAGAACAAAGATATTATTAAAATTATTACTCTTGTGTTACGTATATCCATAAATAAGGAATTAAAACAAAGGAAATGATTAGTAAAGCTAAAGTGGAACAAAAAAAAATTTTTTTAAATGTATTTCTGATGTATAACAGACCTCAAAGGTATTAACCAATGGCAAAAAAAAAATAAACACAGACATGATTATAATTATTAATTATTATTATTATTATTTAGTACATATAATATTTTAATTTGTATAATCCATTACATGGTATACCATTTAAAGAAGAAAAGAATATAAGGGAAGAGCATAAAGTTGTCCGTTAACAAAAGGTCAAAAGTAAAAATTCCAATAAACAATAATTAAATTATACACCGTACGTAATGAAATCGGAGAGACAACGTAACAGTGAAACTCGACGACACAAATATTAAATTTGATTAACCGTGTAACAAGAAATGTGTGCCAAACGAGAGATTTGTATTTTATCCGAATTGAAAAAATTTTCGCCAGAGTAAATCGTGTTTGAGAATTGCGTAAAGGATGGAAATTTCGCTTTCATATCTGGGAGGCACATACTTGTGGAATGTGGTACTCTGGTAGCCGTATACTATGGTATACTATACGATTGGTTGCGTGTTCAGAAGGCATGACATGTGCTATATTTACTATAACATTGATCACCGATGATTTAGAATGCATTCGTACCTCTGCGGCCCTATTATTGTAGAATGGGCTAATTAAATAAATGATTACTCATTTTTATGCCATTATTCAATCTCGAAAGGGTCCTTTCAATTTACTGAGAATAGAAATACTTCAAGCTAGGAATGCCAGATACTTATTTGTGTAAAAAGGCCATATGTTAGTAATTATGTATTGTGCCAACGGGGCTTTAACAACACATTTTTGCGTAATTGAAGGGTTAACAAGCTGAAAGGACCAACGTGAAACGTCTTCTTAAATCCAAAAATTTATCTCAGTTTGTTCTACCGTGACGATTTAATGAACAAACTGCAATAATAATGCTAAACGAAATATTACTTCTGGAATTTTTATTGACAATTAACAACAACACTGTTGTTTAATGCAAACTTCGTCGTTTTGAGGCAAGTAGTCCAGGTCTAATTTCACACATTTTGCATTAAGTTTCTTGCCGAATTTGATTACACTTGCCATTAAAAATAAAACAACACATAAATGCACCATTCGCATAAAAAATTTAATTAAACATCAACACAATTTAATGTTAATAAACTCATATTTGTATAACTGAATACGTTTAAGGTCTTTAAATGAACAAATAATAGAAATACCTGATACATTCTTGTATAAATGACCATATGGTTACTAATTATCTGTTGTGCCAACAGGGCAGTGCTTTTGGATTTTTGCGTAACCCGACTCTCTGTTGCACAACGATTTTTTTTAATGTAGGTTGTATCGATTTTCTCGATCCAATGTTTACCAATTGCAAAACGATTTTGGCTTTTGGCATTTTGGTGAACTTGGACTGTGTGAAAGTATCACAATTCGGCGTGTCTACTGCTGAAAACTAGCTCAGTACAACCACAAAAACAAGTTACTCAAGTTCTTTAACATAATTGTCACAAGGAGGTAACAATGTCCCGAATTATCATACAAATCATACTAATTGTACCGTACTTAGAGTAGCGTAAAACCCGTTTACCATAAAACTATTACTATTTTTTCCTCTTTGGTGTTTCTGAGGTGAATTATGATTTATTGTGGATTGAGGTGTTTATTTAATTGTCGCGGAGGGACCATGTTTCGGATGAATTTTCTCCAAAATGTTCGCTCATTAAAATTAATTTATGTCGTGTTTTCTCTTGTCCATAAACCACGCCGCTCGCTGAAACAACGGTGCGACAAAAAAACTGTTGTACAGATGATAATTTCAACAAATAAACCTAGAAACAGCTCTTAGGAAGAGACTCAGGCATAAAAACTTTCATTTCTACATATCAATGATGAGTATTTTTCATGATTATGTTGCGACTCGTTAAATTATCTATAGTTAGTAAGTTAATGATAAAATTTCCTAAAGTTTTGAGATATTTAATAATATCATCTGTGAAGCAAAGAGGACGGAACTGAAATTTGTAAATATTTTGTATTAAATATCTCGAAAATCAGAAATATCGTTATATTTTATATGTAGATAATTTAATATATTAAAAAATTATATATTTTTTTCCACAGGACAGGTCAATTGTAAATTAAAACATTTATTAATATCTAAATTTATAAATTTATGAAACGACTTTTGAGAAAAGACACATACTCAAAAACTTTCGTTTCTTCATCGAACATGAGAATTTTTATAATATTAACATTTTTCATTATTATTTAATTCAATTCTAATTTTGTGATACATTAAATTTTCTTTATCTGAGATTTGAAGATATTTCTGATAAATTTCGAGATATTTAATAGTTTCATCTAGGAAGTAAAGAGGGCGTAATTGAAGTTTGTAAATATCATCTATTACATATCTCGAAAATCAGAAATATCGTTATATTTTAGCTGAAAATAATTTAATAAACCACAAATAATATATTTTGGGAATTCTTTATTTTTTTCCAGGACAGGTCAATTGTTAATTTAAACATTCATTAATACATAAGCTTATAAATTTGTGAAAAGATTCTTAAGAAAAGACACAGACACAAAAACTTTCTTCATAAAATATGAGTATTTTTATAATATTAACATTTTTAATTATTATTTTCTTCAATTTTAACTATATAATAGATTAAATTATCTTTAGCTAAAACGTGAAGATATTTCTGATAAATTTCGAGATATTTAATAATTTCATCAGAGAAATTTGTAAATATCATGTATTAAATATATTGAAAATCTGAAATATCGTTATATCTCAGCTGTAGATAATTCAATATACTACAAATTATATATTTTTGAAATCCTTATTTTTTTCCAAAATTATAAAAATTGATTTGAATGTTTTTGAAATAAGATATTACAATTATTATTTCGAAATTTTCAATGGTTATATCTTGTCTATAGATATTTTAATATACTACAAATTATATATCTTTGGAATCCTTATTTTTTCCCAAAATATTATTCATTTGGATGGTTTTGAAATAAAATATTACAATTATTATCTCGAAATTTTTAATGTGTTATATCCTGGCTATAGATAATTTAATATACTACAAATTATATATTTTTGGAATCCTTATTTTTCCCAAAATTTTAAAAATTCATTTGAATGGTTTTGAAATAAAATATTATTATCTCAAAATTTTTAATGCGACATAAGTAAAGAATTGTTTGTAAAAAATTTTTGGTCATAAAAAAATTAAATAAAAATGTCAATTTTCGTAAATATTTTTGATGTTAACAACCACAAAAACCACATTAATTTATATTAATTATTTCATTCTTTATAGAGTAAAATTTATGATATTAGAATTTGCAAATATTTTAGACAATTATTTTATTACTTTTTTTGTGAACGTGTCCACAAATTTTATAATTTCCAAAGAAATGCGGTCCCCCAGTTAATTATCGGCGTTAATTAACCATAAACAGGTCAATTTTAAATTTAAACCTTCATTAATGTCTAAATTTATGAATTTATGGGTCATTTTTTCCCTTTAGAAATTTTATTTTCTTTACGACATTTAAAAAGAATACCACAGAAATTTTTATGCTGAAGTATTTTAATTAGTTTATCTACTAAATGACCAGGTCTGACCTTTTCCAAAAAAATTCGTGTGTAATCTAATTTGAAAAGTCAAATTTTTGTACAACTATGAATGTGTAAACAAAACAAAATATTCAAAACGGACTGATTAAAATTAATTTATGCAAATGGAAGTGTGTACCTATTAATTGAACTACAGAAACTTGGTGTTGGTGTTTTATTAAAATATAAACAAACATGTTATTATTATTAGTTTCCGCATTTATTGGCAAAAATGTGAGGCAAGTAAATTTTACGTTTATTTTACATTAACTTCAAAATTCCTCTTACACAGTCTGTAAATGACATTTTAAATGAACATCGGAGATTGTGTGGAAATTAGTTAATCTTCGGTCATTTTACGTTCCTAATTTTATCTATTTTAATTATATTAAATCCAAATATTGAGAAACGTACGACCTTAACACATCAAATTCTTAAGCGCATTCTTCGAGGATTAATCACAATAAGAATGCATTTAACATTTACCAGATTCTTGAATTACACAGAGACACGCTGAGATCATAAATCTTTGGAAAAATATGCGATGTTATTTACATAATTTTAGAGGAAAATTACACAGTTATACATATACAGTGTAAATAAAAGATACGGATTAACAGAGCAAACATCGAACGCATTTCCGTCCAATATTTGAAACAATCTTAGAACAAATACAAACACGTAATTCCTATTTATCGCTCTCGAGATGGATTTCATGCATTCCATATAACGCTCTGATTTGTATGTCATGACGATTTTATGATTTTTCAATGCTTTCACGTCTGCAAAACTGTACGGGGACCCGATCGAATTAGAATAATGCGTGGAATTCTGCTTCAGCGCCCTTTAATTTTTTATTTTCGTTGTCACTTTGACCGGCCACAAATTTATTCCGATTGTTTGATTAATTTTTAAATTGCGAATAAATTTTTTTTGCAGTCTGAACGTTGAACAATAAAATTGTACATTGAACCAAACAATTTTACAAGTAATTATTGTCGAGTGTCAGAGTGCAAAAAGTGTAAATAACCACTGTCAACATAAATACGTACTTTATTTTACAATTTGTCGGTTCCTGGACCACAATCACATCTTTTAGTACGAACAAATTTTTAGCACCCAATCAATAATATTTACGTGTCACCGTTCACAAAATCAATGGAACCACCGTACGCACAGAAAGTGTTAAAATGTCACCGACTATACAACAATCTATGTGGTACACCGTGACATCCGCAGCAGCTTCATGGTAGGTACTGGTACTAATGGTCGATGGTCGATGGTCGATGGTACTGTGGTACGCGGAGAATTGGCTGGATCCGTCCAATGAGCATAGGTCGCCACCATACGAACACCGATGGTACTGACTAACAGTTCTTTGCGGCTTTGATACTATTCGTACAATGCATCGGCTAAGTACTCTTCGCGAAATAGACTAAGTGTTTACTGGAGGTTTTTATCAATTTTTCACAGTGGTAATTGTTTAAAATAATATGAGATATTTTAAACAAACATTTTACGTCAGTATTAATGACAGGTTTTTCCATTTTAATGAATATATTTATTTTGTTTAGGACTTAAAGAGAAATTAATTTATAAATAAATGGCTTTAATCTTATATAAAAAAACATAATGTTCTAAATACAAGATGTTACTTAAAATTTTTAGTATTTTTTAGTTAATATTTTATAATTTTTGACTCCACAAAACTTATAAATATTATTTTTAAGTCTTGTTTACATATTTAAGTTCAAATTCACAAATTTGATTACAAAAGAAATTGTAATCAAATTTTATGAAAAATGTATAATTATTGTGAAAAATACTGCGTAATTTTTTTAAAAATCTGACACCTTATAAATATAAATGATTATCAAATATTGTCAGTTACTTATGGTTCAGTAATTTGCCAAAAAAATGTTTAAAAGTTACTTGGCAAAGTTTGATCCATTTAGTAGAAATCACCCTGAGTTTATAATATATACAAAAATTATACAAAAAAGTAAAAAGAATGGTTTGTGATTCAAAGTATGTGTTCCAAACTTCAATCCTTAATTTAAAAAAAAATAATAATTATTTATATTTTTATTCTATTAGTTGTATAATTTAATTTAGGCAAGTCTATTTATATTAAAATTAATCGAGAACAATTTTATGTATTTTTTATTTACAACTGGTTGTGGTTAGTTAATAATGCATAAATAATTATGTTTATATAACAATAATTTATAGAAATTCCAGACTGAATTAAATGCGTTCTATTTTTAGAATCGTTGGGACTTTATAAAGAAATATTTGTATATCTTAATTTGAGAAATAATGCACAGAAATAAATATATCAATAAAAATAAAGTAAATATTTAGGAACAGTTTTTAAATATTTAAACAATTAATTATATAATTTTCTTAATAAAATATTTGTATAAAATTTAGGCATATATTTATATTTATATAACAATAATTTGTACTAATTTTAGACTAAATAAAAATTTTACAAAATAATCAGGACTATGTAAAAAGCTTTATTTTTCAATTTACATATTTATTTATATTCCTTGTAACTTAATTAAAAAAAATAAGGACACAAAATGTGAAATTTTCAATTATATTTTTATAATATTTATCAAAATAAAGTAAATATTTCGAAACGGTGTTTTAAATATTTAAACAATTGAATTATAGAATTGCCTTAATAATATATTTCAATAAAGGTATTAGGTAAATATTTTTCACTAGGTAATTGTGGTTAGTCAACAATAAACAAATATTCTGACTTATTAGATACGTTTGAATTTATTTTTAAAAACTATTTAAAAAGCTTTATTTTTCAATTTACACAATTTTTGATTTGACATGGGAAAGAGAAATAAAACACTGGAAAATTTGTGTAATTTAAAAAATGGAATCGAAGAATAATAAAAACTAAATGTACAAATATTTATGATCATAAAATAAAAAAAATCAAAACTAAGTAAATAAATATAATATAAATAAATATTCTCGACCCCCCAATTTCTACACCCTTGGTTAAAAATTAAACTAGAATTATAATATACTTTAAAAATAAATTATTATTCCTTCCTACTCATCATAAGAGTACTTTTTAAATATTGGCTTGAAAAGCTTTATTTTTCAATGTATACTATATTTTTTATATCTATAGACAAATTATAGACAAAAAAAAAGCGGGAAAATTGACATTATTGAAAAGTGCACAAACAAATTTTAAAAGCGCCTTTTTTCAAACCACATAAATATATCAAAAAAAAAGTGGAATCCAAAGGGTAACGATAAGTGAATAGAATACACCACTAGATAATATTTACACAATATTTTTTATACCTTATAAATAAATTATATACAAAACGAAAAAAAGGCGGGAAAATTGACATTCCTAAAAAGTGTATAAAAAAATTCTAAAAATGCCTTTTTTCAAAATACAGAAATTTATCAAAAAAGTAAAATCCAAAGTATAACGATAACTGAATATCCTACTAGATTTATACAATATTTTTTATACAAATTACTCCCAAAAAAAGTCGGAAACGTTTTTATTCTAGAATCACTAGATAATATTCGTCCTGAGATTGGTAGCTATCAAATTTCATAAAAATATATATCTTTACAATGAAAAATTATAATTTCCTTAAGGGTTTTTTTATATTGTTTCTGTTAATCATGTTCTGAAAAACTGAAAACAATTTTTAAGATAAATATAAAATTTTTTAGTACTCTAGGACTGATAATTTGTTTTTAGTACAAATATACACTACGATTTAAAAGAATTCAGGTAAATAATAAACAAATATAAACACGAAATAATATAAAGGATAGTATTAGTATAACGTTACTTTTAAACAAGAAAATGTTGTATAAAAGGTTAAAGCTTAACATTTTATTAAAAGCTTGCGACTAGTGTAATGTGGGTTGCGTGATAAGAGGAGGATGCTATATTAAGGGGCTAGTTGTTTTAACTTTTTATAGAATATGAAAATTATTTATTTCATTATAATCTATAATTTACTTTAAAATTTATAATAGTATTTTAAATAATTTCAATCATTCATTAGTAGTTAATTAATAAACTAATCTAAAATCTATATCTATATTGTTTTGTTTGTTGTTCATTTCAAATAATATCATTATTTTTATATTTTAAATGTTTATTATTTAAATAAATAAACATATTAAACATGATACACTGTATATATGTATATACCTCTACAGAAATCTGGTATCTATAATTTTGACGCAATGCTGCCAAACTCAAGTTAGCTAGTTCCCTGACAAAGATAAATTAAACCGGTAAAAATAATGAAAAACCATGCAAAATAATCACGTTAAACCCAGTAATTTTACCTAGGTAATGTGCATGTTACATCAGCATTAACACAAATTCCCAAAAAATTAAATACCGGAGTAGCATTTATTTTTGACATTAGACATCGCTTTTCAATGGAGATGAGCAGTGCTAATAACATGTAGAGAGCTTTCAAAGCTTTGGTCACACTAATCGAAAACAAATTCAAAAATCAAGTGTTTCTTTGATCCAGGCACCGTTGTACGTCGTCCGAAAAAAAATGAATGACTCGAGCTTCATTGAACTCGTCGTGAAACAAACGTGTCGACGTTCCTCGTACGATTCGGAGATGGGTTCACGCCAATCCACCGAGGATTCATCCAGCATTTACTCGTTAGACTTCCTGAAAAAACTGTACGACAAACCCCGCGACAACCTGCACAAAATCCTGAAGGTCTGTCCCGCACTTTTGCATATTTGTTTACACAACAACGATCCAATTGGATACACTTTTTTAGATACCCGAGCCCGGTTTCAATGGAGTTGGTGTTAAATTCGGTAACGGGGTGAGCGTAGATATGAATAGAGCCGAGAAAGAGACTTTCCTGGAGTTTCTTAACAAGGTTAAAGAGCTGGCACCTCCCAAGTCGAAATACTGGCTTGATGTGCAGCATTACGTTTATTATGTTTATAGGAAGTTTGCCACTGATAATCCAGATTCTAACAGTGAAATCATACCAGATGAATTCACTACTGAATTAAGAAGTTTTATTAAGTTGTAAGTCACCTTTTAATCTTGGGTATTACCTATTTTATTTTGATTTTTTTTGTTTTAAGACTGGTTGATGATGATGAAAGTCAATTTTTCATACGGTTATATGCTCTGGTTAAGGAGTTCTGTGTATTTGCTCAATACAACTTTACAAATGTTTGTAAAAACCCTTCTTTAAAGAGTGAGTTTACCTTCAACTATTGTGTGTATGTGTTGCTCACTGCGTTTTCTTTTTAGTTCTATTTTATTACTATGAAGCCATGTTGTCTGCTGCAAAGAGTATAAGTGAAACATTACCTGAATTTGAAGCACTGCTAAGGAAGAACTATTCGATTTGCTGGATTGATTTCAACAATAGTATTTTTATAAACCACTTTTTTGAAGCTGAAGCTGTACAGAAGAAAATAGAAGAGGAATTTGGGGTAAAATTAATAGAATTATTGTGTGTTCACTAAGTTATTGATTTTTTATAGGCCAATCCTGATCCAGAGGTTCAAAAGATGTACCAAATTCTACACAATTTGAAGAATTTGTGGTCCACCGAGCAGACCAGATTAACCCAGTTAATGTAAGTCAACTTTATTTTGAGAGTAGAGTAGTAGATCCTTATGTCTAAAATTCACAGATCCAATGTTTAAAGTGTACGAACATCCTTGGACAGCTTAATGACCCTTACACACTTTTATGTAGTGGTGAGCATTCCAGCTCAACCTCTTGAACCATATTGATAAGTTTTGATCATACTGTTGACTGGTACAAATGATCTATTTGGCTCTTACTTTTGGTGTGAATCCAAATTATCCAGCTGGATCAGTTGAGCTGATGGCTGGCTTTTAATTTTATGTCATTAATTGTTTACAAAACTGTCAAATTAAATGTTTGAAGTTTTGGTGACGGTATGTCAAAGTACCTGTCAACAAATAAATTTTTCACACTGAGTTGTAACTTATAATAACAAAATTATGTACAATGGCCTAAAACTTTATGGTAATGAAACAAATTCCTTTTAGTGAATCTTCTATTTTGGATGTAACATCAGAAGACTATGACACAGAAATGGCAATGTTCGAGGAGCACCGGAAGCTTTTGTCGCATAACTTCTGGATAGATCGTCCGAAAGATTTGTAAGTGAACAAGCCCCATTCGTTTATTCACGTCTAAATTAATGGTTGTATTTCAGAAAAGACGGTTTAGATTTGTCCCGCTTGGACCATCAGTTGTTCAGGATTGTGTGGGATAAAAAGTTTCAAAGTCCACCTTCAATAATTGACAGGAACGGACGTTGCATCTGTGAAGAATGTCTGATAGCCAAATATCAGTTGCTTTTCGAGGAAGAAATGTCGGAAGCGTTCGTTTTGAATGGGGCTAAAACCACCTTTTGTAGGAAGTGTGGAATACTCGTCAATTTCGATTGTTTCATACCTCACGTAAAAAGTAACTAATTCCAACAATTATTGTTATTAGTTTGTCACACTTAAATCTTTTTGCAGATCATCCGGAGCATCGAAAACTCTTTGGAAGCGCAAATCTCTCTAAAATTATATCGGAAAAGCTCGATTTAGTGAATAATATTAGTGAACAATTATCTCTGACTTCGTTGGAGGAGGAAATTTTAAGGGACATTGAGAAAACGCCGGTCGTAACACATAGACAGATGCCCGAAATCGAAAAGGCCAAAGTACTCGAGGAATTCCTGAAACACAGAAAAGACAGCCCCTCAAGTAAAGCGGAAGTACTCAACAAGAACGCTAGGAATTTTATCAAAATTAAAAAGGATATTTTTAACAATGGGACGGGGTTTACGTTTAAACACAGCTCAAGGTAAACCACTAAATTAAATTATAACCACAATTTAATTCGAGAATTGATTTCAGCTCAATTAAAAAGCCTGACTCGCCACGAGACGACTCCAAGTTGCGGGAGCTGTTGAAGAACGGCAAGTACGTAAGAAGTTCCATACAAATATTCCCCTCTCCAAATTGCTAAACGTTTCAGGAACAGCATTAACACGCAGGTGTGCTCGAAGGAGGTGCACTGCAAGCACACGTGGAAACACGAGGACGAACCGAAACCGGAGCCGAAGAAGGGATGCAAGGGTACCTGTGACCACCACAAGGAGTCCAAGAAGTGCGATTGCACTTACTGCGAAGTTTTCGGCACTGTAAGTGACTCAAACTTTAAGTTAGTTCTTTTTTTCACCGTTTTGATTGCAGGCTGCGTCGTCGCACACCCACAAGAAAAGCGAACTGCGTGACAAGCTGAGGATACGGTTGCATCAGCGACGAGAAAAACGTACCAAGGACACGACGTTCAAGTCCACCACAGTGACGCCCACTCCGGCTAAGCCCCAGGTTGTGCGGTTTATATCTAATTGGTTTGTTTCTAAGACCTTTGTTGTGTTTTAAACCAGGTGACGAAGGTGGTGAGTAACAAAGTGGAGGAGCGGGTGCCGCCTCCGACGGCCGGTGTCACCAGCCCAGCGCCCATCGTCCAAGTTTCAAATCCATCTCCCGATTTGACCAACGACGACATCCACGGTCTCCTAAACTACATCGAGGGCAACACGAACATTGATAAGCTGGCGATAGCGCAGAAGAAGGCGGCCAAAAAGGAACGGCAACGGAAGAAGAAGGAGGAGGAGCGGCGGAAGATCGAGGAGGAGGAGCGTAGGAAGCAGGAGGAGGAGAGACGCAAAGAGGAGGAGAGGAAACGGGCCGAAGAACTAGCCAAGCAACTTGAAGAGAAGGCCAAACAAAAATCGCTTAACAATCAAAGTAGGAAATCACCCAGTAACTAGTTTCAGTAGTTAATTGTTGTGGTTTACAGGTAAGAAAGAAAGGAAACGTAACAGGAAGCTGGCGGAAGCTGCGAAGGCACAAGCTGACGTGCTGGAGGAAACGATTCCGGCAATGGTGACGATAAAGAGGGTGACGGAGAACGGTAACAGTCAACCGACCGTAACGATAACACTCAAGGGTTCGACTCCGGATCAGGATAAATTGTTGTACACGCTGGTGAACGGAACGGAAACTGAAAGCAAACAAATACCTCAGCCTGAGACCAACAACAAAAGTGACAAACAACGAAAAACGGAAGCAGCAGCTCCTGCAACAAAGAAGAAGACCAAGAAGAACAAGGTGGAGCCTCCAGTCCAACCTCAACCTAGCAAAAATACGAACACACCAACGATTATAACGAAGGAGTTGAAGGTCACGTTGGCTTTGGATCCCAGTAACAAAAAGAGCGAGAATAAGAAGCAAAACAAGGTGAAGAATGACGTGGTCACTTCTGCGTCGAAACCAGTTAGGTGTAACGAAAAGAAGGAACAAGAAGTCAATTTGCCAATGCTGAAACTGCCTCCAGGTAAGACTTTTACTTCTTCTAAAGTCAATTCAAATTTTGCCTATTTCTACTATGTTTTTGATTGTTGCATTCTAATTGCTTGATTTAGGTATAACGATAACGAAAGTAGAAGGTCCGATTTCGAACCGAACCTACAAAGCAACCAACCTCCAGGACCAACCTCCAAGTTCAACAATAAACGTTGGAAAGTCGGGAGTGATCGTCGTGGACACCGAAAAACTTATCCAACAAAATTGCTCGTCCGAAGCCCCGGCCAAGAAGAAAAGCAGACGTAAGAAGAAAAAGGCGGCGCCAGAAGCCGTCTCCTCCACGTCCGGCAGTCAAATGATAACTCTAAAAAATCCGATATTCCAAAACGTGAACAAACCCCCGGAAACCGAACGTAGCAACATGAGCAACAACGAATGCGCACCCGCTGCCATTTTCACCAGCGAAAACGGCATGGTCACCATCCGGAGTTCGAGGCTGCAACAGTCGTTGAACAGTGGCAACGGTCCACCGAACGGGATCATAACGTCGATGCCCATGCCAATGCCCGTGTCGTCGGCGCTCTCCGATTTGAAGCCCATAATCGGGAAGGACGTGTCGGGTAAAAATAATTTCGTGAAGCCGGTTGAGCCGGCCGCAAAACTGTCGACGTTCAATGCCCAGGAGATCCTGTCCGGCTTGCCGGGCATTGAGATAACGAAAGTGGACAAACGCTCCAAGAAGCAGGACCAGGACGCCAATAAGTCGGCGTCGAGCTCTTCGTCCTGCCAGACGGCTCAAGTCTCCATCATACCTGCAACGAACGGTGACAACAAGTTCATTTTGGACAAAGACGATTGGACGTACGGTAATTATTATTGTGTTTGTCTTGGTGGTGTTTAAGGATTGATTTTTATTTTTTAGACAGCGTGTTTACGCCAAAGGATATTTTAGATGACATGGACGCCGAGGAGAGAGAACTGGAAGCATTCAAACGGTTTTGCCAACAGTCCGTGCCGCCAAAACGAAAAGAAAAAGTCGCTCATTTAAACGTTAAAGATATTGTTTTAAAGAAGAAAAACGATGCAAGCTGCGTCTAAAATCCGATTAATTTGAGTTTCAGTTTTTCATTTTT
Source organism: Aethina tumida (assembly GCF_024364675.1). NCBI lineage: Eukaryota > Metazoa > Arthropoda > Insecta > Coleoptera > Nitidulidae > Aethina > Aethina tumida. Next base: position 7,226,016 of record NC_065435.1, on the reverse strand, counting down.
TATTTTATATTATAAAACTCTTGTGATAAATTACGTTGACCACTGATTTACATTTTTATGATTACAAATACAAATGAAATCATTACTCATGCGTTTTATTTACTATAAAAGAATTATTAATTAATTAATTTTCATAAAAAAAAATAAGTTTTGATAGGGAAAATGACTAGTTTTTACAGACAGATTTTAATAAGAATACAACGTTCACGGGTACGCCCACCCCGACTAAGCCTCAGGTTGTACAGTTTATATCCATCTAATTGGTTGGTTTCTAAGACCTGTGCTTTAAACCAAGTGACGAACGTGGTGAGCAACAAAGTGTAGGAACAAGTGCCGCTTCCGACTACCGGTGTCACCAGCCCGGCGCCCGGGCCGAAGAACTAGCAACTTGAAGTTTATGCAAGAAAATTACCTAGTAATCATTTTGTCTATGGAATAATTACTCATTCGTTTTATTTACTTTCAATCAATTTTCATAAACAAAAAAAAAAGGAAAACATATTTTGATTGGAAAAATCTTAAGAGATATTTAGTTATTTTAAATAATATTAATGTTCTAGTATTAGTTTCAATATAAAAGATTTGATTAAAAGAGATTTGGTTAAGCAGTAAAAATGATATCTATAAATTTAATATATATTTATTTATATCTATCGTTTACCGCAACTCGTCCTTATTTATCTTAACCTTAAAAGCTGCGTTTGACAATAAAACCTACGCTGACAAATAAAGCAAAATTAGTTAAACTAATCGTGAGTGATCTTAAACATATAGCCACAGATTAATTATATTTGTATTTTATCAAATAGAAATTATAGGAAACTGCACAGTTATCGTCCCGCCCCCGTAAAGGTACAATAATTAATAATTTTGATATCAAACCACTGTTCTAAGTATTGGCGGGGTGAAACAATTATTGCAAGTGTCATCATCGTGGACGGACGTGTTCTTGTCTCCCAATGTCTGAAAAGTCTGGTAACCAATTTAAGAAACCCCAGCCTCAATTTTTTTATAAACGAAATTATATCAGAATGCCTAAGGGAGGCAATTCAAATTCGGTGAGTATTATATTTATTTTCGATATGTAAACTTAAATATGTAATGGCGATTTCCACCTTCGTTTATTTAATATGTGTTCAGCTAAGTTAAGGTATTGTTAATATACTAAATAAAACCAAATACGAGACAGACAGAGAAATTTGTAGATCTAAAAGATTCAAGGTATATTCCAATAAAAAAATAATTTTTTAAGTTCAAAGCAGGATTTACCATTTTTATTTTGTTTCCATTTCTTGTTTATTTATATTTTTTGTTTGTAAACAAAACCACATATGAGACAAACAAAATTTTTTATCTATTCTATAAAATATATTTGTAGATCTAAAACATTCAAGGTATATTTTATAAAACATTAATTTTCAAAGTTCAAAGCAGGATTTACCATTTTTATTTTGTTTTCATTTCTTGTTTATTTATATTTTTTGTTACTATATTATAAATAAAACCAAATATGAGACAGACAGAATTTTTCAACTATTCTATAAAATATATTTGTAGATCTAATCCATTCAAGGTATATTTTAATAAAACATTAATTTATAAGTTCTAAGCAGGATTTACCATTTTTATTTTGTTTCCATTTCTTGTTTATTTATATTTTTTATTACTATATTATAAATAAAACCAAATATGAGACAGAGAATTTTTTAACTATTCTATAAAATATATTTTTAGATCTAAAACATTCAAGGTATATTTTAATAAAACATTAATTTATAATTTCTAAGCAGGATTTACCATTTTTATTTTGTTTCCATTTCTTGTTTATTTATATTTTTGTTACTATATTATAAATAAAACCAAATATGAGACAGACAGAGAATTTTTTAACTATTCTATAAAATATATTTGTAGATCTAAAACATTCAAGTTATATTCCAATATAAAATTAATTTTTAAGTTCAATGCAGGATTTACCATTTTTATTTTGTTTCCCTTTCTTGTTTATTTATATTTTTTGTTACTATATTGATTTAATTAATAATTATTTTTTTTAAATAGCTAGTTTAAGAGTAATTATTTTAGTTTAAGAGTTACAACATAATTTCCAAAATAAAGGAGTCTCAAGCAAAAGGAGTTAAGGAAAAAAAATCTGAAGAACGAGTATTTTGTATTGAAGTGCCCCCTAATAATAAAAATGGGAATGACAAAGAAAATGAACTAGATATTGTTGAAGAAATAAACCTGATTAGTGATGAAGAAGCACCAGATCATTTTAATGAAATTGGAGAAAATAGGACAGAGAGTCATACTCTAGGAGAAGTACCCCTTAAGGATATGAATGGCAATTGCAAGGAAAATGAACCACATGCTGTTGAACAAATAAGCCTGCTTATTGATGAGGAAACTCTAAATAATATTAATAAAAAAGGAAAAAAATTGGAAGCTCCAAGAGGACGAGTGTCTTGTGATAAAAGGCCAATCAAAGATAAAAATATCAACGACAAGGAAAATCAACCACCTGTTATTGAAGAAATAAGCCTGCTGAGTGATGAAGAAACAACAAATCATTCCATTAACAAAAAACAAAAGAAAACATTGAAAATTATTAACTTTACATCAGGACAATCCCGTAAAGGGGAGGAGAATATAAGAGATTCAAATACGAAAAAGCAAGGTATAAGACTTGAAGAAGGTAAAGTTTGAAATTTTAAACATATTTTAATTGTTTTAGATGGTGTAGCTTCATTATTCAAGACTAACGCCATATCGGTTAATATATTACCGAAAAGTTCTACAAGTATAGTTCCAGCAAAGACCTCAAGACTTATTGATGCACTTGCATTAGAAACAACGCAAGGCAAGGAAGGCTGTACAGTAGGACAGAAGAAACATCTAGGAGAGGATTTATACAATGAAAAAATAAATTCACTTGGTAAAATAATATTAATATTTATTTAAACAATGTTTAAAATATTTTATTACTTGCTATCAATAAAATTTTCACAAATTTTATTCAATCAATAATTGATTTCAGATTACATAGCTCAGCTTCGTGAAAGGCCAGAGTTAAAAATTTGTGTGGTGTCGAAGACTAAAAAGCAAATAGAAATTGAAAAACCGCAGGAACAAGCGGCGAATGATCGGGCCCAAATTTCTCAGGAACCAAATGAAACCAAAAAGGCACATACACAGGAAAAAGGACGTATTTTGAGCAACATTATAAATGGTAACTCACAATATGTTAGTATACAAGGAAAGCTGTATCGAGTATTAAGGATTATGAAGGGACCGAATAAACTTAATGAACGCAACGGTGGCATTTCTCAAAAAGATCCTATTGATAACGAAAAGAATGATTGTTATATAGTTAACGACACCTTGCCTAAAAAAGGTAACAATAAAAATTGTCAAAAACGAAAGAGGTTGTTAACAGATACTAACTCTGCTAATGCTAAGAAAACAAAGTCTCATCGAAATGACTCGACTCCTAAGAATAGAGCAGCAATAAACAGCTCCTCCAAGGACAGCAAGAAATCCCAGGAACAGGACTGCTCTGTTGTATTGGACATCTCTGATGATTTTCCCAACACCGTCTCGCAGAATGATAAACATGATGGACTAGCAGGTGATATCACAGACAATTCCATGCCCCTGAATGCTAGGAAAACAAGGTCTCACCGAAATAAAACTTCCAAGCATAAGGCAACAATAAACAGCTCCTCCAAGGACAGCAAGAAATCCCAGGAACAGGACTCCTGTATAGTATTGGACATCTCTGATGATTTACCCAACACCGTCTCGCAGAATGATAAACATGATGATCTAGCAGGCGATACCACAGCCAATTCCATGCCCTTAAATGCTAGGAATACAAACTCTCAAGAACTGACGTGTGTTCCAAGCAAGACCTCTGATGACCGAAATGGATCTTCTCAGAAAACGTTAATTTTAAACAGGTTCTGCAATGATTGGCAGAATTTCCAGAAACGAAACTTGTATCAATTATTGGATATCTCTGAAAATATTACCAACACTGTCTCTGAGAATGATCAATATTGTGAACTAATGGTTGAAATCACACATGGTTCCGTAGATAAAGAACATATCGCTGCAGGCGACTCCATACCTGTAAATAATCAAGAACTGGCGTCAGGTTTAAGTGAGGCTGCTTGTGACCAAAATGAGACTTCTCAGAAAAAGTTAACAGTAAACAGCTCCTCCAAGGATGGCGAGAAATCCCAGGACCAAGAAGGGTCTGTGGTATCGGACATCCCTCATTCTCGTGATGTCACCAACAACGTCCCTCTGAGGGATGAACAAAATAAACTAGCCGGTATTTTGACATTTCGTTCCGTATTGAAGAAATATTTCGGAGCAGGAGACTCTGAGTCTCAAACTGCTGGGAACTCGAACTCTCAAGACTTGTCGTGCGTTTTGAGAAAGTGCTTTGATGACCAAAATAAGATTTCTAAGAAAAATTTAACAATAAACAGCTCTTTTAGAGACAGCAAGGACTGCTCTGAGGTATCGAACATTTCTCGCCCTGATGATTTTACTAAGAATGATGACCACGATAAACCAGCGACTGAAATCACAGGTCGGAACGGGGAACAAAAAGAAGAAATGGGTAAATTAAGACGTAGTGGACGAATAAAGCACAAAACAACTTGCGTTTTGTCTTGTTGCAGCGACAAAAAGAAACAAAGGAACAAAGTGTCCTTAAGAAAGAAAGTAAACCCTAAAATGGAGAAAACCGACAACTTACTCAGCAACAATAAGCAGAAGAAAAAAGAATTCTGTAAGGCTCTTAATAATATTAGCGACGTAATGCGTAATACATTAACTTTTTACTCCGATGATGAGACTCTACAGTGCAATTCACCTTTACGCGAAGAGGAAAACCCATTTCGCCGGCTATTTAATTCCCCTGTTAACCTTATCAATCTGGATCAACCAGAGGACAACATTTCTAATATTGACGTTATCGATGACCCAGACAAGGGTAGTAAATTGTAAGTATTATTTATTGTTTATATTTCATTCTGGTCATAATCTTTTGTTTTCAGAATAAGCCATTCAGAGAAGTCTGAAAGTTCCTGAAACTACTTTTGAAAGTATTTGAGTTTTGTGTTTTGTATTATCTAATTCAAGTCGGTGGATTTCTTTGATGTGTTCATAGAATAATTGTTGGATTTTTTTAATAAATAAAAATATATCAAAGTAACTTCAAGTTATTTTTATAAAAATTGATAACTGAAGCATTATAGGTTCAATATTAATATATTAATGCTTCAATTAGATTTAATAACAATTTTATGTTAATAATTTCATAGATGAGGTAGAATAAAATACCCTCACAATTTTGGTTGATTTTTTTAATAAAGAAAATAAACAATATCAAAATCGTTTCAAGTAGTTTTTAGAAATATAAATCTTTGTTTCTACAATAAAATTACATAGAACAGAATTAAAAATTAAATTTCTATTGCCAAAGATCAAGATTAAATATATATTCAATTAATATAGTTTTAGAGCAGTTAAAATGTAAAAATTGTTGAATTATATGTTCAATCTTGATCTTGATTTTTCGAAATGATGGGAAAAATATAAATAATTCTTATTAAAGGAAAAATAAGTTTTAATTTACAGTTATGTAACAAATTTTAAGAAACAAAATGCAAATAAATATCACAAACATAACTGAACAATAGAATATACAGGACATATACAAGATGACAGATATCTATATATTCAGAATAAGAAAAATAGTCATCACTCTTGGGCATAATGGGCCACATATTCCATGACCTTAATTTTAAACTCTTCCTTAGAGTTACGGTACATCTCAGCAGCCTCCACGTTTAAAGGGTCATCAAAATTCAAGAGATCCTACAACAAAACATAAATTGAAATGAAAGTGAGCAAATCAAATGACGTATTTACTGTGAATAGTGCGTTTAGACCCCAGACGACATCTTTTAGGCGTCTTGTTGGAGACCACCCCATTCCATCTACGCTATGACGTCTCAGTAGTGACAGGCAAACTTCCCCTGACTCAGTTATATTGGGGTGCCACAACTTTGTAAGACATTTCACTACGGGAGGCTGAAATAAGAACATAACATTGATTTAACTTATGAGACTAAGATGGTATTATGTAATTTAGAACAAATCATTTCCAAATAGCACAGCACAGGTAAAAATGTTTACATTTTAAGTAAAATTATATTAATTATTAACTTGTGATTAACTTGTTCATATAATATGCTTGTAATTAAAGATTGTGGTACTTCACTAAGTAATATTTACTTACTTGTGTAATGACTTTATAATTTAGTAGTAGTTGCAACATAAGCAATAAGGAGAAATTACAAGTATAAATTAACAAAATCAACAACAGTCAATATACAGACATTTAAATTTGCTGTGCTACTTTTACAACAGTGGAGGGCAAAAAGATGTGTTTGTGATGAATCTAATACAACATAAAAACATCTAAGTGTACTTACAACCATATTATACTCCTCAGTGACATTTATTTCGAACTTAAAAGTCCCTCCTTCCCAGAAACCTTCAGTTGGCTTGACTATCAATGTAAAAAGACCTAGGTCATTTTCACTAGCGTAATTTACAGTGCAACACGACGGAAGCAACTGGGACATTTCCTGTGCCTCCTTCACTAACAGTCTGTCTCTGATTGAGGCCCTATTGGAACCTGATTGTTCGTCATTCTGTGATTTGCGCTTCAAACGCTGCGACAGCGTAATCATTTTTCTAAACTATAACTATATTCACTAAACTTATATTAAACTATGGCTAAATACTTTTTCGTATTTAAAGCATTGTTTATTTTCTTTCTAACAACGATTTGTAGGTTAGGCAGTGTTATTTATTGGTTTGTTATTTGGTTGGCATGACTGCCGGGTTGTTTATACAGTTTGCACGTATTAAATTTTGTTTTAAATTATTAAAGAAAAAACAAATGAACAAACGAAAGTTCTTGATAACTAGTTGATTGTGCTTTAAGAAACATTAATAATAATGCAGTAGTTTTTAATTATTTCCAAAAGTGGCAGATATAAATGTTATAGTTACATCTATGATACGTTTTTCTTTGAAGCTTTTATCTATGGTAGAGTTGTTTTGATGTCAAATGTCAAAAAAATAGGTTATAAAATAAAAATGAATAATGTAATATTGGACAAAAATGTTTATTAACGTTACTAATAGTCCATTAAAAATAATATTTAAAACGTTGATTTTATTGGCAACCTTCGACATATTCATTCACTATGTCTAAAAATATAAGAAATATTTATGATAAACCTTACAAAGTTATACCAGGTAAAAATATCGTAATTTTAAAAATTCCGTTAAATACGTGTTTATTTTAGATAATAATGATTATAACGATCATAGCGACAGTTTACCAGGGACTTCTAAACCTGTACATGTACAAAGAGTTGAAAAAGCTTTAGATTTGACTCTGTTTTTACAAAACATCAATAAGGTTTCAAATAGCAGTGATAGTGATGACTCTGATGACATAACCAACATCAATGACATCAATTCAGAGTCAATACTTAAAGGTAAACAACAATTTAGCAACAACTTTACATCTAATCACAATTATTTTAGATTCAGAACCAAACTGCACGAAGGACTTCTACAATTTCAAATTGGTGTCAAACAATAGGAAATGGCTAGCAGATATTTTGCAAGAGAACTCTGACACATCACCAGATACACAGTACAAATTAATCACCCGGTATCATGCTTATCAGAAGCGTTTGAGGCAAACGAAAGAGGTAAATTGTTGAACTTTGCACTGTGCATAATTAAAATTGTATGTTTTTAGAATGTGGACAATTATATGTTTTATGGGGCCGGTTTAATAAGCACAGTCGATCATTATCCAGAAATAGAAAGAAATTTGCCAGCCAGGACAAATGATTTTGAGGAGTCAAACTATGTATCTCAAAAAGTATGTGATTAATCTGAATATTTTTTAGTATATAGTATATTAAAAAAAAGTACCTAAGCAATTTTTCGGAAATTTAGGCTTCATGTTTAAGTTTCATGTTAACTAAGTGGATATTGTGTATATTAAATTTTAAAACTAAAAAATGGAGAGTAAAATTTAAATAATTGTATTAGTAAAAAATGTATTCTTGGATGGTTTATACAAAATTCCTAAAAAATTACTAGAAAAATTGGGATATCAATGAATATAATTTTAAATATTTGTTTTTAAGGATGAAAACATATTGGGAATGGAAATGGAAAATGGAATGGACTACCAACATATGGATGAAGATGACTCTAATATTAATTCAGACGTTGGCTCAGTCCCTCCATCACTATCATCACATTCACATACTGCAACCAAGAAAAAGGCTAAGAAATTTAAAGATGAGGAGTCCAAAAAGAAATGGGAGGATATTATGGCCACTAAGAGGAGGAAACTGTTTACTAGCATGGTGAAAAAGGAAATAGGCAAACAACACAGAGCTAAAATAAATCGTCATAAGGAAATGTTGATACAAACTAAGAGAGTAGCCCAACAGTGCGTCAAATATGGAAGACAAAAAGCTGTAAGTTTCTAGTTTGTTTTAAAAAAGTACATTTAGTGAATGCATAAATTTTCAGTTACAATCAGCGAGAACGGTGAAAGAACAGCCGTGGAGAATGAAGAGATTATCCAGGGAGAACATCGCCTATTGGAAGAGATCCAGGAGGTTCGACCGAGAGGTCAAAAAACGCTTGGAAAAAGAAGCGGAGGAACAGAGAAAGATCGACCACGAACTCGTCGAAGCCAAGAGACAGCAAAGAAAGCTGAATTTCCTGATAACACAGACCGAATTGTACGCCCACTTCATGTCGAAAAAACTGGGCACCGCCTCGCCGGAGGAACAGCTTAGAATTTTAAGCCAGTTGGACGAGGAGTCCGCGGTTAAACTTCCCACCGACGATTACGACAGCGAAATGATGAAGGAGAAGGCGAAGAGGAACGCACAGGAAGCGTTTCAGAACGAGAAAGCCCGCACGAAACACTTCGACATGCAGGCGAACTCGACTGTTGAGGAGACTGACACGGAAACTGAGCAGCCTCAGCCGGACATATTCAGAGGGAAGCTCAAGGGTTATCAGCTCAGGGGCATGAACTGGTTGGCCAACCTGTATTCGCAGGGGATCAGTGGAATATTGGCGGACGAGATGGGACTTGGAAAGACTGTGCAGAGCATCGCGTTCTTGTGTCATATTGCTCAAAAGTACTGTGAGTGTGTTTCTAATTGCTTTGTTTTTATTTGTAGTCGTTTAATTTAGTAGATTTTTTATAAATTGGCTATTAATAAGTTATTATATTTATTTTATTTAAATTAAATTAATATTTCGACGAATTTAATTGTTTTCAGCTGTTTGGGGTCCGTTTTTAATAATATCGCCAGCGTCCACGTTACACAACTGGCAACAAGAAATTGCGAAGTTCGTGCCGGACTTTAAGGTGGTGCCCTACTGGGGGAATCCCCATGAAAGGAAGATCCTTCGGCAGTTCTGGGACCAAAAGGACATCTATACCAAAGACGCCAGTTTTCACATTGTTGTAACCAGCTATCAAATAGTCATCACCGATATTAAATACTTCAACAGGATAAAGTGGCAATATATGATACTAGATGAAGCTCAGGCCATCAAGAGTACAAGCAGTATGAGGTGGAAAACGTTATTGGGTTTCAGCTGCAGAAATCGATTGCTTCTCAGTGGTACACCCATACAAAACAGTATGGCTGAGTTGTGGGCATTACTCCATTTCATTATGCCCACATTGTTTGACTCCCATGAAGAGTTTAACGAGTGGTTTTCGAAGGATATTGAAAGCCACGCAGAAAATAAAACAGGAATTGATGAAAGTAATGGTTTTCATTCTCATTTGAATGTATAATACAAACTGTTTGTTTCAGAGCATTTATCTCGACTACATATGATTTTAAAACCGTTCATGTTGAGGAGGATTAAAAAAGATGTAGAGAACGAATTGTCTGATAAGATTGAAGTTATGGTATACTGTCCTTTGACCACAAGACAGAATTTGTTGTATGTAGCGTTGAAACGGAAAATCAAAATCGAAGATTTGCTGCATTACACTGTGGGCGGTGGAGACTCCCATGCTGTTGACAAAAGCTTCACTTCCAATTTGATGAATTTAGTCATGCAATTTAGAAAAGTAACTACTAGTACAATTAATAATTACTTTATAATGCAAGTTTTTGTTTTTAGGTGTGTAATCATCCGGAGCTGTTTGAAAGGAGGGACGCAAAATCACCAATTAGAGTGTCCAATCTTTTTTATAACGTTCCTTATTTAGTGTATGATTTTAATGTGAGAAAACTGTTAAATTTAAAACTGCAGAAATGGTTTTTGTTCACTTCTGAATATATTGCACATGCAGTTAGGGATTATTTTGAAAGTACTATATTTAATTTTTGTTTCTCTTTAAATTTATCTTTTAACGAATTGTACAAAATTTTTAATGGTGATATTTTACAAAGGTTAGTTAACTTTAAGCATTCTGTTAATGTTTAATAATCTTTTTTGTGATTTTAGATGGAACCACTACTTTAATACGGAAAAAGAAGATAATTTGTTATATCACAGGAGTTTCTATGACGATTACAACGAAGGTCCTAGTATTCGTTTGAGACACAACTTTAAAATGTCCAAACCACACATAGAAAACAGTATTTTAGAAAACTTGGTATTTACTAGGAATAACTGTGGAAGTCGAGTCATATATACGTTTAGTGATCATTATTATCATTCAATGGCTGAAACTGTAGAACATAAAAACATTAGAGCTAAGCATGGGGGTGTTAAACAGGAGGACGAGACTAACGTCGACAATGAAAGTAGTAACAACAACGTAAGTCACATAGTCTCAATCACACACACATTAATATTATATTGAATAACATTTTTAGGGACAGTTAAAGACCCTGCCTGATTTTGAATACAAACCACGGCCAAGTCAAGTGTTCAAATGCGAAAAGACTGATCTACCTTCGTTTTTGTTCTGCTACATGCCAAAAGTGTCTACCAATCCGATCACACTGTACTGTTATTCGCGTAGAGCCGCATGGGATCTCATAAGACACATAGACGACTACAACTACTATTCCTTGAACCACTTCTGGTCGAAAGCCAGTGGTAACACATTCGGACGTAGATCTGCCGAAACGTTCCACCCTCAGCCGTCGAACTGTGTGGACATTATCAGACCTTTGAACGGCTGGTCCGGCATCACCATTCCGGATAAGGAAACGCTAGTGACCGACTCCGGTAAACTGTCCGTTTTGGACGGGCTGCTTAAACGTCTGAAGGAGGGAGGTCACAGAGTTCTGATATACTCTCAAATGACCAAAATGATCGACCTGTTGGAGGAGTACATGTGGCACCGGCATCACAAGTACATGCGGCTGGACGGGTCGTCGAAGATCTCAGAAAGGAGGGACATGGTGGCTGATTTCCAGGCTAGGACTGACATTTTCGTTTTCCTGCTCAGTACCAGAGCGGGCGGTCTCGGTATCAATTTAACGGCGGCGGATACGGTGAGTGTTTTACTTGTTTTTATTCACGGAGGCTATTAAATTAATTGATATAATTTAATTACATTTAACCATTCTCTAGTTGAAATTCAAATTGTTATGGGTAAAAGAGAAATCTTTGAGTAAAAGTTTCAAATAGGTGGCGTTTATCAACTTAAGTTCAGGTCTGCTGCAATAGATGGCGCCACTATAATCATTTAATTTAAACATTTTTATTAACATTCTCAAATCGTTTCTTTAAAAGGCAATAAAAAATATCTAGAATATGCTTTTTATGCAAAAATTTGAAAATTGTATACAAAAAATATCCTAATTTTCTTCAATAATTAATTAGATTGTCAGTCTTTTAATATCTTTTACTTATTCTAATAAGAAACTGGAGATTAATCTACAGGAATCAATATATGTACAAAATTAACTCACAAAAATCAATATTTCTTCATTTTATCACTGCAAATACATTTACATCATATAATTGATAATATTAAACATAAATTCTAGAATTACACCTAAAGAGATTATTTTAAGTTTACTGTGGTATTTAATTAAATTGTCAGTTTTTTAACATTATTTATTTATTGAAACTGACAATTAATCCACAAGAATCAAAATTTGTATGTTTTATAACAGCAACTACATATCATTGATAAATATTAAATGTATATTGGAGAATTATACTCAAAGAAATTATTTTATCTGATTTTATGGTGATATTTGATTAAATTGTCAGTCTTTTAACATGTTTTATTTAATGGAACTGACAATTAATCCACAAGAATTAATATTTGTATGTTTTATAACAGCAAATACATTTTTTAATATACCATATCATTGATAATATTATGTATATTATATATGTATTGGAGAATTATACCCAAAGAAATTATTTTAATTTTACTGTGATATTTAATTAAATTGTGTCTTTTAATATGTTTATTTATTGGAACTGACAATTAATCCACAAGAATCAATATTTGTATGTTTTATAACAGCAAATACATTTTTTAATATATTATATCATTGATAATATTAAATGTATATTGGAGAATTATACCCAAAGAAAATATTTTAACTTGACTGTGATATTTGATTAAATTGTCAGTCTTTTAACATGTTTTAATTATTGGAATTGGCAATTAATCTACAAGAATCAGTATTTATATGTTTTATAACAACAAATATATTTTTAATATATCATATCATTGATAATATTAAATGTATATTGGAGAATTATATCCAAAGAAATTATTTTAACTTTACTGTAATATTTAATTAAATTGTCAGTCTTTTAACCTATTTTATTTATTTGAAATGAAAATTAACTCACAAAAATCAATATTTCTACATTTTATCACTGGAAATACATTTTTTAATATATCATATAATTGATAATATTAAATATATATTGGAGAATTATACCCAAAGCAATTATTTTAACTTGACTGTGATATTTAATTAAATTGTGTCTTTTAACATGTTTTATTTATTGGAACTGACAATTAATCCACAAGAAGCAATATTTGCATGTTTTATAATAGCAAATACATTTTTTAATATATTATATCATTGATAATATTAAATATGTATTAGCGAATTATATCTAAAGCAATTATTTTAACTTTACTATGATATTTAATTAAATTGTCAGTCTTTTAATATGTTTTATTTATTGGAATAGAAAATTAGTCCATAATAATCAATATTTGTACATTTTATAACAGCAAATACAATTTTATTATGTCATATTTTTGATAATATTGAAAAATTGTAAATAAAGTAATTATTTTAACTTCACTGAGATATTTAACATTATCAGTCTTTTAAGAATCAATATTTGAACATTTTATAGCAGCAAATACATTTTTTAATGTATCATTTCATTGATAATGTTAAATAAATATTGGACAATAATACACAAAAGAATTATTCCAACTTCCCTGTGATATTTAATTAAGTTGAGTCTTTTAAAATGTTTTATTTATTGGAATTGGAAATCAACCCACAACAAATAATTAACTAAAGTACTAAAATAAGTAAACGAAGAAGTTTTTCTTTAACAATTACGTTAAAATTGACTAATCTGTAAATGTACAAGAATTTAACGGTTAAATTGAACAGTTTTGTGTATAATAATACGAAAATCGTCTACTTATTTGGAATAATAATACAAACAAAAAAGAATATAGATATTTCCCTATTTCGAATGTAAACAAGAATTAAAACGACGTATCTATAAACGGTTTTCGTTCAGTATCGCCTGCGACGTGCCTAAAATATTCAATTACACTTCAAAACTATTACAAGAATCAATTGCTTCTCTTTTAGAATTAATAAATTAATACGAAGTGAATTACAGTAATTCCCATCTCTAGTCGCAGTCTCCTACCTTATATCCTTATCGGCAGACGTGGCAGACAGTCTATACTTGATACTCTCCATTTCACGATGTTAATGTATCGGTTATTAATTACGAATTAATATCAAAATATTATTTTCTCACGCCCCTAGTCGTAATATTTTATTGCTCGATAGAGTCGGTTAAATAATTGAAAGGAATTTGTTGTGCATTTCCTACAACATAACGCTAATAGTCATGTTTCGATAGCATTGGCGGGACACGAATCTCATCTGGTTTTCAAAAAAAAATATACGGGTCCGTAAAATTCCTCTGTACCAGCAAAGAAGTCGTTTCATTAAACGGATTTACAAGATGAATTTGACGATCTCGTTTCCTCGTTATCATTCATTACGAGACGACAATTAGGCAAATTAACATAAACCCTTCGTATCCAAATCGCAAGTGGAGCTTTACCAAAAGGAGAAACGTTCGAAGTCGCCCCGGTAGTCGGATAGACATTTCTATCGTCTCCTCCGTATCTGTCGTCCGCATTATGTGAAAAAAAAATCTGATAGCGCGCCACTGTATAACGGATGCATTGTCCACGTACTTCGACAAACATGCTGGGAGAACCTGGTTGAAAAGTTCTCAGCAAATCCGTAGCATACGTCAGGGCATTCCGCACTTATTCACAGTCACAGCCCACTAACAGGTAGATTACAATGAGCATACTAAATTCGTACAAAAAAATGCTCAGACGAATTTCTTTTTAACGACGCTGCTATGCAAATAATCTCCACCTTTATTTTTTTGTTTACCAGCGCGACATTTTCTGGCCCTCGCAAATAAAACGGTTGCGGGATGATCGGGTTTTTTTTTTTGTTATTGTTATTGGTGGTTGGATGGGGAGGAAAGGGTGGAACAGTTCATTCGTATTTTCTTGGATCAATTTTTTGGTTTAGAATTTTGGAAATTTTAATTATGTTCGAATGAGATGGAAACGATATTTGACTTGTAAGTTGATTGATCTCTACACATAATCAATTTACATATGGTAATTTTGCTCTATAACCTTAGTATATTCGACATTTTTCACATTGAATTAATTTCAAAAACATTGTCACAAATTTTGTAGAGATCATTCAACTTTTTAATTCGAATATTTTGGATTATGTACGTTCTTTGTCCTTTGGATCTCTGCTTACTTATTTCATTTTCATTGTTAAATCTAAAGCAAAAGTAATATGAGCATTTTAGAAGTAAAACTGTCTAATCTGTGTTTTTATTAAATTTTTGTTTGTTTGGTAATCAGTATTAATATTTCATATATTTAGAACTTAAAAAACAGTTCAATAAAAAATAATTGCTAAAATCATTGTATTTTTGTGTATATATTTTTAATATACTTTTAACAGTACCTGATTAGTCAAAATTTCACATTTATTATCAATTCAATAACTTCATAACTTTTAATATATTTTTTATTCTAGTTATTGTATTTATAAAAAAATAAATTACGTATAATCTGACAAGTAAAAATAGTAATTAGTCAAAAGTTCACATTTATAATCAATTAAATAACTTCATAACTTTTAATATATTTTTAATCCAAGTTATTGTATTTATGAATAAATAAATTACGTATAATCTGACAACTAAAAATAGTATTTAGTCAACATTTCACATTTATTATCAATTCAATAACTTCATAACTTTTAATATATTTTTAATCCAAGTTATCGTATTTATGAATAAATAAATTACGTATAATCTGACAACTAAAAATAGTATTTAGTCAAAATTTCACATTTATTATCAATTTAATAACTTCATAACTTTTAATATATTTTTAATCCAAGTTATTGTATTTGTGAATAAATAAATTACATATAATCTGCCAAGTAAAAATATTATTTAGTCAAAATTTCACATTTATTATCAATTAAATAACTTCATAACTTTTAATATATTTTTTATCCTAGTTATTGTATTTATAAAAAAATAAATTACGTATAATCTGACAAGTAAAAATAGTAATTAGTCAAAAGTTCACATTCATAATCAATTAAATAACTTCATAACTTTTAATATATTTTTAATGCAAGTTATTGTATTTATGAATAAATAAATTACGTATAATCTGACGGCTAAAAATAGTATTTAGTCAAAATTTCACATTTATTATCAATTCAATAACTTCATAACTTTTAATATATTTTTAATCCAAGTTATTGTATTTATGAATAAATAAATTACGTATAATCTGACAACTAAAAATAGTATTTAGTCAAAATTTCACATTTATTATCAATTTAATAACTTCATAACTTTTAATATATTTTTAATCCAAGTTATTGTATTTGTGAATAAATAAATTACATATAATCTGCCAAGTAAAAATATTATTTAGTCAAAATTTCACATTTATTATCAATTAAATAACTTCATAACTTTTAATATATTTTTTATCCTAGTTATTGTATTTATAAAAAAATAAATTACGTATAATCTGACAAGTAAAAATAGTAATTAGTCAAAAGTTCACATTCATAATCAATTAAATAACTTCATAACTTTTAATATATTTTTAATGCAAGTTATTGTATTTATGAATAAATAAATTACGTATAATCTGACGGCTAAAAATAGTATTTAGTCA
The DNA here is from genome assembly GCF_024364675.1 of Aethina tumida. Taxonomy (NCBI): domain Eukaryota; kingdom Metazoa; phylum Arthropoda; class Insecta; order Coleoptera; family Nitidulidae; genus Aethina; species Aethina tumida. The sequence goes on along the minus strand of NC_065435.1, from coordinate 7,209,413 downwards.
AAATTTCACATTTATTATCAATTCAATAACTTCATAACTTTAATATATCCAAGTTATTGTATTTCTGAATAAGTAAATTACGTATAATCTGACAAGTAAAATAGTATTTAGTCAAAATTTCACATTTATTATCAATTAAATAACTTCATAACATTTAATATATTGTTTATCCTAGTTATTGTATTTATAAGAAATATAATTTACGTATAATTTGATAAGAAAACTTAGTAATTAGTAAAAATTTCACATTTATAATAAATTCAATAACTTCATAACTTTTAATATATTTTTAATCCAAGTTATTGTATTTATGAATAAATAAATTACGTATAATCTGACAACTAAAAATAGTATTTAGACAAAATTTCACATTTATTATCAACTCAATAACTTCATAACTATTAATATATTTTTAATCCAAGTTATTGTATTTATGAATAAATAAGTTACGTATAATCTGACAAGTAGAAATAGTAATTAGTCAAAATTTCACATTTATTATCAATTAAATAACTTCATAAGTTTTAATATATTTTTAATCCAAGTTATTGTAATTGTGACTACATAAATTACGTATAATCTGACAAGTAAAAATAATATTTAGTCAAAATTTCACATTTATTATCAATTCAATAACTTAATAAATTTTCAACCCAAGTTATTGTATTTACAAAAAAATAAATTACACATCTGACATGAAAAAATAGCATTTACTCTAAATTTCATAATATATTTTCAATTGAATAACTTCCTAATCTAATTGTATTTATAAAAAAATAAACTCAAAATTTCAAAATTATTATCAGTTCAATAACTTTATAATGTATTTTTAACTTAACTTGTTGTTATTATAAAAACATAAATTATATATAATCTGACAAGTAAAAATAAATTTCTAATAATTTGATTAAATTTATACCGTTTGTTAGTCTGTTTCAACATTTCACATATATTTTTGGAACCGAAAGAAAAATGGTTATAGGATTTAGTCTAAACTTCACCACTATTACACAAAGATGAGTCAACTTTAATTTTTGTTATATGTATATACATTCCACGCATTTTTACATTTTTTAACCGGAAGAGACAACTCTAAATATAGCATCAAATCAATAATTTAATAAATTTTAATACATTTTTAATATTTAATTTAATTACATGTAATTTATATGTATTACTTTACTGCAAGTTAAATTTAAACAAAATTCCAATAAACCATAAAAAAGGCAAAAGTCTCATAAATAAAACACACAAAATTCGTCAAGAATTAAAAATAATAATGATGAGCACACCGCGATTTAAGTATGGCTTTCTTGTGTAAATTTAGTTTACAAGTTGAATAAATATTAAATGTAAAGGATACGTAATGAATATTCCTGGTTTTACGTAACACATTCGAGTTTCGCAACACTAAAATATTTATTTGGATAATCTTCAATTTCCAATTGATTATTGCAAATTCGCAATGTTTCTTTTTTTTTTCAGTTTGTAATTATGAATGTTTTAACTGATTTTAATTAATGTGAGCTTCTACGATGTGTAAAAAACTACTTTCAAATTCTGTAGCAGTTTCATCATTTTCTGGTTGTTATTTACTTAACATTCTGCATACATAATGACTCTGATATAAGTAGGGAAGCATCAATTACATACTTATTGTTTGAAGTCTTGGGCATTGTAATTGTCGACAAATGGAAGTACAGTTCCAAATAACGTTTGTTGTAAACAAAAATTAAATTAAATGCCGTGTACCAGAACGATAATTTTGTGCGAAACGTTCAATAAAAAGTTACACAATTTTAATTAATCCGCCTTCAGTTGTGAAAACACGACGCCGTCGGTGGAAAAAGGTTTGATGCGTTGCCGGAAAAGTCCATTCTCCCAGTCCGCATTTTAAATTGTAAATTACAGCATTGTAAAATATGTCCGAGTGATGTAATCACCTAGGAATTTAATATAATTACGCGAGGTAATCAGCGGAGTAAATCTAAAAATGTGCTTTTATTTTTGTGTCGATCGTCGGACGCACAGATAAGGACGTGTTCATTTCCGAATTTCACTCGGCAGCCGTCTCTGGGATGCACATTAAGTCGCCATTGTGGTTTATTTTGTGCAACGAAATCCATATCTTACACAGCTGAATTGTTTCTTCCTGTTCATTTAACCGGAATGGAAGTTTCGTAGACGACGCAAAATGAACAAAAACGACGCACACAAAAGCGTCGTCCGACGACGTCTTCCTTATTTATTATTCTCCATTTAAAACTGATATATTAGAGAGATGCTTCGATCCTCGGACCGTCGGGTGTGTATGCATGACGGTCTGTTAGGGTGGGTGGATGAACCGGCATGAAAAGACATCAACCACTCATTCAGGCCGGGGCCAATTGATACGTGATATCACACGTGCGCACAATAATACAACATATACACGGTAGCATGATGGAGATGTTTATATCCGGTATATTATGCACGTTTTTACACGGTTTTTCGAGCGCAAAAGTTCGTGTTTTAATTGCGCCTCATCAATGTTTCAATTATGATTATTACGGACACGGGAAAAAAATACAAGTCAGACAAAAGGTATTTTAAAGACAATGCGTTGTAAAATGTACACGAAGGGACGGTGGAAGAACGTGATAAGTCACGGATGTGAAATATTAGAAAATTCGAGGCATGTTATTAATTAGCGACGTATTTAGCAACAGCGGTTCTTTTTATTGTAACAACGTTATCGCCTTTTTACATGACAAAACCGTTTCGGCTCTTCGTGCTACGGCGTTTCATTGACATGTGCATTTTTTTTCTTAAACGTAGTTTTGCACAGTCTTCTTCTTTCTTTCGATGTGGAGAAGAAACACTTACGTTTAGGTATTTTTTTGTGACGGCGATTTGTATCTAACTAAATTCTTATATTTTTTAAAAGGATCATAAAGGTCATACGAAGCAATGAGATTAATTTTTAAAGGTTTTATGACATAGTGGATTCTTCAAAGAGCTGTTTCATGGTTGAACAAAATTCTTATATATTGTTTGGAGAAGAAATAAAAAGCTCAAACCAAACAAATGGTCTCAAGATTTGTTTGCACATGTTCTGCAGAAGAAAGTCCAGAAAAATTAATTCATATATGAAATTTTTGGTTTCTAATTTAGAAATTTTACGGAGAGACAAAATTCTTATTTTATTTTAGAAAGCAGTAGGAGCATAAAGGTTTTACCAAGCAATTAACAGTCTCCAGATTGATTTTCAAAGGTTTTATGACAGAGTGGATTCTTCAAAGAGCTGTTTCATGGTTGAACAAAATTCTTATATATTGTTTGGTGAAGAAATAAAAAGCACAAACCAAGCCAATGGTCTCCAGATTTGTTTGCAAATGTTCTGCAGAAGAGAAAGTCCAGAAAAAATAATTCAGATATGAAATTTTTGGTTTCTAATTTAGAAATTTTAAGGAGAGACAACGTTCTTATTTTATTTTGGAAAGGAGTAGGAGCAAAAAGGTTTTACCAAGCAATTAACAGTCTACAGATTGATTTTCAAAGGTTTTATGACAGAGTGGATTCTTCAAAGAGCTGTTTCATGGTTGAACAAAATTCTTATATATTGTTTAGGGAAGAAATAAAAAGCTCAAACCAAGCAAATGGTCTCCAGATTTGTTTGCAAATGTTTTACAGAAGAGAAAGTCCTGCAAAGATATGTTCAAATATGAAATTGTTGTTTTCTAATTTAGAAATTTTAAGGAGAGACAACGTTCTTATTTTATTTTGGAAAGGAGTAGGAGCAAAAAGGTTTTACCAAGTAATTAACAGTCTACAGATTGAGTTTCAAAGGTTTTATGACATAGTGGATTCTTTAAAGAGCTGTTTCATGGTTGAACAAAATTCTTATATATTGTTTAGGGAAGAAATAAAGAGTTCAAACCAAGCAAATGGTCTCCAGATTTGTTTGCAAATGTTCTACAGAAGAGAAAGTCCTGCAAAGATATGTTCAAATTTGAAATTGTTGGTTTCTAATTTAGAAATTTTAAGGAGAGACAACGTTCTTATTTTATTTTGGAAAGGAGTAGGAGCAAAAAGGTTTTACCAAGCAATTAACAGTCTACAGATTGATTTTCAAAGGTTTTATGACAGAGTGGATTCTTCAAAGAGCTGTTTCATGGTTGAACAAAATTCTTATATATTGTTTAGGGAAGAAATAAAGAGCTCAAACCAAGCAAATGGTCTCCAGATTTGTTTGCAAATGTTCTACAGAAGAGAAAGTCCTGCAAAGATATGTTCAAATATGAAATTGTTGGTTTCTAATTTAGAAATTTTAAGGAGAGACAACGTTCTTATTTTATTTTGGAAAGGAGTAGGAGCAAAAAGGTTTTACCAAGTAATTAACAGTCTACAGATTGAGTTTCAAAGGTTTTATGACATAGTGGATTCTTTAAAGAGCTGTTTCATGGTTGAACAAAATTCTTATATATAGTTTAGGGAAGAAATAAAAAGCTCAAACCAAGCAAATGGTCTCCAGATTTGTTTGCAAATGTTCTACAGAAGAGAAAGTCCTGCAAAGATATGTTCAAATATGAAATTGTTGGTTTCTAATTTAGAAATTTTAAGGAGAGACAACGTTCTTATTTTATTTTGGAAAGGAGTAGGAGCAAAAAGGTTTTACCAAGTAATTAACAGTCTACAGATTGAGTTTCAAAGGTTTTATGACATAGTGGATTCTTTAAAGAGCTGTTTCATGGTTGAACAAAATTCTTATATATAGTTTAGGGAAGAAATAAAAAGCTCAAACCAAGCAAATGGTCTCCAGATTTGTTTGCAAATGTTTTACAGAAGAGAAAGTCCTGCAAAGATATGTTCAAATATGAAATTGTTGGTTTCTAATTTAGAAATTTTAAGGAGAGACAACGTTCTTATTTTATTTTGGAAAGGAGTAGGAGCAAAAAGGTTTTACCAAGTAATTAACAGTCTACAGATTGAGTTTCAAAGGTTTTATGACATAGTGGATTCTTTAAAGAGCTGTTTCATGGTTGAACAAAATTCTTATATATTGTTTAGGGAAGAAATAAAGAGTTCAAACCAAGCAAATGGTCTCCAGATTTGTTTGCAAATGTTCTACAGAAGAGAAAGTCCTGCAAAGATATGTTCAAATTTGAAATTGTTGGTTTCTAATTTAGAAATTTTAAGGAGAGACAACGTTCTTATTTTATTTTGGAAAGGAGTAGGAGCAAAAAGGTTTTACCAAGCAATTAACAGTCTACAGATTGATTTTCAAAGGTTTTATGACAGAGTGGATTCTTCAAAGAGCTGTTTCATGGTTGAACAAAATTCTTATATATTGTTTAGGGAAGAAATAAAAAGCTCAAACCAAGCAAATGGTCTCCAGATTTGTTTGCAAATGTTCTACAGAAGAGAAAGTCCTGCAAAGATATGTTCAAATATGAAATTGTTGGTTTCTAATTTAGAAATTTTAAGGAGAGACAACGTTCTTATTTTATTTTGGAAAGGAGTAGGAGCAAAAAGGTTTTACCAAGTAATTAACAGTCTACAGATTGAGTTTCAAAGGTTTTATGACATAGTGGATTCTTTAAAGAGCTGTTTCATGGTTGAACAAAATTCTTATATATTGTTTAGGGAAGAAATAAAAAGCTCAAACCAAGCAAATGGTCTCCAGATTTGTTTGCAAATGTTCTACAGAAGAGAAAGTCCTGCAAAAATATATTCAGATATGAAATGTTTGGTTTCTAATTTAGAAATTTTAAAGAGAGACAAAATTCTTATTTTATTTTGGAAAGAAGTAGGAGCATAAAGGTAATATCAAGCAATTAACAGTATACAGATTGATTGTCAAAGGTTTTATGATAGAAAGGATTCTTCAAAGAGTTGTTTTATGGTTGAAACAAATAACAGACTCCAGATTTGTTTGCAAATGTCCTACAGAAGAGAAAATTCTTCAAAGATTTGTTCAAATATAAAATTTTTGGTTTCTAATTTAGAAATTTTAAGAAGAGACAAAATTTTTATATTATTTTGGAAAAAAGTAGGGGCATAAAGGTCATACCTAGCAATTAACAGTCTACAGATTGACTTTCAAAGGATTTATGTCAAAGAGGATTCTTCAAAGTTGTTTTATGGTTGAACAAAATTTTTATATATTTTTTGAAGGAGAAGCAAATAATTCAAACCATGCAAATAAAAAAGAATTACATATAATTTGCCACTTAAAAATAAATTTTGTCTTGATTTTTTTTTTAACTTTTTCACAATCTTCTTTATTCTTTCATTATGAAAGGATTTTAATACAATTATATATTATAATTTTTTATCACAGCAATAGAAATCAAGAAGTTGTAGATGGAGCCCATTGTTTAAGTCAAACGGAACAAGTAACAGTCTGCAGTTTGATTTGCAAAGATTGTATAGAAGAAAGGATTCGTCAAAGAAAATGTTTGGTTTAGAAATTTTAAGGAGGAACAGAATATGTTATATTTGAATGAGGTAGAAGCAACCTAATTCCTGCTAATTTTATTGAATATGTAACGTTTGAATATTTTCTTTTAAATCACTTTTGTACATTTTTCTTCTTTCTTCCTGTTTAGGTAATTTTTTATGACAGCGATTGGAATCCGACTGTTGATCAACAAGCTATGGACCGTGCCCATCGTTTAGGTCAAACTAAGCAAGTAACAGTATACAGGCTGATTTGCAAAGGCTCAATAGAAGAGAGAATTCTCCAGAGGGCTAGAGAAAAAAGCGAGGTACATACACCAACTTCTTCCAATTAGTTTTGGTATTAATTAATGATGTTACAGATACAAAAATTGGTAATCAGCGGTGGCAACTTCAAGCCAGACACTTTGAAACCTAAAGAAGTGGTGTCTTTGCTGCTAGACGACGACGAATTAGTACAAAAATGTAAGTTGATAAGTTGTAAATATTCATAATCTATTGACGTATCTATTGTTTCCACTTTAGATCATCTGAAAGTGGAGGGAACTGGAAAGAACGACGAACCTAAAGAAGACAAGAAACGTAAAAACACCAACCAACATAAGGTAACCAAGTCCAGGTTCACAAAACAATCTTTTTTAATACCTACCAATAATTTGACAGGGTAACCCGGACGCCAAACGAGTAAAGGTCGATCCGTGCGTAATTTCCTCTACACCAGACGGAACCGATGGAGAATCGTGGACGAACCAGAACGCGGACAGCGGTCCCAGCAGCCCCAATCACTCCCATTCGCCGGACATGTTCGACGATGGGGCGCCGTCGATTGGGGAGTCCTCGTATCCCGGATTGTACGATGACGGTGACTCGTCCAGTAAGTTTCAGTCGGTTAAAAAGTCGCGGTTTTCCACAGCTTCGGTTTTGTTGCAGAGTTTTCGGTGTACAACGTGTACGGGTCGGGTGGCAAGCAGCGTACTCCGGGTCGCGGGAACTCGCGAAGGGGTAGGCCGAGGGGGTCCAGGAGTCGGACGGTGAACAGCGTCACCGGGAGGTACAACAATAGTTCGGCGAATTCGACCACCATCCCCGCTGGTAAGTGTCTCTTTTTGATTTTTACAGGGTTTTGACAAGTGGGTCAAGCATGTTGAAGGAGTACGAGTGACAAAGTAGATGTTTTGAGATACTTGGTATTCTGATTTCTGGTGATTAATTTTTGATGAAACTATATACACAATAAAAAGAATTACCCACTAGGATTTACGTTCATAGTCTATTAGAATTTTTTGAGAAATATCGAAGTTAAATATTTCTAAAATTATTGACTAAGTAAAAAGAATGGTTAACTAATTGACTAAATAAGAAATAAATTATATAAAATTATAGAATTTGTTACGTTTAAAATAAAAATGTTAGTAACGTTTCAAGTTAGTTTTCAATTTTTTAAACAATGTCTCAAGGTTCCAAAAATATAACCCTATAATAGTGAACGTAATAACAAAAATGTTATAGGCTATTTTTATTTGACAGTATTTGGTCAATTTCTATTAACTAGTACTATTAACTTAAGTTATATGGGATGGAGCTCTCGACACAGTCATCAAAATCCGTCTAAATCCTAATTTTTAAATTTCTAAGATGGTCACCAGAGTGCTTAACAGATATTTAATTTTTTATTTTGACAACGTTGACCATCTTTTTATTACATTTTTTTTTTGTATCTTTTAAATTAACATGATGGGAACATGTTAAACCCTGAAAAATATGAAACTATGTAGCTTCAATTTGACTAAACATAAGTCAATAAACTTAGCATCAAAAAAAGAATTTTCTTTAATTTATCGACTTTTTTATAATTTTTTATATAAATTATTAAGGAGACTAATTGTGCCACTTTATAAAGTTGACAAGTTTTGGGACTTGATTTTTCTTTTGTTGTCTTTCAAAGTTCTTTTAAAAATTTTGTCTGCGGGATATTAACCATTGTAAATGAACTTTAAAATGCAGCTCCATGACACAGTCATTAAAATTTATCTAAATCATTAACAACATAATTTTTAAATTTCTGAGATGGTCGTCAGAGTGCTTAACATCACTGACATCAGAAAAATCAATTTTTCTTACTAATTTTCCAATTAAAGGCGCATTTAAGATATTTAATTGTTTATCTTGACAACACTGACCACCTTTTTATTATAATTTTCTTGTATCGTTTAAATTAACATGGTGGTAACATGTTTAACATTGAAAAATATCAAACATTGTACATTAAAGGTACATTTAAGATATTTAATTATTTATCTTGACAACATTGACAATCTTTATGTTATAATTTTCTTGTATCTTTTAAATTAACATGGTGGTAATATGGACAAAAATATGAAACTGTGTAGCTTCAATTTGACTGAAAAGAAGTCAATAAACTTACCATCAAAAGAAAGAATTTTCTTTAATTTATCTCCTTTTATAATATTTTTTTTTTTAAATAAATTGTTAATGAGACTGATTGGACCACGTTATAAAATTGACAAATTTTGGGATTTTATTCTTCTTTTGTTGTTTTCCAAAACCGTTTTAAAAATTTTCTCTGAAGGATATTAACTATTCTGAATGATCTTTAAAATGCACCTCATAATACAGTAATCAAAATTACAAAGTCAATAAAAAAGAATTTTCTTTAGTTTATCTTCTTTTTTTATAGTTTTTTATATAATTCGTTGAAGGGAGGGAAAGGGAGAGAGTAATGTAACAATTTTTTAAAATTAACAATTTATTTTGTTATTTCAAGACTTCTATAGAATATTTTAAATAATTTCTAAAATGTTCAATAGTTCCAGACAGCAATATTCATCAAAAGCCATCGAAATAGTTAACAACAGAATTAGAAATTCCCCTAAATGTTGCCAACCAATTATATTCATGTTATTGACCATCAATTGACAATCAATTCCATCATAATGAGTATATACTGATTAATTTGAAATGAAATAAGGTTACCAATATTTTCTATCAATTATCTTAAAATAATTATTTAGTCACTTACTCTATTTTGCTTATGCTTTCAATTATAACATTATCGTCATTCAATCATCTGGCATAATTTTATAACCTTTATACTACAATGTATTATTATGTCACATTTGCTTTTATTCATTTTTTATTGATAATTTAAACTTCGTATCAACCATGCCTGTTTGTAAACTATACAACAATTCAAGCTACTTTTCGTGTCGTTTACATAATGACAAAGCTGAATTGATGTCATTATTGTGTCAAACCAATGGACTATACATCAAAATAATGGATTTTTCATATCGGAAGGGTCAAATTCAATTTAAATGCGATTTTTTCTAACCAATTCCCTTCTAGGCTACCGATCAAAAATCGATAAGTACCTCACGAGCACTTAAAAGTAACCCGAGAAGCCCGGTTAATTAAACACTTGTCCGATGACCCGATTTAAATAAATAAAAATACCCTCGAAGCCACACGTCAAAATTTTTTCTGGCACAATGAATAAATTACCGCCAATAAAAAAGTCAATTAGATCGATAACGAAGCCTGCAGGATAGGGAAACGCTTAATGCCCGACACCAGGAATCGATGATAATTAAAAAAAAAAAAAAACAAAAAACTGGAACACATTAGAGACTCAAATCACCCGTCGTTTCCGCGTGTTGTGTCCTATTTCCTCGTTTTTTCTTTCAATCGGGCACAATTTTTTTTCCATTCCCTCGACCGCCGACGCATTTCTTCTCAGTGGATCGTTTCCGACCGAAATTGAATGTGTGCGCCCCGGTCCCTTTTGTACCTGCAAAAAAATGTATATTTAGTGCACACTGCACACCTTCACACGGACCTAATTTCAATGGATTTCCTTAAGGATATCCGCCAGATGGAGGCTTAAACACAACCACTGCTCCACATAACATATGCATAATCAGGTATTAAACAGGACCGGACCGAATCCGTTTCTGGGATCGATGGGTGGCTTTTTTGTTTTTGCGGTTCTGCGATCCATTATGCATGTGCCTAAGGTCGATTTGTCATTGAGCCTTTAGCATCGCGACATCAAGGAGCAATCGGATGCCGGGGCGTGCATATTATATAAGTCGAAGGTGTGAGATGGTTTATGTTGGTTGTGCATTGCAATTGCGAGATTGCGATCCGTTCGGTGCCGGGGATGACAAAATCATTCATTTATTAATTAGACAACGGCATGAATCATTAGAATGAACGTTGCGCAAGACGCCGTTATATAAGACAATGAACGCCTTATTGTGGCGGGTTTGGTTTTTGAATATTAAGTTGATTTGAAATTGTTTGCATATAAAGCAGACTCAGTTTTATCATTGTGACATTTCCACAGATTCCCATGGTCTGGAGGCGGCTTCGTTTTCATCGATACAAACATCGATTGGTCCCTGTTCGTTTTCGGACGGTTCGTCGAACAACTCGAGCCCGGTGACTCCTGGCGTACGTAGGGGACCGGGCCGGCCCAGGTTGAAGCCTGGCGGTCCGTCCAATGCGGGCTCCAGGGGGTCGTACAGGCCGAGGAAGCCGGCACGACCCCTGCCCGTACCGTTGCCTTCGGATGGTGCGAACGCCACCCCCAGCTCTTCTATGGGCAACAGTAATCCATCGTATTCTAGTTATATGTACGATTTTCCGGATCATTCGGATTCATAAACTTTTAATTTTGATTGTTAATTATTTTTTTTTTTAATTAAAGAAGATGACACGTCGTTTGTTTTTGTAATTTTATTACTTTATTTCGGTTTATAATTTATTAAAATTGTATGAAACGGGTTAAGATTTCATGTCAAATATTTGTTTTATATCAGTTGGACGAACAAACATTGTACATTGTAAAATATTTTTTCGTATTTACGTCAATAAATATATTTATGATATACGAGGTTGCAATTTTATTAAATTCTCATCATCAAGATATCAAGGTAAGTCTAAGGGTGTTGGAAAGTTAAAAGGTATAAACAAAATTAAAAAAAAATTATACCATATGTGTTTATAAATATTTTATAAATAATTTAAAATAAATAAATATTAATGACAATTTATGCTATACAAGGTTAAAATTTTAATAAATACTAATTAAATATTTTAATAAATTTAGTATCAATAAAAAATTTAAGAAGTATATATAAATTAAAATAAAGATTAATATTTTTAAAATAATTCAAAATAAACAAATATTGACGACATAAATACCTTTGAAATATACGATCTTAAAATATTAATAAATCAATAAAAATGTCCTATTTTAAGTGGAATAAATAATATTAAAAAATATTAATATTGTTTAAAATATTTAAAACAAATAAATATTAATAACAATAAAAATATTTATGATTATGATTAAAATATTATTAAATACTGATCAAATATATTGGCAGGGTAAGTTTAGTATCAATAAAAAATCCATATTTCAAACTTAAGAAGTATAAAAAAATTAAAAAAGGTTAATATTTATAAATTAATTCAGAATAAACCAATATTGACGACAATAAATATCTTTGAGATACAAATACAAATTAAAAATATTAATAAACCCTGATCAATAAAAAATGTCTTATTTTAAAATTAATATAATAAATATTAAATAAATAATATTAACAAAAATAATATTTTTAAAATAATACAATTAAATATTAATGACAAGATGTTTATGATATACAAAGTTAAATTATTAATAAATACTCACTAAATATATTAACAAGGTAAGTGTTGTATTAAAAAAATATATTTTTTTAGTATAAATAAATTTAGAAAAAAGATTAGTATTTATAAATTAATTCAAAATAAAGAAGTACTGACGACAATAAATATGTTTGGGATATATAAGTTTAAAATATTGGTAAATCCTGATCAAAAAAATAAAGTCGAATAAATGACATTAAAAAAGATTAATATTTTTAAAATAATTTAAAATAAATAAATATTAATGACAATAAACATATTTATGATACACAATGTTAAAATATTAATAAATAGTGATCAAATATATAGACAGGGTAAGTTTAGTATCAATAAAAAAATCCATATTTCATACTTAAGATGTATAAATAAATTTTTTAAAAAAAAACATAATATTTATAAATTAATTCAAAATAAACAATTATTGACGACAATACATATCTTTGAGATATACAAGTTTAAAATATTAATAAACCCTGATCAATAAAAAATGTCCTATTTCAAAGTTAAGACGAATCAATAATATTAAAAAAAATAATATTTTTAAAATAATTTATTTAAATAATATTAATGACAATAAACATATTTGTGATATACAAGTTAAAATATTAATAAATACTGATCAAATATTTATATTAACAGAGTAAATTTAGTATCAATAAAAAATTTAGTGTAGAATAAATATTGAAAAAAAAATAGTTTCAAAATAATTTAAAACAAATGAATAATAAGTTCAATAAAAATCTTATGATATTCAAAGTTAAAATATTAATATATATTGATTGTTATATTGTTAATATATCAAATATGTTAGGGTGGGTAAGTTATTTAAATTATAATGTAAATCGATACATGTTAAAAATGTATTTTTGACAATTAAAAAAAAATATAAATTAAACCTTTTTAAAGAAATTCAAAATAAACAAATATAACGATAATAAATATTTTTATGATATACAAGAATGAAAATATTAATAAATCCTGATCAATAAATAATGTTTGAAAGTTAAGTGATACAAAAAAATTTAAACAAATGATTATTATTTTTAAAATAATTTTAAAAATATAATAAGTTCAATAAAATGATATTTTATAAAATATTGATCAAATATATTAATTCACCAGGGTAAGTTTAGTATTATAAATATATGTTAAAACAGTATGTTATTTTTATAAAAATTTTGCAACAATTCTATTGCTATATTGCTGAAGCAAGGCCATGTTTAAAATTTGTAAAATTTTATCAAATCTTGAACAAATATCTTAAAATATTAAGGTAAGTTTAACATTACAACTAATTAATTTATCTTTATAAAAATTTGAAAGTTTTAAACACTATGTTATTCATATTGTTTAAATAAGGCCATGTTTAAAAGTTGAATGGTAAAACCGAATTAAAAAAATGTTAATATTTCTTGAATAATTTAAAATGAATGAATATCAGCAACGTTAATAAATTTATATATCATTTGCAAGGTTAAAATTCTTAAATCTTACAAATATCTTAAATTACCAGACAAAGTTTACCACTATAACAAATATTTTAAAACAGTTAAGTTATTTTCAGTGAAACTAAACAACAATTTTAAATAACAATAAGGCCATATTTGAAAGTTAAGTGTTATTAACAAAATTAAATGAAAAAACATTAACAATTTTTAAATAATTTAAAATAAATAAACATCTGACCGTCATCTACCTCAAACTAGTTTCCAAAAGACATTCCAACCGTTTTGAAACGGTTATGATTTTTTGTATGGACATAATTATATATTTATTACATTTTTTACATTATTATTTCCGCTACGATTGGACTTTTCCCACAGTGGACGTCTCGATGTTATTACATAAATGCATAAATTCATTTCGATATTACTTTCATTCATTTACAACCGCAATATGACTGTCGAACGGTTTAAAGCTTAACCGATAATTTTACGGATAACCGATGTTTAATTCCATCGATCTGGTACAACAGTGACATGTTGCATCAACTGTTTCATCAAATTTAATTAAGTATGAAATTTTGTTCTCTTACCAAAACACAATCGTGTTATCGTCTAATCAAAAATAGCGACGGTTGTTTATACACAAGTCGATTTGTGTTTACAGTGTGACCCATTTAAATTAGGAACTTTACAGTTATTTCGATTTTGATCATTAATATCTCATCTTTGGGTGAAAAGATCAAGTACGACAAATTTCTTCATATTATAAAGGAAAGTAAACGAAGAAAGTAGCTATTTTTTATGCCAATATTAAATTTTTAAGTAATAAATACTTAGTAGATATAATATAAATAGTTTCTTTTGTTATTTTATTTAATACATTAAATGAATCATAATTCCGTAACTCCATGCCTCATTTTATATAGCAAAATGGCATGGAAGAGGTAATAAAAATACCTTTGAAATGAGGTACTACCCCTTCCATTTAAAAAATAGTTGCTATTTCCCATATGGTGGTGGGTAATTTGGCACATGTCAATTTAATGGCAAATTTTAGTTAGATTGACAAAATTTTACCTAGCTCACTATTACAAACTATCGTAAAATATCAGATAGTGTCTCAACTCTAATTTTATTTAACCCTTAGTGCTAACAAGGGGCACTAGTCCAATTTTGTCTCTTATTCTATGTTCACTAATGACACCAATTAGTTATATATATACTTCTAAAGATATAAATACTTAACTGATTGTGAAACCTAATGCATTAAGCCAGTATCTGATATTCTCAGATATTTTTATTCTAATATACAGTGGTGGACAGAGAAATAGCACAAAATTTAAAATTAAACATTATTTTATTGAATAACTCAGTTTCAATGTGAACGTTATTACGCTCCAGAGAAAAGGGACATAATAATTAACATGAAAAATCCAAATTTAAATATTACTGACGTGGCTAGAAGCTTCCAAAATATGTTATTAACAAATATGAAACAACACACTCAATAATACAATAAGAAAACGTTCTAACAAAAAGCCAACTCCTTTTATAGACAGACAAATTGGAAGAACCAGTGAACTAAATCCTTTGTCATTAATTGGGTCATACAATATGAATGTTTCTAACAGATCAGACGTTGACTGAATGGACCAAACTTGCAAGGATGTATTTCAATAAAGAAACCATTGGTATCATAAAAGAATATTCGAACAAGACTAAAGTTTGCACAAAAATATGTTAATATCCTTCGGAATTTTGGCGAAGAATATTATGGAGTGATGAATCTAGGTTCAATAGAATAGGATCAAACTGCCAAAGATAATTTACCAGTTACATGAATTTTTTTTTATCCACGATAATGGAAGTTGTTCAAATTGATTAAACCATAATCATGTTGAAGTCCAGATCTTAATCCAATTGAAAACTTATGGAACGAGATGAAGTCTTGATTAAAACACCAAAAATCATCAAATTTAGATGAATTATGGTTTTTAATTGAAAAGTCATAGAATTTAATTTCAAACGATCGTTGCCAATATCTTGTTAAATCTATGCTTCACCATCTACAGAGTGTTATAATGAACAAAGGGTACCCAACAAAATATTAACAATTTTTGTACATACATAAATCATTTATATATATTTTTGTGATTTAATTAAGAGAAATTATTTTTATTTTAGACAAAATTTCCTAATTAATCAAGTAACATGTGCTACTTCACTGGCCACCACTGTATATAATTAAAAAATCACATTTTTCTAATTCCTTCTGACCATGGAATAGTGATAACTCTACTTTTGTACAACTCTTAGTGTCGACAAGAGGCACAAGATCAGTTTTCTCTCTTACTGTATGTTCACTAATGACACCAATTAGTTATACACTTTTAAAGATATAAATATATACTGAACTGATTGTGGAAACTAATGCATTAAGCCAGCATCCAATATTCTCAGACATTTTTCACATTTTATTCCATGATTTAGTTTATCAAAAGACGTAATTTTCTATTTTTTTTTAAATGAAATTTAATATGTACAAATGTTGAATTAATTAACTGTTCCTATATGAATTGAATGAGCCACCTTGTGTACATTTATTGACATCACATCCAACACCAAATTATACTTCTGGCACTCAAAAAGTTTTAATTTTAATTAGATTCGGTTTAACAAGGAACGAAGTCATTAAATTACACTGCCGGATGGACGTGATAAAACCGGTAACGGGGGGGAGGAGGAATGGAAACTTGAAAGTCTGCGGGATTCGCGAAAAACCGTCGGGAAATAAATCCTTATAATTCCCCAAGTTTATTGATTGCATTTTGCAAGGTTCTTTTTATCTAAAAAGCGAAGCCAGTCAGCCCCTTGAAAGTTCATAGACTTTCGTGCGTTAGTCACTTGAACATTGAGACAAGTGAGAGGAAAATCTAAATCGGTCCAGTGCCTCTTGCCGCCAGAAACGTCTAGATCCTCTGAATAAAAACCCGTAAATTATTAAGAGAACATCACAACAACAACAACAAACGGACGGCGCACGGAAAACAAAAACGGCGTTCGCTTTCGTAACGCTGCGTCTAGGACCTTGTGCCCCGTATGTGCCGTAGGTGCCGCACAAACGCAAATGTGGAGCATATTTACATTTTTATCAATGAAACTGCAGGTAAAAGTGACGGAGACATTGTTACATGCGCGGGACATTCCACCACGAACGTCGACAATTACGCGAGGCGATTTTTTTTTTTTTGGTTTCGGGTGTCCAAAAATAGAACAGTGAGAACGAATTTTAATTAATATTCCCACACGTCGCTGGTATCATCCTGGTTCCTTGTTGTTGTTTTAAAAATAACATTTTTGTTAATTTATTGGGTTATCTAGGTATTCAAAACGGTAATTTCAGCACACGCATATCTAAAATTAAATCTAAAATTTAAACCTGCGCCAAATACTTATGTCAACGACCTATAAAAATGAATGGTGCTCCTTCTTGGTTTAAGTCCACCCGTACCCCCTGTGATTGTCAAGAAGTGACCGCAACGTTTCTCGAAAGTATGTGCGAACATATAATTTTTTATTATCTTGCAACCACCTACAAGGTTTTAAAATAGCAAAATTGTTCAATTGAAGCTAGAATAATTTTACGACAAAAACATTTGGCAAGTCCAGTCAAGTTTATTATTATTAGATTTGAGAAATTTTGAAATATTGTGTTCGATAATATCAAATCAAATCTAAACTAATATTTTCGATAATTAGAAATGTATTAATTTGGTAATTAATCTGAAAGAAAGTAAAAGTTTAAAATAATTTTATTATGAAACATTATTATAATCTAATTAAATTCAAGGAATTCGATTATTATTATCAAAAATACAAAATATTGTTACATAATATGTGCCAGATCTGATGAAGAAAAATAATAGTACGAAAAACCTAAACCAAGTAAAGAAGATAATAAATTTAAATATATTTAGCTACTGCTGACAAGAAGAAAAAATTCAAGGATTATTTGTCATTAAAAAATTTAATTAACATTAATTTTAATTAATTAATATATAAATAAGAAAATAATGATTTTAGTAACTGTCACAAAATAAACTTTTATTAGCCAAAAAAAATCTGAATAATTTAGTTACTTAAAAATAACATAGTAAATTACCGAAGAGGTTATATTTATTTTACTTTAAAAATAGCAAAAAAAGTATGTACAGAGAGGTCGTAACAATTTAGAGTAATTAAATATTTGAATAAACAACGTTATTCATATATCATATATAAGATTTTTAAATTAAATAAGAATAAATCAAAACTAAACTATTTCGTTCGACAATTCATTTATAACAATTAAAAAGTCAAATAATAAATTATCAATTTTTATAAAATAACTTAATAATTCAATTATTACTGGATTTTTTCCTATAACAACAAAAATAATAAAAAAACATAAATAATGAATTAAAAGTATTAGAAAGTTCTGTCAACATTTTTTTAAATAAAGTAAAAAGTGAGAAAAAACAATTGTTTTAAAAATATGTAATTTAGTTGAATTAATTAATTCAATTCAATTCCATTCAAATACAATTTTTTATATTATATTAATACACATTTTTTAATACATTTTTAATTGTTTAAAAAATAATATTAAATAACTGGAAATTAATTGAAAATATTTATTAAATCAAAAAAATCATTTACTTTAAAAATATAAAAAAATATATAAAAAGATTTTTAAATTGAAAAAAGATATTTAATAAATCAAAGGAGTGGAATTCCCTTATATCAATTAAAAAGTCAAATTATCAATTTTTATAAAATAACTCATTAATCCAAGTATTATAGATTTTTTCCTTTAATAACAAAAATAAATAACATAAATAATGAATTAAAACTATTAGAAAGTTCTGTGAACTATTTTTTTTTAAATAAATAACTAAAAAATTTGAAAAAATATTTCTATTATTTTAAAAATATATAATTTAGTTAAATTATTTAAACGAATGTTTCTCAAATTTTTTATTATTATTTTTATTTATTAATTTATTACATATAAATATTAAATCTCAGACTTGTGGATGTTAATTATTATTTTATTTTATTATTCTGAATAAAATAATTATTCTCAAATTCAAAATTGGGCGCCAATTATTGTTGTAGCTAATATATAATTTTCCCAATTTTTAATCAAATTCCTATTCGTAATCTTCAACAACATGAACACAATTTCTCAGTTTAATAATTATAATATAATGCTCTTAATAAAATCTTTGAACTCAAAGTTGGGCGCCATTTTCCAAAATTAAAGATATAAATAATTATCATTTAATACTTTGACACAAAGCAAAATGTAAGGTAAATTATGGTGCAAAAGGTTTTATAAAATTAAATTTATTACATATAAATTTTAAATCTCAGACTTGTGGATGTTAATTATTATTTTATTTTAGTATTCTGAATAAAATATTTATTCAAAGTTGGGCGCCAATTATTGTTATAGCTAATATTAAATTTTCTCTATTTTTGATAAATAATTTGTTAAATTTGTTAAAAAATTAATATTTCATGAGCTGTCGAAAATATAATTTTTGATTATTTAAATTTAAAAAAACTAAATTATTACATACTAAATAAACACTTCTCATTGGATGACCTCTCTAATAATTAGTTAAATTATTTAAATTTTTAATTAAATGAATGCTTTATAATTGTTTATTATGTTTTATAATTATTTTTTATAATAATTTTTAAATTATATAAAATACTCAATAAAAAAATTCTTATTTAAAAAAAAATAATAATAAATAATTAATAAAATTATTAATAACTATAAATATAAAACAAATAATTATTTCATTAGCAAAAGTAGAAATTGTAACTTTAGTTATAAAAAATAATAAAAACTAGTGATTTTTTATAAATTTCATGAATCAAAGTGGAAAATATAAAATTTTGATATTAAAAAAAAATAAAAAGAAGAGAATAACTAGGCTTCACTATTTTTTTATTATTTTTCATTTAAATTTAAAGTTAAATGGTTGATTATAAATTTTTTATAAACTGACTATTAAAAACTAAATATTTTATGAGCCGTGGAAAATATAATTTTTGATTATTGAAAAAATAAAAAAAAATAAAAAAAATTAGACAATGACACTTCTCATTGGATGACCCCTTTAATAATTGGTTAAATTATTTCAATTTTTATTTAAATGAATTTATAATTAATTGTTTATTATTTTTTAGAATTATTTGTTTATAATAATTTTTAAATTATATAAAATATTTAATAAAAAAAATTGCTATTTCAAAAGAAAATTAAATAATAAATAATGAATTATCATTTTTAATTAAATGATAAATATTTTATGAGTCAATTAATAACTATTAAAAAGTTCTATAAATAATTTTTTAATTAGGTTAAACTTTTTTTCATTTAAACAGATTAATATTAATTATAGTCTTTAATTAAGTTAAAAAGCTTAATTTTTGGAAAAAATAAAACAAATTGGATATAAAAAAAATATTACTTTTAATAAAAATAATGTTCCAAAATTAGATAATTATACATAAGGATTACCATAAAAATTAACAAGTAATTATGTAGACATTTATAAAATAAAACGAAAAACAGAATTTATATTGCCTAAAAAGTTTGACCTTATTTATGCAAAAATAATTCTCTAATAATGGAAATTAATTAAATAAATGGAACCATAATAGTCATAATGAGTGAACATGATATTCTCCATAGACAAATTTGACGAAGGACGGCGAAAGTTGAAATGAAGTGTGAACACTTTACGTTCCCAGTAATTGTAAATTACACCCCCATAAACCTATCGACCGCTGTGATATACACATCAGGAAAAATTCCCCGGTGTTTTTTATTTCATTTTTTTTTTTTAGTTTTCCACGTCCCGTAATCGAACGGTTCGCTGTGGAACGTCCCAGGTGTGTGCCGACGAGCAACCTCGTAGAAAATGTTTCGTTCCTTCATCACTGTTTACGTTTTGAGATATTTATAACTCACTTAGAAGAGGTCTTGATATAATTTTGCTAAATATAAAGCGCTGAAAAATCCTAACCCTTCAAGTTACACGAACATGTTAGTTTCGAACGTCGGCTCAGCTAATTTCCTATGCGCGAAAATGTTTGCGACGCTTTCCACAATTTCTATGACCGTCAGCATCTAATTATACCGTTTTCAGTGAACTAAAATGATTTGTGATTGTGATAAAACTATTTTATGTGTCTAGTTTTTTTATACATATTTATTTATTTATTTAATTGTTTAAGTGTTTATTGTTACTGCCGTTATAATGACTTGGTGAGTTGACGATTGTGTTGTTGTCTCTACTTTTGGTGTGGCTTTTGTTGTTTAATTACGTAGTTCGAGTTCGAGATCTTCAAAAATAAAACTATAAATTAGTCATGGGGCTCTATAAATATTAATCGTGAAATTCGTACTACGTTCTTTCCTAGAGTACATTTTTTTAAATTAAAACGTCCCTTTTAAACACCAATTTTTTTATATATACACCTTTATTTTTTGCAATAATTCAAGATGGTGGATCTGTGTAAAAAACGTGTGGTTATACAAGATTAAATCGAGTTTTTTTATATAAATATACTTACCTTGGAGAATTTTCAAGTAAATTAAAATATTTACATTTATTAGACGTCTAAACGGTAAATAAAAAAGTGTTTTAGTTAAATTTAGCAAAAAGGGTTCAAGATTATTTTGGATGTCAAAATTCCTGGCCCAAATTGGTTTTGGACCAAGATCAGAGAGAGGTAACAGAATCATGACATGGTTTTCAATCATATGCTCCAATTTAATTTTTTTTAATTGCCAGAACTGTATTTTTAAACGAACAGCAAAACAGATTTCTTGTTTTTAAAATTACAGAATTGAGTGCATGTAGTGGATATTAATTATTATTTTTTATTATTTATTGTTATCTTATTAGAAATAAATATGTGATGTCAAGTCTTTTGTTCTAATTAATTTTTAATAATTAATTTGTATCTTTTGAGTTGTAGGAAGTATGAACACTTTAATATGTTCTTATTTGAAATTAATCTATACATCTTGCGGATGTTAATTATTATTTTATTTTAATATTCTGATACAATTATTGTTGTAACTAATATTTAATTTTCCCAATTTTTAATCAAATTCCTATTCGTAATCTTCAACAGCATTGAACACAATTTCTCAGTTTAATAATTATAATATATTTTTTTAATGCTTTTAATAAAATCTTTGAATTCAAAGTTGGGCGCCATTTTCCAAAATTGAAGATATAAATAATTATCATTTAATACTTTGACACAAAGCAAAATGTAAGGTAAATTATGGTGCAAAAGGTTTTATAAAATAAAATTTATTACATATAAATATTAAATCTTAGACTTGTGGATGTTAATTATTATTTTATTTTAATATTCTGAATAAAATATTTATTCAAAGTTGGGCGCCAATTATTGTTGTAGCTGATATTAAATTTTCCCTATTTTTGATAATTAATTTGTCTTTTTAATAAATTTGTTACTCGTAATCATTAACAAAATTGAAGATAATTTCTCAGCTTATTAATTATAATATATTTTTTTAATATTCTTTATAAAATGATTATTTTCGAATTCAAAGTTGGGCGCCATTTCTCAAAATTAAAAATATAAATAATTATCACTTAATACTTTTACACAATGCAAAATGTAAGTAGAGTGAGTACATTAGAGTACAAAAGGCTTTTTAAAATAAAATTTATTACATATAAATATTTAATCTTAAACTATTGTTTTAGTTAATATTTAATTTTATCAATTTTTGATAATTAATTTGCCTTTTTATTCAAATTTCTTACTCGTAATCTTTAACAACATTGAAGACAATTTCTCAGTTTATTTATTATAAAATATTTTTTTAATATTATTATGAAAATGATTATTTTAGAATTAAAAGTTGGGCGCCATTTCTTAAAATTAAAAATATAAATAATTATTATTTAATACTTTTGCACAATGCAAAATATAAGTAAGGTACATTAGAATACAAAAGGCTTTTTAAAGTAAAATGTATTAAATATAAATATTTGATCTCAAACTTAATCTTTTACTTAATATTTAATCAATTTTGTTACTCGTAATCTTTAATAACATTAAAAACAATTTCTCGGTATATTAATTATAATATATTTTTTAATATTCTTAATAAAATAATTATTTTCTAATCGAAAGTTGGGCGCCATTTATTAAAATTAAAAATATAAATAATTATAATTTGGTATTTTTGCACAATGTAAAATGTAAGGTGCATTATAATAAAAATTCAATTTAAATATATTTACACATAATTAAATTAAATATGTTTCTGCTCAACAATATGTTTAAAATAGTTTATGAAGAAGTTTCTTATAACCATCAATAAACTGAAGAGTCATCTAATAAATTATTACTTTTAAATTAACGATTTAACACATTTAAAATAACTGTATATATTGAATCAGTGCAAATGCTACTTGAACTTAAGAACCAGACCGTTTAATAACTCTAATAATCACGATTGGAACTGTCTCAGCGATGATTAATATCCTTTATATAAACATAAGGAATGCCTAAGTCAAACCAAATTAATTCACTCTCTCAATTTACACACTATTAGATCACAATTCGTTTAATGAGCCGTTTCAATAAAATGGTTTTCCATTCACGAAGCTGCTGATGGTGACGATGATAACACAACAAAGGGAACCGTTTTGTACACATAAACTTGGCATTACATACGAAAGTTATTAGCCTATTTAAATCATTTAGAGTATGCCAGGATATTTTCGTGGGCCGGTTTAAAACGAAAATTAGATGTGAAAACAAAGCAAAATGATGCAATGTGTCAACTGCATCTGGCCGGTTGTTTTACGAGATGAGAGGTTTGTTGAACAAATGTAATTCACACATATATTTCACGTCGAAAGTAAAACACTCGATGCAATAATTTTAAATATCATAAGCTGTCATGTAATTTTGTTACATAAATGTTTTTTGCGTTCACTTCACGGAAGACTCATTGTAGTTAGCAAATTGATGAAGGTAAAAGTACGGGGTGTCTCAAACTGCATCACGAGCATTTCCAGAGCACACAGATTATTGAATTTGCCTTTAAAACGTCGATTTCCAAAAAATATACAATTTGTGATGTTTCAAATTGTTTCTAACTAAGATACTGGGTGAGATTCGATGCACTTAAGTCAGTTTCTGTGTATCTGATCCAGAGCCAACAAATTTGGGACACCCTGTACGAGTCCGGCGACTAATTGGTGTAAAATACTTGAAAACAACCGAACTAAAGATAATTAAAAAGTCATAAAAGCCTGGAAAATCGACGTTTGTAAAGCAACCACATCCATAAAACTTAAAATAAGCAAATAAAAATTGTAATTGCCTCCTAATGTAAGAGAAACAAAATTCGATACCGTCCAGAATAACGTAAACACATGAAAATTTTAAAAATAGCCGCCGACTCTAACCTATATAAAAGAAACTGGAATAAAGGCATTCTCACTTTTGGGGTCTGATTTCGCGTACGTCACACCGAAGAATATTTTTTTCTATTCGACCGTTCGCATAATAATGGAGTGAAGAGGAGACGCGTTTGATGGAAACGGTCGGAAAGTGTTGTAATTCGGGAATGTCTTTTACACATTGGATTCTCTTCACGCACACACATCTGTTTCGATTTTTTTCCATTCATTTGGCAACACGGTGTCTGGAAACTTAAAATAGCAATAGATGATTGTGGCATGAAAAACACTAGAAACCGGCACGTTTTTGAGTATTTTAAGGACGCACGAAATGTGTGTATAATAAGCTCGTAAAAAGCCAAATCTGATGTGTTTATTAGTTCGTAAAAAATTGCGTTAGCGTAACAGGTTCATATTTATGGGGGATGGTTTTGGACTGAATACACTGTTGTCTGTCGTAACCGTCCTCATTTGGTTGATCTACTTAGAATATAATAAATAATTTAATATATTACTAATGTAATTTGATAAAAACCGTAAAATTAATATACAGGGAGGTCATAAAAAGTACCCCTTCTGAAAACTTTTGAGTGGAACAATATGAAAAACACTGCAATCAATCAATATAACTGAATTTTCAATTTTCCTGAAATTGGTTTCAATATGATCTCACATGTTTTTTGTAGGGGTTGATATCGGGAAATTGTGGTAGTTGAAACAAAAAATCAATGCTTAGATCTTTTAAACAATTACTCACAACTTTGGATTTGTATTTGGGTTTTTAATGACATTGTTTCTTCAATATATAGAAGCAAATAGTTGTTTAATATATCCCTATACATAAATACGTCCATGTGTCCTTCTATAAGATGAAGGGAGCTTTTGCCATACCATAATTTAACCCCAACTTGTTTCACACCGGATGTAACTAGTCTAGTCTTACTCCTACAGGACATCTACTATAATCAGGTCATTTTTAAGTTCATTAAACTTAAACTCAGTGGTCCTGTGCAAATTGAAATCAGGCTTTCATATTCTTAGTAGAAAGGAGGAAAACAAACCCCCATCCACTAATCTTTTTCACACAGTCCTTGAACTAATTCCAGCAAGCCCCATTTCCTCCAGATTGGCTTATGTTGACGATAAGAATGGACAGTGGACTTGAAAATTTTCGTAGCAACCACACACTCAGTTTATCCAAATTTTTAAATAATGGGTTTGTTTAACTGTCAACTCTTAGCAAGGTGTCATAACTATGGTTCCTAGTGTATATACACTAAGGTCGTAAAAAGTCCCCCATTCATAACTTTTGAATGGAACAAAATGTTGACCTCGAATGTAGACAATGTAAAATGTAGTTAATCCAACCAAATTTTGCTATAAAGTTGACATGTGTCAAAGAACCCTGGACTATTTTTTTAATAGGTGATCTTGTGATTCATTTGAAAGGTATTTTTATTCTCTTTTCAATGTTATTTCGCTGGCAAAAAACAGGTGAGTAGTTACAGAGTTATGGGCTATCCATTTGATGTGTTGGATAAACTATTCAGGTTTATTACTAAAAAACTAGATACTCCTAAAAAATAGGTATTACAGGTCAATATTTACACAAGAGAAGTTATTTTACTCGTTTACTTCTGAGTAGTAGCTTTTTGTGACCTCATTGTATAAGAATTACGGTAAATTGTTAAATTGGCAATTTCTCGTCACAATGATTATTTGGAATAAGTGTAAAACTTTACGTAATTAATTAATTTTGTAATCATCTAAACTAATTAGTTGAAGTATTTGGCAAATACTTTTTAAATCACTCAATTGTCACTCAAGTGGTTCACAGTTATTTCAATAATTTCGAGAATTTTAACATCCAATAATTTTATAACTTGATTAAAACATGTTTCAAAATTGTTATTATATGAATGTACTTTTAGAGATTGGATAGAAATGTAAAATTAGCATAATTAGTAATTAATAGAATAATTTCCACATATTTTTCAGCTTTTTAATTAAACAGTTTTAAACAATGACTCTATTGTATCTTTCGAATCACATTAAAATTATATGGTTTGCTGAATTTTGTTGAAAAATGTGAATATTAAATGCCGAATTTACATAATTTAAATAATAAAAACACGATTCTATTATTTTAATTAATCAGCTTAAGTTATGAGCATTTCAAGAAAGTATGAGAAACTATGAATAAATATCATTTCTTGTATTATTGACTAAAAATTCACATATTTATTAAGTTCCTAATTTATCTACTTCCTTTTCTTTGACTAGCACGTTTACATAGTAAAATTAATTAAATAAACAGTGAAATGATTCACACATATTTCTCTTAGTCATACTTCAAAATGTTAACTTGAAATAACCTGTTTTATATGTTAATAAAGTTCTTTTTCTTGTAAACTTGTGTTTGTTTTTTTATTACTAAATAACATAATTTTAGTATGAATATTTGATAGGATTTATTTTAGTCTTTTTAAATAAATAGTTTCTTAGGTAAGAATTTGAGAATATTTATTTTTATACTTGATTAAAAATATGTGATGAAAAATAATTTACTTTATTAATCAATTCTGTAAATAAAATTATTTAAAATAAACAATATTTTTTCTTTGATATATATAATAAATAAAATTATTAAAAAAGATTTCGTTTTGTTTATTTTATTTTAAATGTGTTTAATAATAATGATGATGAATGATGTTCATAAGTTTTCTGCTTATAGTATGTTATCAATTTTAAAAACTAAAAAAAATAATTAATTATTAAATTATTTATATTAATACGAAAACAAATTAATTATTACTTGTTTTGGAATTATTAGACAATTTTAAATAAACAAATGTTAAATAAAAAATATGTTTTCCGTTTGTCTTAATACCTTGATTATTTTATTAATGTTATATAACAAAATATAACTGTGAATATTATAAGAAGTTTAAGAACATATAATTCTTAATTTTCTACTTTTATCAATGATTTATAGAGGCGAAATAATTATTATAACAATTTCCGTAATCTTAATATTAATTAGTAATATTATTATTAATTTATATAACAAATAAAATCTATGAAAATATTTTCCATAAAGTCAATTTTAATCAATAAATGAAAAATAATACTATTACCTTATAATAAAAATTTTAATAAAATCAACTTAAAATTTAATAAATAATTAGAAATCTGCATTTTTTAATTAATTGTTAGTGAAGTCAAATAATTTCTTAATACTAATTAATAATATCTATTATTAATTTATACAATTAATTTTTTATTTTTGTAGGACTGACAAAAATTAAAAATATTACTGTTATCTTTTAATTCAAAAATAATAAAATCAGCTTAAAATTTAATAAATATTTAAGAAAGTCTAGTTAATCAATAAATTAAAAATATTAATTATTAAATTAATAATCATTTGTTTTGGAATTGTTAGAAAATTTTAGATAAAAAAAATGTGATAAATTGTTAATAATTATGTTTTCTCTTTGTCTAAATACTTTGATTATTTTATTAATGTTATATTACAAAAGTTTAAAAATAATAAATTTGAGTATTATAAGAAATCATATAATTCTTAATTTTCTATTTTTGTCAAAAATTGACAAATTAATGTTTACGGTGGCAAAATAATTATTATAATAATATCCATAATGATAATATTAATTAATAATATTTATTATTAGTTTATATAAATTGCTGCAAATATAATCTAAGAAAATATAATTTTAACTTTTTTTATTTTTGTTAAATCCAACAAATTCAATTTAAATATTTTCGATAAATTTACTGTTACCGTTTAATAGAAATTTTAATAAAACCAGCTTATTTAATAAATATTTAGAAATCTGCGTTTTTTAATTAATTTTCAGTGTTGTCAAAATAATTTCAATAGTTTTTATATTAATTATCAATACATGTTATTAATTTATGTAAATTACTTCAAATAATATCTAAAAAACATTATTTGTTGTCAAAATAATTTGTTTACAATAAATTTATTACAAACAAAAATCTAAGAAAATAGAATTTTTAATTTTTTATGTGTCAAAAACTGATGAAAATTAAAAAAATCTATTTTATTTTTTAAACTGTTAATATAATTTTTCAATTTATAAACAAAATACATATGGTTTTAACAAAAAATAAAAATATGAGTATATTATATACTTTTTAATAAAAAAAAATATTTTATTACTTTTTCTACCTAATTTTTTATTTGTAAAATATTGATATAAAAAATATTTTCATAATTTTTAGTACCTTAATTATTTAAGTAATTGAAAATTATTCAAAAATTATTTGGAGAAAAAATTAAACATTAATTTATTTTTTTTAGTTTATTAAAAACATTTATTTATAATAAACGTCTTTGTAATAAAATATGGTGTAGTTGATTGTCAATCACATAATCACACTTTAAATGTCATCTTCAATCAGAAAAAAAATGATTAATCACATAAAAAAGAAAAGGTCCATATGTAAATAATATAAATAGTCGAAATCGAATAAGTAAAATGGTATGGCATGTGCATATGCATCTGGCATAGAAAAACTTTTTATAGGTAAAAAGTGTAGAAAAGCACAGTACCTAAATAAAAATTATGCAGCTGATAGATGGCCGTGGCCGCGGCACATGGCATCTTTAAAAATTGACTGTAGTGAAAAACCATCTGCTTTCGAACATGATTTGGTAAAATATAATATGAATACAGATAAAGAAAAGGGTTGAAGTAAAAAAGAATCGAACAGTGCCCAGCTAGCCAATGCCGAGCAACTGACGAGGATCTAAATCAGGACTGCATCTGTTGCGCAGATGGTTTTTTGGGAACCGTAGGACACAGGTCGCATTCAGCGGTCTCGAAAATGAATCCCTTACACCTTGATTAAGAAGGTAGAAATCACTTGATTCCTTCCTTACCTCCATTCCACCAGTACCGCATGACGCTGGCCTATGCCATATTTCAAACGGGCACCCGTTCCGAAAACGGGAAACCGCCTCCGTTTGATTTTTGCCTTGATTTTTTTAATAGTCATCCCCTTGATTTCTACATTGATTTCGTACGACATGTGGTCCGCGGTTTGTTCTGCGAATAATTGTTACTTCCGAACAAATAAATTATGAACATCCACAAGGGGATTGATGAAGAAGTTATGCGGACAATTGCCTCTTTTTTTTTTCGTTATTATTTTGGGCACAAAAAAACTTATTACTTACTTATTTTTTACAAAGCAGATGCATGTGCACATGCCATACAATTTTACTTGTTCGACTTGTAGAACTTTTTTGTGGTTTACAAGATTAATTACATTATTCTAGATTTGGACGATACAAATGGTAATTTGTACCAGTGACAGTTCAAAAACAACTAGGCACAACAAAAAAAAGTTTATTGTAATAGATAAAAATGTATTTTAAATATCTGTGACAAGTCATTAACATTCCAGCATAAATTAATTACATTATGGACTTGTGGCACAAAATTAACATTATAATGGATCAAGGGATAAAACATTTAAAAATAATTTATGGGTATTAATTGAAGATGAATTTATGCGGTTTTGAAGAGGTGAGAAAGTTATCAAGATAACAACTCATAATGCCTCTGAAGACATCTTTTATTTATTAGTTATTAATAAAACTGTAATGTTATTAAATAATGATTATACTAAATTTTAAACTTTATGTTGATAAAAAGATATAATCTAAAAAATATATATTAAGTTGTTTTTATACGTAATAAGATTTTTATTACATAATAAACAAATAAAATACAATTTTTAAGTTTAAATATTTTATTATGTATAAATTGACTGAAATTATTATTTAATTTTTAGACGTATTTTCTTATCTATTATAATTAAAGATCATATTCAAAAGAATTTAATGTAAAAAAATTAGTTTCTTGTAAAAATTAAGGAATATTTTGGTTTTCAAAATGTTTCCAAATTATGGTACAAGAACAAAGATTTTTTTTTAATTATTCGAAAAATGCAAATTAAGTTTTATTTCCACATTTTGTAATTTAAAGTAATCTAATAAAAATAATACACAAATTTGACAGGTTTTTAAACATTTTATATATATATATATATATATATATATATATATATATATATATATATATATATATATATATATAATATATATGTATATATATATATATATATATATA
Organism: Aethina tumida; assembly: GCF_024364675.1. Classification (NCBI taxonomy): domain Eukaryota; kingdom Metazoa; phylum Arthropoda; class Insecta; order Coleoptera; family Nitidulidae; genus Aethina; species Aethina tumida. The sequence continues at coordinate 7,179,104 of NC_065435.1, read as the reverse complement.
TATATATATATTAGTTTTTACATGTACTAAATATATTTTTATTTATTTTTATTAATTATGTCAAATTATGTTTTCAAAATTTTTACAAATACTGTTAAATAAGATAAAAACAAAGATTTTTCAATTTAATTACTTGAAAACTAAAAATGAAGCTTTATTTTCACATTTTATGATTTGAATAAGAAAAAATAATCTGGTAAAAATAAATATACAAAGTATTTTTAAAATTTTTTGAATATATTTTAGTTTTAAAATATCTAAACACATTTAAGGTGCTTTATTTTTATTTATATTATATTATTTTATAAGTTTTTTTATTTTTATTTATATTATATACAGTATAATGTAATATGTCCCAAATTGTTTGTAAAAAACTCTATAGTCATTTTTTTCTTACGACAAATATTATTTTTTATTGAGGAATAAAGAAACTTAATATTAATAAATGGTGAGATTCGTATGCCAATTTTTGTCTGTTTTGACACAGTCGTTTTGGGACAATTTTCAAATAAATTTTGGAAATAATTTAAAAAATTCAGATATTTTTTTTATTTTTTATAATAATCTAAGCAATTCAATTTGATTTGTTCATCAAAAAATAATAATTGTTAATTATATTAATAATTGGTGATATTTTTATCCCAATTTTTTTCAGTCTGATGTAGAAATACAATCAAAGACAATCAATTTTGATACACTCTATATTCTAATAACAATTTATAAAGAATAAAAAAATTCAAATATGTTATGACAAATATATAATTAATCTAAGCAATACAATTTGATTTGTGGACTATTAACAATTATTCTTTGATGGACCAAAGAATAGTATAATATATATAATATATATACCAGTTTTTCTGTATCTGATCTACAAGTACAAAGTTCAATTTGAGGACACTGTAATAACAATTTTTAAAGAAATTTTAGAAATATAAAAATTCAGATATGTTATGACAGATTTTTATTTTGTTTTTTATAATTAGTCTAAGCAATTCAATTTAATTTGTTCATCAAGAAATAATAATCATATTAATAATTGGTGAGTTTTGATGCCAGTTTTTCTCTGTCCGATCTAAAAATACAGTCAAAAACAATCAATTTTTGAACACTCTATGTTCTAATAAAAATTGATAAATAAATGTTCAAATTAAATATCAAATTCAGATATATTAAGACATATATTTATTTTATTTTTTATAATTAATCTATGCAATCCTATTTGATTTGTTCATGAAGGAATAGTAATTATTAATTATATTAATAATTAAGAACAATGTTTAAAGAAATTTTGAAAATAAGTAGTAAAATTTGGTTTTTTATCAAGGTAATATTATATTATATTAATAATGATTAATTATATTATTAATCGGTGGAATTTTTTTAAAATTATATATAATAGACAATTTATATTTTATTTTATTTTTTTTAATTTAAAAACCATTGGTTATGTTTTGCCACATTCATAAGACACCACTGATTAGTTAATTAATACATTTTCTCCAATACCAGCTGCTCCAAATTCGTAGATTTTGAACGATATTCTATTGTATTAAAAAGGTTCAGGACAATAAACATTGAACATATGATTCCGGTGATGATTTGCATTTTTTATGAATCTCAGATATTTTTTTTTCGGCGAGGGGGGATCGTCTCATCTCCGCCTAAATCCGCCAATTGTTCTAACCAAATGGCCTCCCAGCCCAGCCACCAGCCCATAGCACGATGCAAGGAACAGCTTGCCCCGATAGTCCGAACAGAAAAATAAAGCAATTAATCCGTTTGGGAATAAAGCAGCTGTTTATTTTTTTAGTAAACAGATAATTAGCGATAGTAGGTCCAGGGATTGAATGGCACCGATCCTAAGAAGGGACACAGCCACCGCAACAGCCGGGAAATTTACCTGTACCGAAACGAGAAATAATAATGGTAAATATGCAGGTAAAGTCTTTGCAATAAATGTAGGTGTAAAAGTAAAAGATGTGTTAAAGTGAAACGGGCCGGTGTTCTGGCAGCATCTGTTGTTCTTTCCCAGGCGCATCCCGAGCATGTGTTTTGCAGATTTTTTAAGGTAAAAAACGCAAGGCACCTGCCCGTTCGCTCTTTGCTCTTCCCATACACACATACACACACACACACACACTATGCATATCACTTTTCGGACAAACCATCGCAGTACCCTCGATCAAACTTTCGCAATTCCGATTTCTTCGCTTAATTATAACGTCATAAACAAGTGAATTACGACTACCTTAAGTACACCTTTAATTAAGCACACATTTTTTGATAAAAAAATGCCGATGCTGCAATAAATTTATTTCTCGCCGTCGCTAATTATATTAATTGAAAATTATATTTTACACGTACATGTCGTGTACTTACGTGTAAGTACAGTTATAAATACTCGTGCAAAAATTAATATGGTCATATTTATAACACTAATTAGACAAAAAAATTAATTACGACCAAAAGTAATGTGATGTTTTACATATATTGTTGTAAATGCTCACGCGACAACAATGTTAAAATGGCACAATTTATTTATTGCCCAATGTTAAATATGCACAAAATATTATTAATTATTAATTATATTTTGTCACAAACAATTGAAGAGCTAATATTAAAATATATGAACATCTATATTGATTAAGTTATTTAAAATTTGTTCTTACTATTGTAACTGTAACTATAAATCAATACCAATATTATTGAATTTAATGTTAAAAATAAATAATTTAAAGGAAAAAAATAAAAAAAGTAATTCCGGTACCGGGAATCGAACCCGAGCCTCCTGGGTGAGAGCCAGGTATCCTAGCCACTAGACCATACCGGATTGTATTAGCAGAGGATGTAGAATAGAAGAAAAATTTAGTTATATATTAAAAATTACTGTTCATATATATTTATTTGTAAAAATGTATTAAAAAAGAACATGTGGCTATATTTTCATTACTTTGGCTCGAAAAAAGCATGTTATACTTTACATATATAAAAAATAGGTGTATTTTATGTTGAGTAAAATATTTATTATGGTTTAGTCTAAATTATAATAAACTTGGAGAAAAAGTGTTAATGTTAAATATAGTGGAATACAAAAATTGAGAAACTAAAGTATCAGTAATATTTTTTTTTCTGCCTAAAATTAAAAATATATATTTTTTATTTTTAGAATAATAGACAAAAATTTATTATTTGAGTTTTTCTATTAATGTTACCCAAAATATTTTGCTCACAATCAATGAAATATGTTACTTTAAGTTGTATTACTTAAAATATTATATTATTATTAATAATAATATTATCTAAAATTATTATTAATAAGAATTAATTTTGAATAATAAAAAATATAACACGAATTAAAATATTATTAAATACCAATAATAACAATAATATATAAAATCATTAAATATTTAGCTTTTTTATTTTATCAAAATTAACAGAAAAAAGAATAATATTTTTTCTATTATTTAAAGTATTTTCTCAAAATTCGTAAAATAAAATTAATATTATTTATTTTTTTAATTTCCAATAATTAAAAATATATTTTTTGTGTAAGAATAATACACCGAAGCTTTTTATTAATATTACCAGTTATATTTTTTATTCAAATTCATTTAATATAAAATATTAATAATAATAAAATGATTACAATTGATGTTTCTACTGCAATAATGATAGGCAAAATAGTTTTTTTACTTAAGATATTTTGTCAATCTTAAATAAAATAAAAATTGTAATCTAATTTTAACTGTTTTTTGATATCTAAAAATTAAATAATTCTGACACTAAAAATATTTTTAATTTTACAACTATAGGTAATAAAATTATTATTATTTGAGTTTTTAATTAATATTACCTAAAATATTTTGTTCATATAATACAAAATATTATCAATAATAAAATATACTTACAATCAGTAAAATATTTTGCTATTTTAATTCTAATAGTAATAGAAAAAAATATTCTTTAATTGTTTACTTTTACATAAAATAATTGGCTCAAACTTATAAAAATAAAAATTGTAATCTGATTTTGTTTTTTTTTTTTATTTTTAAATATCAGAAATATTTTTTTTTCAATTTTACAATAATAGACAAAAATTTAATATTTGAGATTTTTCATTAAAAGAAATATATTTATTTTATTTATTATTGTAATAAGATTAATAATAATATAAAAAAATAATCTTAGAGTACATAAAGTAAAAAATGTAATTTTAAAATAAATTATTTTTTTAACGTCTAAAACTTTTTTTTTAATTTTTGAATAATAATATTTATTAGTTGAATTTTTCTATTAATATAGAATATTTGTCTTCGTGTTAATATAAAGTATTAACAATAATTAAATGCTTTTTGACTTTTACTTATTTTAATTAATTTTATAAAAAATAAAAATATATAATTTTTCGTATAATTGACACTTAAAATATTTAATATTGATTAATATAAAAAACAGATAAAAATAAGGAATTTGTTTAATATAATCACAAATTATTGATTATGTTAATAAAAATAGACATACATTTTGATACAGTCTAATTTTAATTGATTCTAAAGTTAATGTTTTATGTTAAATATTTTAATATTTTTATTAGATATCTAAAATTTTCAGAGTAATTTATTGCTAAATAATTGAAATATAAAAAAATATATATCTATGCAAATTTTATTACTATTATTTTTTTAAACGACTGTTTAAAATTAAATATACATGTATTGCAAAAGTAATAGACAATAGATATTAAAAACAATTGTTAAATTATCATTTATTTTTGGAGTAATTCTACCTACAAAAATTTTTATCCTTGTGATTATTCTTAGTTAGCACATATAATATGCCAAATGTCTTCTTTAATTGCTGTGCTACCACATACTATTTGTTTCTAAAGTCATAATTAAATCCACAATGTCGTATTACTATAATTTAATTATAATTAAGTTTATTAAACATGTTGAAATAACAGAAAAATCTTTGTTTTCTGTAAATGTACACATATTTTTATATTATATGGTAGAAACAACATACAAAGCATTAAATTATCATTAACATTTTTAAAGTATTTCTATCTACAAAACTCTTATCTTTATGATATTTTTTAGTTAGCATACAATATACCGGATGACTTCTAAGCATATTAATATTTTATAACTACAGCCCCTAAGTCTTTGAAATCATAGACAAATGTATAATTTAATTCTACTACCTAACTGTATTTTTTAATTTATTTTTTATTTAATTAAACTAAAACGCCTTCTTCAGTATTTTATGTTCTAAATTATGTTAGAGGTACCACCAACAGTACAGTAGGATTTTTTATAAATATACTTCGTCGACATTTGGTAACACAAATAAAAATTGTGAATCAGTATTGCGTCAGTTTTCTTACGTCGGAAGATCCCGTACATCCGCAAGATTTAATTAAAGGCACACGATATCGTAAAACCACGACAAAAATCCGGGATTGTGTCTGTAAGCCAATTAACATACAATAGAAAGAGATGATTGTTTGGACTTTCACTCAAGCGTGTGTTAATATACAACGTCCTACGGTGACTTTTTCGGAAGGGCCTAAATTGATAGTAACAAGTGGCGAATGAGTGACCACTCACCAGAAAACAATTACAGGCCGGTATTTATACGTTTTAGTGCCTATATTATTCATAACCTATCATTAAATATGTTTAGTAATACCATTAATTAAAACCATCGGACGAGCAATAATGGATGCAGTTTATAACTGTGTAGTACCATCACTGATTTATACCGTGTTCTTTTTGTTTTGGTATTAAGTTAGATTAGTTTAATGTGAACGCTTTCAAATGCGTTTCAATTAAACAGGTTGTTGCTTTCCTGTGATTGTACATAAATTCTAATGGGATAATCTCATCAGTTTTCACTTCTTTCACCAGGTACTATTAGTTAAAATGTAATCGCCTCTGAATGTCCATTTATTTGTTTCTCTTTTGGTCAAGCCGTTGACAATTAAGTGGTTATTCAAATATTAGTTCATTTTTTGAAGAATCCCACCAAACAGTACACGTGCACTTGGACAAAAGTCCGTCAGTCATGTGCCGCATCACATCAAGTTGGTTCTTTGAAATTTGGAAGACAAAAGTCGGTACGCTGTCCATCCTGTAATTATCATCATTTAGATAATTTATTCCAATTTTATGAATGAAGCACGTGCATCACGTATATTTAAAAAAGTACGGCCCTGTGGAATTAAATCGCATTATAAACATGTTATTGTTCGAACGCTCTATCCTGTCCAGTCGCAGCCCATAAAGGAAGGGAAGAGAATAAAGGAGTCGCGGAGCGATGGGGAGACGCTCCGCAGTAAGTAGGTGGAGAAGGTAAGAAAAAAGAGGTGAGCGCGAGTGGCAGTGTGCATCTAAGAAGGCCGCGGAGCGAAGTTCCGGTCGTACGGGCCGCCGGTCTACGGTCTACGGTCGCCGGTCGACGGACATGCGGACAACTGAACAACTGACCGGTAACGGGTGACCGGAAGCCCTCTTGATGAGTCAAGAAAGACACCGTCAAGCTTCCCTGATTCTCACTGCTTTCTTCGACGAGACAAATTATACTTCTTACCCTTTGCTGCACTGTTTTTTTTTATTTATATCATTAGCAGATGGTCCGGTTGTTGGGCGGGTGAAAACTATGAGCAGTAAACTAAATTTTTTTTGTAGAGAGTTATTGCTTCCTTCTACTAGAATCGGATTTTGCCGCCACTTTTGTTTTAGGAAACAAGGCATTCAATCAATTGTTTTTAACAGGAAAGGATATTGTCGTTTACAAGATTGAATCTATTCATTTGGAAGTAAATTGGCTTCCATCAAGATTTTTGTACGTTTAATTGAAGGAAACAAGACGAGGAAGTTTGGTTTGTTCTTCAACAATAAATTTTAAAGACGTGAGTTTATTACTATCGTTCTAAATTCCAGAGCAACCACCTTGATAGTTTTATGATTTTTTAAAGATTGAATTGATCTTTGTTACCAATTTTATCTAATACATAAATAATTATTCAAAAGACTTTATATTTATCAAAGTTTCATCAAATTGATATTTAAGTATATTAATGTATTTCATAAGAAAACTTACTTTTTCAAGATTTTAATCCGTTGGTTTAAAAGGGAACAAAATAGTCATGTATAAAATTCAATATGTATATTTGGAGGAACAATGTCTTTTATTATGATTTTTGTCCCTTTAATAAGAGAAAACGACGTTAGAATCTTTGATTGATCTTTTACAAATGATGTTTTCTTCCAACATAGATTACTTTAGAAGACAGAAGCTTATTACTCTCATTATAAATTCTTGAGCAACCACCTTGATGAGTTTTATAATTTTTTAAAGGTAAAATTGATCTTTATTACCAATTTTATGTAATACGTAAATAATCATTTATAAGATTTTATATTTATTAAAGTTTCATGAAAATGATCTTGAAGTATATTAATGAATTTCATAAGAAAACTTAATTATAGTATTTTCAAGATTTTAAGTATTTAATCTGTTGGTTTAAAAGGTATTAAAACTGTCTTGTATAAGATTCAATATGTATATTTGGAGAAAATGTATTTTATTATGATTTTTGTCCCTTTAATTAGAGAAAACAACGTTAGAATCTTTGATTGATCTTTTACAAATGACTTTTTCTTCCAACATAGATTACTTTAGAAGACAGAAGCTTATTACTCTCATTATAAATTCTTGAGCAACCACCTTGATGAGTTTTATGATTTTTTAAAGGTAAAATTGACCTTTGTTACCAATTTTACGTAATACGTAAATAATCATTTAGAAGATTTTGTATTTATCAAAGTTTCATCAAAATGATCTTGAAGTATATTAAAGTATTTCATAAGAAAATTTAATTATAGTATTTTCAAGATTTTAAGTATTTAATCTGTTGGTTTAAAGGGTATGAAAACTGTCTTGTATTAGATTCAATATGTATATTTAGAGAAACAGTGTTTTTTATTTTGATTTTTGTCCCTTTAATTAGAGAAACCTACGCTAGAATCTTTGATTGATCTTTTACAAATGACTTTTTCTTCCAACATAGATTACTTTAGAAGACAGAAGCTTATTACTATCATTATAAATTCTTGAGCAACCACCTTGATGAGTTTTATGATTTTTTAAAGGCCAAATTCATCTTTGTTTCCAATTTTATCTAATACATAAATAATCATATTGAAGATTTTATATTTATCAAACTTTCATCAAAATGATCTTGAAGTATATTAATGTATTTCATAAGAAAACTTAATTATAGTATTTTCAAGATTTTAAGTATTTAATCTGTTGGTTTAAAAGCTATTAAAACTGTCTTGTATAAGATTCAATATGTATATTTGGAGAAACTGTATTTTATTATGATTTTTGTCCCTTTAATTAGAGAAAACAACGCTAAAATCTTTGATTGATCTTTTACAAATGATTTTTTCTTCCAACACAGATTACTTTAGAAGACAGAAGCTTATAACTATCATTATAAATTCTTGAGCAACCACCTTGATGAATTTTGAAGACTTTTTAAAGGCCTTATCTAATGCCTAAATAATTATTCAGAAGATTTTATGTTTATCAAAGTTTTATCAAAATGATCTTGAAGTATATTGTGTATTTCATAGATTTTAAGTATTTAATCCGTTGGTTTAAAAATTGTCTTTTATAAGATTCAATGTGTAAATTTGGAGGGACACTGTCTTTTATCATAATTTCTGATTCTTTGTCATTTGTATATTCAAAATGATTCTGAAAATGAAAATTCTATTTAGAAAGATATTACATCCTGTGGAGAATGTAATGAGCTTCATTTTAAATAATGACACCAAAGCATTCATTTTGTTGTTTTTTGTGCACTAATAACTTTAATAATCAACCGTTTGTAATTGCCATAAAAAAACATCCACTTTTGACCATATGTTAATTTTTTGTATCAAACAGAAAACAACGAGGGGGAGAAATTCAATAAAAAGTGCAACTAATTATGATATAATTACACCCCCTCGTACATATAACCCTTTAAACTCATTAAATCAAACATCCAGCTCGGTCTTGACAGATGCCGGTAAAGCTGGTGATTACCGGTGGTGATTCTCGCTTTCCGAGAACGTCTTGTTCATTCTTTCATGTGTTGCCCGTGTGGTTAAAACCGTAATAAAAACCCGCGCCTGTTATTTCCGACGTCATAACTGCAGTGAATAATATCATAAGGGTGCATATCGGAAATAGTTGATGCACCTAAAGCACGTGCGCGTATGCATAGCACGTGTTCATTTTTATTTGGGCCTTAATCATCCCCTTCGCGTCTCACCGTCATTTTTTTACCGATGGACCGGATTTGTCTCCGACACGCCATTTTTTTTTAGCACGTGTGTCAAAAAATGTATCGGGATTTATGATGTACTATATTTCAGGCCCGGTATGTGGAGGAGCACGCCCCAAAATGACAAACGGGCCAGCCACACAAACATGTTTCGAACTAATAACAAAATTTACTAAAAATAGCACAAAGATGGTTCATATTTATTATAATTTTACATACTTATATTTATAACAATTATTATCAGTTTAAAAATTATAAGTAACAGCTTTAAGGATTGTTATAATAAACTAAAAACATCAATACAAATTAAAGATCAAATTTAATTTTCGTGTCGGTGCTTCTTTATAATAATTTTCTATATATTTATATTTATTTACGTCTTTAAAATAATGATCAATTAGAACTGACAAATAAACTGAAAACAACCATATAAATTAAAGATCAAATTTAATTTTTGTGTCGATGCTTCTTTACAATAATTCTCTACATGTTTATAATTATTAACAATTTAAGACTAAAAATAACAGAATATGTGGCAAAAACGTTTTTAAAATAATGATCATTGTAGAACTGACAAATAAACTGAAAACATTCATACAAATTAAAGATCAAATATAATTTTTGTGTCGGTGCTTCTTTATAATAATTTTCTACATATTTATAGTTATAAAATTATAATCACTTTATAGACTAAAAATAACAGCATATGTGTCAAAAAACGTCTTTGATATTAATGATCATTATAGAACTGGTAAATAAACTGAAAACATCCCAACAAATTAAAGATCAAATTTAATATTTGTGTTGGTGCTTCTTTATAATAATTTTTTACATATTTATATTTAAATAATTATTAACAATTTAAGACTAAAAATAACAGCATATGAGTCAAAAACGTCTTTAAAATAATGATCTTTGTAGAACTGACAAATAAACTGATAACATCCATACAAATTAAAGATCAAATTTAATCCTTGTGTCGGTGCTTCGTTATAATAATTTTCTACATATTTATATTTATAAAATTATTAACAATTTAAGACTAAAAATAACAGGATATGTGGCAAAAACGTCTTTAAAATAATGATCATTGTAGAACTGACAAATAAACTGAAAACATTCATACAAATTAAAGATCAAATATAATTTTTGTGTCGGTGCTTCTTTACAATAATTTTCTACATATTTATAGTTATAAAATTATAATCACTTTATAGACTAAAAATAACAGCATATGTGTCGAAAAATGGCTTTGATATAATGATCATTATGGAACTGGCAAATAAACTGAAAACGTCTATACAAATTAAAGATCAAATTTAATATTTGTGTTGGTGCTTCTTTATAATAATTTTTTACATATTTATATTTAAATAATTATTAACAATTTAAGACTAAAAATAACAGCATTCGAGTCAAAAACGTCTTTAAAATAATGATCATTGTAGAACTAATAAATAAACTGAAAACATCCACACAAATTAAAGATTAAATTTAATTTTTGTGTCGGTGCTTCTTTATAATAATTTTATATATACTTTTATTTATATAATTATTAACAATTTAAGACTAAAAATAACAGGTTATGTGTCAAAAACGTCTTTAAAATAATGATTATTGTAGAAAATTTGTTAACCTAGTATGATTTCTTCAATTTTGAAGGCTAAAAAATTACCCTGTAAGTTTTGGTTTAAAGAAAAGTTTGTCAAAATAGGACAAAAAATACAAATTTTATGAGGGTGTCCCCCTTTGAAATAAGTATACTGTATATTTTGGCGCCAAAAACATATGTGCTTTTCAAGCAAAAATTTTTGCCAACTCAAATATTTACAGTTGAGCTTAAAAAAAACATATAGCGAAAGACAAATCTTCAAAGGCCACCCCAAAAAATAAAATAAACAAAGGTTTGTGAAAAAATTCTAATAAGATTTTCCAGTAATAGATCTAGGTATTAACACGTGCAGGGTGGCAGATGTCGTGAAAATATTTGGCGCGCGCGCCAATATCGCCCTCTCCCCCTTATGTCGAATCAACCAACTTTTACGTAATATTTTCACACTTTACTGACCCTCATAATGTGGACCCATTGTCAGGACCGGTAGACGAGCCAGCACCCCGGTAGCTTGGCGTGCATACAGTTAAAACTTAAGCGGATTAAACGAACGTTCTCTCCTTATCGATGAATTTAATTTTTGATTTAACTTTATTTGCCGCTGGATTTAGACAATGGGACCAAGGGACTTTCCCCTACATACGTTTCGTTATGGTTTTAACAATGCGAATTTTTCTATGTAAATATGCACCACGGTCTTTGCAGTTGGCTTCTGGAAGGTTGTTGACACAGGACATTATTTTTCTAAAGAAATGCTACCGGCAAAAAATTTGAATTTGATCCTTGATTTGCATGGATATGTTTTCGGTTTATTTTACTGGTACTTAAAAGCTGCAATAATATATACATTTTTTGATATACAGCTGTTAATTTTAGTCTTTAAATCGTTAATTTTAATTTTAAACAATATGTAGAAAAGTACTATAAAGAGGCACCGACATAAAAATTTAATTTGATCTTTAAATTGTATGGATGTTTTCAGTTTTTTTGTCAGTTCTGCAATGGTCATTATTTTAAAAATGTTTTTGCCACATATGCTGTTATTTTTAGTCTTTAAGTTATTTTGTTTTGGGGTGAGTTTTGAAGATTTGTCGTTATTTATACATTTTTAAGCTCTACTAATATTCTCAAATATTTGAGTTGGCAAAAATTTGTGCTGGAAAAATTATGAACACATGTGTTTTTTCAGCAGCAAAATATACAATGTGGCCCATTTGAAAGCGGAACATCCTCATAATTTTTTTTTTTTATTAAAGACAAAATTTCACGTTTTTCAGCCTAAAACCAATATTCACATTATAAATTAGGTAAAAAAAATTGTACTTTCTCCATAAACAGTTATAATTGTTAAAAAATATTTTAATTGTTTAGATAAAATAAGCCAAAAATTGAAATTTTGATGAAAATTGTGTTATATGTCTTAAAATTATTAGGTTAGGTTGCTTTGTGACATTGTTTTTTAAACTGTGTATATAATTTCAATGATTTTAATCTTATTTCTTCATAAACAGTTATAATTATTAAAAAAATATTATTTTAATCCATTTTTTTAGCAAAAATAAGTCAAAAACTGAAGTTTTAATAAAAATTTTGTTATATATCTTAAAAATATTAGGATGAGTTGCTTTGTGACTGTGTTAAAAAAATTTAATTTTAATCCTTTTTTAGCTAAAATAAGTCAAAAACTGAAATTTTAATGAAAATTTTGTTATATATCTTAAGAATATTAGGTTACGTTGCTTTATGACATTTTTTTAAAACTGTATATATTGTTTGAATGATTTTTTTTCTATTTCTTCATAATTGTTAAAAAACTACTATTTTTATCCTTTTTTAGCAAAAATAAATCAAAAATTGAAGTTTGTTATATATCTTAAAAATATTAGGTTAGGTTGCTTTGTGACATTTTTTTTTAACTGTGTTAAAAAAATATTATTTTAATCTTTTTTTAGCTAAAATAAAACTGAAAATTTTGTTATATATGTATATTGTTTGAAAGATTTTTCTTTCTATTTCTTCATAAACAGATAAAATTGTTAAAAAAATATTATTTTTATCCTTTTTTTAGCTAAAATAAGTCAAAAACTGAAGTTTTAATGAAAATTTTTTTATATATAATAAAAATATTAGGTAAGGTTGCTTTATGACATTTTTCTAACTGTTTATATTATTTTAAAGATTTTTCTTCTTATTTCTTCATAATTTTTAAAAAAATATTATTTCAATCCTTTTTTTAGCTAAAATAAGTCAAAAACTAAAGTTTTAATGAAAATTTTGTTATATATCTTAAAACTATTAGGTTACGTTGCACTGTGTATATTAGTTGAAAGCTTTTTCTTCTTATTTGAGTGACGAAATGTAAAGAATCTATTTTTGATGATGTTTGTGTCCAAAAATTCACTCAATTCTTATGTAATCCAAGAAACCTTTCATTTAAATTCTTGTTTTCTCAACTTTTTCTTATGTAAAGAAACAATTAACTTTTTTTAACTAAAAATGTTCAGTGTAAAACTCGCCGTTTATGTTAAAACTAAAACATACATAAATAACATAATTAATCAAGAAAGAAATTAACTTAACAACTCCATAAATCAATTTTTTTGATCAAAAATTTGTTCGCGAAGAATGCGTAGAAAAAATTTTAATTAATTCTCCTTATCTGACGCTCATACGTACCAAAAAACCTATTTTTAATGATGCCTGTATCCAATGTAAAAATAAACAATTTATCCGGAGTAAAATATGAGCTATTTAAAATATAAATTACATTTTTTCTTGTGCAATAATTTAGCATGGAACATTAAATCGGACATATGAAAAATAAAATTGCAAGCACCTGATTTATTTCAACGTTTCAGCGACCGTTGACTATTTAATTTGGTACATTCGCATTGCCCCCCGTAAAACGCAATGTATAATAAATCAACGAGGAAATCGTGGATCCCCCAGTTTGTTGTTATATCATATTTGATTTATACCAGACAATAATTATGCCATAAAGTATAAAATCAATAAACATGACAACAGAAGCTTTTATTTGACGTGCAAGCTTTCGGTGTTGGATCGATGATAATTGAAATGAACGAGTCAACAAAATAATTATCATAATTTGCTTTTAAAATAAAATTCGGAAAAATTAATAAGCATATTAATTGGTAAATTACAGTTTCATTCCATCAATTAAGCATAATGAAATGTGTCAACGACTTGTTTTTCTGCGTTTTTTTTTTCCTGCACTGTCTGTAGTCTGTGATTAACTCGTAAAAGTCTTACGGTACCCGGCCTTTATAAGGATTCAATTCATTAAGTTCACAAACCGAATCAAATAAATATGGTAAACGTGCAGACTGAAAAAAATCCACCGTCTATGCCGTCGCAACAACTGAAACAACTAATTGGACTTATTAAACGACAAAATGTGCAAAAATTCAAGTTCACAATGACGCCAATGACATTGAACTAATTTTAAATATAGTAAAATGTGCGAATACTACTCAGAAATTAGTAAACCCACATGAGAGACTCGGGCTACATGTGCTAAATGACTTTTGGAGACGGATCAAGACAATATTAATACGTGTATATAGACAAATAGATCTATTTTCACGCCCGACTGTTGTTATGTAAAGACACAAAACACTGGAAAAAAAAAAATTCCAAGACAATGTTTTGAGAAACGTGGGCCGAGCCAACGGTTGTGGCCTGTGTGTAAACAACCCCCAACTCAGATTCGGTTGCATGTGTTGATTGAGTACGTACCAGCAGCGCGTGTACGCTTACTACAAGGAACCAATTTCAATTTATTTGTTTATTTACTTTTATGAATCCATAGTAAAATCGTGGCACACACTTTCAAGAATGCGTGAAGAAACTTCTGTTTATGTTTATGCGTTTTTTTTTTTAATATTTAACTTGGGAATTTCAGGAAAGATGTGTCAATGTTAACCATATATGGTAATAAATTCTGCGTTAAATTTTTATCTATTTTTATTTGAATAGATAAGTAATATAAAATATAAATTTATACAACTGGAACATAAAAAAGTGCTTTATTATATTCCATTAGTTCTTTGAAGTCCTCAACTCAACTTAACAATTAAATTTTTGGACTTCTTCAGCTTTGATGCTCTTAATTCTGAATCTAACAATAAATACCAATAATCATTGTACAATCTTATTAAAATTTTGTCATCTGTCCTGATTAATAAATTAATAACATTAACAAAAAACGCATTTCGTTTGTGGAACTCTTTGGAAGTACAGAAAAATCTAAAATGTTATCCATGGTCTAAATTAAGCTATCGTCTCAATGAAAGACGACAATCAAAGATAATTATTGAAGTTTAATGTCGTCATAAAAAAGATACTCCAATGTTAGTTGAGGGTTTCAAAATAACAATGAAACAACTCCATTTGCTATTTATATGATAATTATCTGTTAAAGGTTTTGTGTTAACAATAAATTTATTTATTTATTTTTGAATGAGTGAAGAATTATTATTGTTGTCTTGGGTGTTGGTTAATTACAGCATTGAACAATATATGATTGAAGCAAATTTGTACAAACGTAAAATAAATAAATGAAACATTACATTTTTGGACGTGGTCCACTTCAGCTTTGAAGTCCTCAATTCTGGATCCAACAATAAATGCCAATAATTATTGTATATTCTTATTAAATTTTTGTCTTGTCCTAATTAATAAATTAATAGCATTAACAAAAAACGAATTTCGTTTGTGGAACTCTTTGGAAGTACAGAAAAATCCAAAGGGAGCTATCCATGGTCTTGATTAAGCTAACGTCTCAATGAAAGACGACAATCAAAGATAATTATTGAAGTTTGATGTCATTATAGAAAAGATACTCCAATGTTAGTTGAGGGTTTCAAAATAACAATGAAACAACTCCATTTGCTATTTATTTGATAATTATCTGTTGAAGGTTTTATGTTAACAATAAATTTATTTATTTATTTTTGAATGGGTGAAGAATTATTATTGTTGTCTTGGTGTTGGTTAATTACAGCATTGAACAATATATGAATGAAGCAAATTTGTACAAACATAAAATAAACAAATGAAACATTACATTTTTGGACTTGGTCCACTTCAGCTTTGAAGTCCTCAATTCTGGATCCAACAATAAATACCAATAATTATTGTATAATCTTATTAAATTTTTGTCTTGTCCTAATTAATAAATTAATAGCATTAACAAAAAACGAATTTCGTTTGTGGAACTCTTTGGAAGTACAGAAAAATCCAAAGGGTGCTATCCATGGTCTTAATTAAGCTAACTTCTCAATGAAAGACGGTAGTCAAACATAAATATTGAAGTTTGATGTCATTATAGAAAAGATACTCCAATGTTAGTTGAGGGTTTCAAAATAACAATGAAACAACTCCATTTGCTATCTATTTGATGATTATCTGTTGAAGGTTTTATGTTAACAATAAATTTATTTATTTATTTTTGAATGGGTGAAGAATTATTATTGTTCTCTTGGTTTTGATTAATTACAGCATTGAACAATATATGATTGAAACAAATTTGTACAAACGTAAAATAAATAAATGAAA
Organism: Aethina tumida; assembly: GCF_024364675.1. Lineage (NCBI taxonomy): Eukaryota > Metazoa > Arthropoda > Insecta > Coleoptera > Nitidulidae > Aethina > Aethina tumida. The sequence continues at coordinate 7,162,566 of NC_065435.1, read as the reverse complement.
CAGTACATTTTTGGATTTGGTCCACTTCAGCTTTGAAGTCCTCAATTCTGGGTCCAACAATAAATACCAATAATTATTATATAATCTTATTAAAATTTTGTCTTATGTCCCAATTAATAAATTAATAGCATTAACAAAAAACGGATTTCATTTGTGGAATTCTTTGGAAGGAGAGAAAAATCTAAATAGTGCTATCCATGGTCTTAATTAAGGTAACTTCTCAATGAAAGACGGCAGTCAAACATAAATATTGAAGTTTGATGTCATTATAGAAAAGATACTCCAATGTTAATTGAGGGTTTCAAAATAACAATGAAACAACTCCATTTGCTATTTATTTGATAATTATCTGTTGAAGGTTTTATGTTAACAATAAATTTATTTATTTATTTTTGAATGGGTGAAAAATTATTATTGTTGTCTTGGTGTTGGTTAATTACAGCATTGAACAATATATGATTGAGGCAAATTTGTACAAACGTAAAATAAATAAATGAAACATTATATTTTTGGACTTGGTCCACTTCTGCTTTGAAGTCCTCAATTCTGTATCCAACAATAAATACCAATAATTAATGTATAATGTTATTAAATTTTTGTCTTCTGTCCCAATTAATAAATTAATAGCATTAAGAAAAAATGGATTTCGTTTGTGGAACTCTTTGGAAGTAGAGAAATATCCAAAAAGTGCTATCCATGTTTTTAATAGTCCTCAATTCTAATAATAATTGTCAATTATTATTGCAAAAATTTAATTGAAGTTTAGTAGTTTGTCCTCATTAGGACAGATTCTAGCAAAGCATCTACAATAGAAAAGTGTTCTAGTGTCACGTAAGCCATCACCTCAATGATTGAGTGAGGTGATAATCAAAGATAATTGTAGACGTAGAACGTCGACATACCCTTAGAAAGTTACGAAGCCGTGGTGAAGTGAACAATTAAACATATTGTCCATTAACGTGTGTGTGCGTATTTTTAACGACATTATCTCCATACTACATCTGCGACGAGGCACAAGCGTGAAGTTCGCTAAAAAAACTTTTTTCACGACGCGCGATAAAAAAACGCGGAGGCCACCTGTTAGAAATTTCTCGTTACACATGTAACTCGGCGTGTGTCACAAAATAAAAATACGGAGCGCGTATCATTTCACGATGTAATGGCGATTTTTTATCGCATCCAACTACTACTGATTCCCAGACTCCCGCGTCGTAGTTGGTGGATCTTCGGGTCGGCGGGAACATATGGCCATTACCCCCCTGCACCCAATAACAAGTTGTTATGAAATGATATTGTGCGTTGGGGGACTTCAAAAAATTAAAAAGTCCCGTCTTAATTGGGGATTTCGTTCACGACTCGGGTACCACAATAGTACCGGGGCGTAAGCGCTAATGGTCTCATTATTAATTGTTTGGAATACAGTATTCACGTTGGAGATCGATTGTTAGTTAGGTCTTGATTTGACGCACACTCGGCCAATAACCAATTGTTTTCGGTGAGGCACTTTTAGACGGGCCCGAAAGTCCATTGTTGGCTGGGTCACGTCTCTCTCGTTGAATTTTATATGCGTCCCATGGTGGGCCACCCAATCTTGCTCAGGTGGCGATTTTTCGATTGTTCTTGCCACCAAAGATGTCGGCCCATCCATTTTTCCGTTTGTTTCTCTTTATGAGACACTTTAACATCATCCGATCCTTCGCGTGAATAATAATGCCTGCCGCAATTGTTTTTAAAAGATAAGTAACCTTTTCCGTTTTCGGTCACGTGCTCCCGATGCGTTTCAAGAGATGCGGGCCTTCCACCATGTGTGTGCACGTTTGTTTTTGTCGTTCAAGGTTTAAGCCGGTATACAGGGTTATAATTATGCGTATGCGTACATTTTATGCATGTGGCGCTTAAGCATACACTAATATGTACAGTCACGAACAAAGTTAACCTACGCTCAATTATTACAATTACAACAATTTTTTACCTAAAATTCATAATGACCACCATTGACAATTTGTCTACTATCTACTTTTTTTATTTTAGTTAACGAGTAAAGCATAATTTTCAGCCAATCAATACTTTTTAATCATCATACTTATTGGAACAAATAAACCTGAAACTCGACATGCTTAACATAAGCAACAAATTAGAAGTTCAAAGATTGAGATCTAGGAAATCAATTTACCTTCTTAATGATCATTGTTATTATTATTGATTCACTTTTATGGTACAACAGTGAATGAAATCTGTAAACAAACCAAACCTATACAAACAAGCCCTTTAGTGCCAGAAGCTGATTGTAATCTAATTGAAGAGGTAAGAACTAAATTGGTTTGGGTAACAAACTAAAGTTTTCAGGGAATCTCAACGCCTCGAAGCAATAAAGTTTTCTTAATAAAAATAATCATCCTGAAATATATTTTATACAAACCAACAAATTTAGTTTTACCTTTTCCTACAAAAATAACAATTAAAGTTAACGGAGAATATCGGACTAAGGCAATTAACTTCTAATTACCATATTTATTTTGTGGAACTAAATAAACCATTTAAAACTAGAAGCTTAGGTTATTAGGGCTATACCCTAATTGAATAAGTAAGAAATAGAATAATTTAATGATGTATACAATAATTATTTGGATTAGAATGAAAGAGAATTAACCTGAAGTTTCTATTCTTAAAATGACAAATTTTTAATGTTATTTTCTTCAAACTGGTTATATTTTAATTGAAGAACTTAAAAATATAATGATCTGATATGATTTCTTCAAGATTCATGTATTTTTTTTTTTTTTTTGTTTAGAATGAAAGAGGATTAACCTAAAGGTTCTATTCTTAAAATGACAAATTTTTAATGTTATTTTCTTCAAGCTGGTTATAATCTAATTGAAGAATTAAAAATATAGTGATTTAACGATAATTTCTTTAAGATTAATGCATACATTTTTTTATTTAGAATGAAAAGAAATTAACCTGAAGCTTCTATTCTTAAAATGACAAATTTTTAATATGATTTTCTTCAAGCTGGTTATAATCTAATTGAAGAAATAAAAAATATAGTGATTTGATGATTATTTCTTCAAGATCATGGGTAAATTTTTTGATTTAGAATGAAAAGAAATTAATCTGAAGCTTCTATTCTTAAAATGACAAATTTTTAATGTTATTTTCTTCGAGCTGGTTATAATCTAATTGAAGAAATAAGCAATATAGTGATCTGATAATGATTTCTTCAAGATTCATGTATCAATTTTTTGGTTTAGAATGAAAAAGAATTAACCGGAAGCTTCTATTCTTAAAATGACAAATTTTTAATGTTATTTTCTTCAAGCTGGTTATAATCTAACTGAAGAAATAAAAAATATAGTGATTTGACGATTATTTCTTCAAGATTCATGTGTAAATTTTTTGATTTAGAATAAAAGAGAATTAACATAAAGCTTCTATTCTTAAAATGACAATTTTTTAATGTTATTTTCTTCAAGCTGGTTATAATTTAATTGAAGAAAAAAGAAATATAGTGATTTGATGATGATTTCTTCAAGTTTCATGCATAAATTTTTTGATTTAGAATGAAACAGAATTAATCTAATAGCTTATATTTTTGAAATGACAAATTTTAATACAATTTTCTACATAATTAGCAATTAAATTTAATGAAGAATATCATCTTCTTAAGTATGTAAGCTTTTAAATAGAATATGATTATAATTTGAAGAATATTTGAAACTAAAAGAAACTAAAATTTACCAGATCTTCAATCTAAAAAATCGGTAATAGATTTTCCAAACTTTTCTTAAATGAAAATAATCTTAGTCTTAATTCATTTACTGACAGTTTTTGCATTACATTTTTATTCAAAATTATCATTCAAATTTAACGGATGTAGAGTTAAGCAGCATTTTTATTGGTTTAGTTTTTTGCACCAACAGACGAAATAGTGAATGATTAATCTATTTAAATAAACCTTTTAAAACCAGAAACTGAATATATTATAAAAAAAAATAAAACTAGATAAAAAAGTTTAAGATTTTGCAGAAGAAGTAAATGTTTAAATCATTTTGGATTGAAAGATTGTTTTTTATAAAAATTAATAATACAGCTTAAGGAAGACTATAGAGTTTCATGTAACAGTAGAGGAAGGAAGTATTGAATGAAAACTAAACAAATGACCTATTCAAATAGACTCTTTTATACTAACTAGAAGCTGATTACAATCTAATCGAAGGGCTGAGGGGTTAAATGATTTAAACAACAAACTAGAACATTCCAGGAAATTAATTGGCCTCTAATACAGCTTTTAAAATCATTTTGAAATTAATTATAAGTTTTTTCTAGAAAATTAACTTAAGTGAACTAAAAATATTGAGTTAATTTAATGTAATTGTAGTTGAGGAAGTAAAAAGTTTCCTTATTCTTAATTGATTTCTAAAAAATCGATTTCTAAATCTTTTGTAAATATAAATAAGTATTCTAAAGGCTCAATTCTAATGACAGTAATTGACACCTTTCCATTCAAATTTAACCAAGGATGTAAAATATATTCAAAGTAATTAATTTCTTGATCAACATTTTTATTGGTTTAGTTTTTTTGCACCAACAGAGGAAGTTGTGAGTAACTAATCTGTCCAAATAAACCATTTAGAATCAGAAACTGAATATATAATTGAAGGAGCACAAATTTAAACAAAAACAAGGCGATAAACTTAAAAATTAAAGCAAAAAAATGAAGTTTTCCATTGATATAAAAAATGGAATGAAATATTTCTTCACAATTAACATATTTATTGATTTAGTTTTATGTAAGAATAGAGGAAGTAATGAATGAAAACTAAACAATTGATGTATTAAAATAAACTAAACTAGAAGTTGATTACTAACTAATTAAAGGGTTAAGACGTTAATTTACTTAAACAACAAACTAGAGCATTCCAGGTATTTAATTGGTTTCTAACACTGTGTTCAGTATTTGAATTATATTATTAATTAATATAGTTTCTTTAGAAAATTAATTTAATTATTAATTAATGAATGTTGATCTAATTTAAAGCAATTAATCTGTAACAATAAGTAGTAATGAATGCAAGCTCTAAACAAATAAACCAGTTCAAATCAGAAGCTGACTAAAATCTAATTGAAGGAGTAAATAATCATTGAGCTCAACAAGATCTGTTTGACGTTCACAAATAGATTTTAAAATGAATATAAGCTTCCCAGAGACTACAAATTTGGCATTACCCACCCTCACAAAATTACAGAAGAATACGGAGCTAATTACTACAAACGAAAATTAATTAAATACCTAAACACATAATCCAAATTAGGAGGAGAAAAAACACTCGTAATTGCTTCGAATTGTTTCCAGAATATCCCCATCTCCCCCTTCGAAAGCGCCACCGACGCCATTAGCATTGCAAATGCTGATTTCAATTTGTACTCGGTAAACGACTATTACCTCACGATAATAAATCGTGGGGTCGCACTTTTTTCGGGGTGGAAAAATCACCGGATTACCAAACAATTTCGTTTGCCGGCTTCTCGACGCGTCGCCTCCGAGTTGCATTTAATTAAGCACCGGACCAGGAAATATACATCACTTTTATGTAAATGACCTCATTTGGACGCCAAAATTTTAGGAGGATTATTTGCATAATTAATTAGTATGTGAAAAAAACCACTACAACAAACGAAAATTTGTATAAGTCGTTATTTGGTAGTCATTTTTTTTTTCGTTGGTTCACTCGCTCAACTAGGCGATAATTACTGGAGGAGCTACAAATTTTAATTAATCAAAACGTGGGGTTTTAATTAGATCTGCCCGGCAAAAAAATGAGGCAATGATTGTGTAATAAAAAAGATAAACATTTCGTATTAATTAGAAGATTTCCACCTAGTTTGGTGGGTTTTAAGGTTTGTTTTGTAACGAACTCGCCGGTTATCGTAAATTATTGGGCGACACCGGGGAAATAAATGTACAAAAACGACCGACAATGTAGGTAAGTTACTGATTAGCCGAGCACATACTTTTAAATAATCTCAAGACGTAGCTTTATGCACAGAAACCCATATTACAGTTGGTTGATCCCTCCGCTTCCGGTCTTTCCATAACACTGACTACAACAGCCAATTTACTGTACTTAAATTGTTAATTTCTTTTCAGCTACAATAACCGAGGAACACCTTAAATTGTGCCTTTTAAAATTTCGCTGGCCTTTTAATTGTGCTTAAATTAAGCTTTAAATAAAATTAATAAGATACAATTACGTTAAAAAAAAAACATGGTAAAATTGAGCGCAATAAAATGAATTCAGCATTCAGTATCAATATTTAAACTAAAAAGGGATGCTGTTATCATCGAATGTCAATATGAATACGTATAAACTAGTGTTGATTATAATCGCAGATGTATAGGAACAGATGTATTGAGAGACAGCTGTACTACACAACTACAGACTTCCTTACCTTCTTTTCCTTCTTTCTCGAGTAAGTATACCTTTCTTTGCCTTCGTCTTTGCCTCTCACAAGCTCTGGCGTTTTGGGCCTGGTCGTAATTAATTATAAAAATCTTTTTTGAGCAGTAAAGCCATATAAAACGCGTATAAATACGGTCGAACATTTGATAACTCAAAGACAATGGCGACCAGAGTGTAATTTTTACTTAATAACTCGATTATTCGTATATCTTGATAACTCGAACTAAATATTTGGGACAACCTTCGATTACTTTATGGTGTTTACAAGATTACAATATAGTAAATTCTAAATGGAAGTACAATTTACTAAGGTTTTTACCAATTAAATGTCTTAAAGAGAACCCCCACAATGGTAATGCTTTTATTTTGCTCCGTGTGAGAAAACCTGTGTACGAAAATGTCGATAAAGTTGTTCTGGAATGTTTATTTGTAGTTTTTTTTTTGAAAATAAAAATAAAAATCCATTCTTCAATAATAAATAAGTGACTATTTCCATTAAAATAAATACTTTACATAATATAATACATAATTATAACAATAACATTGATTGTATTATGTATTACAGAGTTATAGTTTTCAAAATTTTACTTTTGATAAGTAATGTACTTTAGCAGTATATTGTTTGTTTCTCTTGAAAAATTTTCACAAGTGTCACCAAAATACGTTTAATTGAGCCAATCACACAGATGAAGATCTCATCTATGTAAAATATTTGAGATGGTGTTAAGAATATTTAAATTTGTGACTGTATGGACTTTCATATGTCCCATAAATGTAATAAAAAACAATGAATTTTGAATTTGCAAAGCTTTTAAATTCATTGATGTACTAACATCAGCTTGTTCCTCTTGAAAAATATTCACAAGTGTCACCAAAATACGTTTAATTGAGCCAATCACACAGATGAAAATCTCATATATGTAAAATGTATGAGATGGTGTTAAGAATATTTAAATTTATGACTGTATGGACTTTCATATGTCCCATAAATGTAATAAAAAAACAATGCATTTTGAATCTGCAAATCTTTTAAATTGATTGATGTACTAACATCAGCTTGTTCCTCTTGAAAAATATCCACAAGTGTCACCAAAATACTTTTAATTTAGCCAATCACACAGATGGAGATCTCATCTATCTAAAATGTTTGAAATGGTGTTAAGAATATTTAAATTTATAACTGTATGGACTTTCATATGTTCCTTAAATGTCACAAAAAATCAATGAATTTTTAATCTGCAAAGTTTTTAAATTGTTTGATGTACTAACATCAGCTTGTTCCTCTTGAAAAATATTCACAAGTGTCACCAAAATACGTTTAATTAGTCAGTCACACAGATGCAAATCTCATCTATGTAAAATGTATGAGATGGTGTTAAGAATATTTAAATTTATGACTGTATGGACTTTCATATGTCCCATAAATGTAATAAAAAAACAATGCATTTTGAATCTGCAAATCTTTTAAATTGATTGATGTACTAACATCAGCTTGTTCCTCTTGAAAAATATCCACAAGTGTCACCAAAATACGTTTAATTTAGCCAATCACACAGATGGAGATCTCATCTATCTAAAATGTTTGAAATGGTGTTAAGAATATTTAAATTTATAACTGTATGGACTTTCATATGTTCCTTAAATGTCACAAAAAATCAATGAATTTTTAATCTGCAAAGCTTTTAAATTGTTTGATGTACTAACATCAGCTTGTTCCTCTTGAAAAGTATTCACAAGTGTCACCAAAATACGTTTAATTGAGCCAATCACAGAGATGCAAATCTCATCTATGTAAAATGTTGGAGATGGTGTTAAGAATATTTAAATTTATGACTGTATGGATTTTTATATGTCCCATAAATATCACAATAGAAAAGTGAATTTTGAATATGCAAAGCTTTCAAACTAATTGACGTACTAACATCAGCTTGTTCTTCTTTAAAAATATTTACAAGAGTCATTAAAATACTTTTAATTGAGTCAAACACACAGATGAAGATCTGTGTAAAATGTTAAAGATGGTATTAAGAATATGTAAGAATATGTCCTATAAATGTCACAAAAAGACAATGAAATTTGACTTTGTAAAGCTTTTAAATTGATTAATGTACCAATATCAGTTTTGTCACAACTGAAAAATGTTATCCAAATCTCATCCATTCCATACAGGTCACAAAAAATCAATGGTTTTTAAATTTGCAAAGTTTCTGAACTTATTAATCTACTAACACAAGCTTGTGTCTCTTGAAAATCATTCAAAAGCATCATCCAGATAAAATTAATTCATCCAATCGTCCAGATGAAGACCTCGTCAATGTAAATGTTTTCTCTACGTTAGAAATATCTATATTTATGACTGTGTGAACTTCCAAATATCCCATAAGTGTCACAAAAAAATCAATATGTTTTGAATTCAAAAAGTTTTTAATGTGATTGATGAATTAACATCAGCTTGCCCCTCTCGAAAAAATATTCAAAAGCTTAACCCAAATAAATTTAATTGAACCAATCGCACAGATGAAGATCTCATCAATAACCTCCTGACGTGCTTAATTGTCAAAAAAAAAAACTGTTGCTCCCTACGTAGTTATTCACGTACACGACAAAAGCGAAATTCAGTCATCATGGTTTTGACAAAAATTCGAGTGTACGATCACGAATCAATGGCCAGATAACGTCGATATATTTGAAAACACGATCGTTATCCTTTTGATGTTCGCCAGGGACGATTTAAAGAAATGGAAGGCTCCATTGTGCCCATTGTTTCCCATTGTCGTACCGCATTCAGATTCTGTCAAAGGTTACTGCAACAGAACAGGTACGGGGAAAAACAGCAGCTGTTAGAAAAACGGCACGCGCCATCGTGGCCGTTCTATCTCCTTTCTAACGCATCGTGTCGTCTCGCTCGGACAACAGGTTTTAGCCCGTTTTTTGCCTCACGTCGATCGACAACCGTACGCGGAAAACAGATGCACGCTATGCCATGGAAAACGTCACCACGCCTGATAAAAAAAAAATATATATATATATATATATATATATATATATATATGTATAAGGTGGGTATTTAAATTTTAAAAAACATTTGTTTACCCAACGTGTGTGTATGTTTTGTTCGAATTTCCCTTTTGTGTGGCGATTTTTTATGATAAAATCGAAGGGCAATATTTGCATGGAAACGTCAACAATGAGCGTTCAATCAAAAAATTCATAAACATAAATCATTTGCACTTGGTGCGACGTGGTGGTTGTGTTATTTATTTGAACGATGTACGTGATCCACCTTCGGTTTCGGATTTGCACAGCTGCTGACACTAGATTCCCGATGTGTCGTGGTCTAGGGTTTTCACACTAAAAAAATGTGCCCAGTTATAATTGCTGAGCAATAAAAATATGGCTCCGGTCGTACGATCGTCGGACTCTTTAAATTGAATTTCGAAATCCACGAAACACATTGCGTCTCGTATGCCCAATTTAACATTTTATACGAACACATGCCATTCTACCTTTAATTAGTCGATTTCGTGCCTGTTTCATAATTACGTTTCGAGATTTTTTAATGGTGTCCTGTTGCATCTGAAATTTTTTAAAAAACATATCTGGCCGGCAGCTGTCAACGTTTGTGGCTGGTGGGAGCGTCGATCATACTTGACCTATACGTTTTCCCAACAAACCTACCACAAAGTTTAGTCTTCGACTGTTTATTTTCCTTTTAAATGGTGTTTTCCTGGTTAATCATCGGGTCATTACTGTGCGTATGATAGTGCTGGATACCTAAACACCGCGATAATGGCGGGATATCTCATCCATGTGAAAGGAAATGCGATTTTTTTGTAACGAGTCAGTACGTTACTACCAGTTTTCGATTCGCAGTTAGTCGCTCACCTTACCCAGAACCACGCACGTCAATATTTTAATCAAATACAGTCGAACTTCAAATATATCGACGTTATCGACGAACGAATTTCCCTTTTGTGATGTACGATAATAACTACGTAGGGAGCAACAGTTTTTTACAATTAAGTACATCAGGAGGTTATTGATGAGATCTTCATCAGGGCGATTGGCTCAATTAAATTTATTTGGGCAGGGAGGGACAAGCTGATATTAATACATCAATCACATTAAAAACTTTTTAAATTCAAAACACATTGCTTTTTTGTGACACTTATGGAATATTTGGAAGTTCACACAGTCATAAATTTATATATTTCTAACGTATGCAAAACATTTACATTCACGAGATCTTCATCTGGACGATTGGCTCAATTAAATTTATTTGGTTGTTGCTTTTGTATGATTTTCAAGGGGGACAAGCTTGTGTTAGTAGATCAATCAGTTCAGAAACTTTGCAAATTTAAGAACCATTGATTTTTCGTAACATTTATGGGAAATTTGTTCACATAATCATAAATTTAAATATTTCTATCACTGAAAACATTTCCATTCATGAGATTTTTTAATGTTTTTCAAGAGAGACAAAACTGATATTGGTACATCAATCAATTTAAAAGCTTTATTTATTACTATTTATAAATATTCCTAACACCATCTCAAACAATTTACATAGATACGATCTTCATCTGTGTGATTGCCTCAATTAAATGTAGTTTAGTGAAGCTTGTGAATATTTTTCAAGAAGAATAAACTGATGTTAATACATCAATCAATTTAAAAGCTTTGCAGATTCAAAATTCATTGTTTTTTGTGACATTTGTGGGATATATGAAAGTCCATATAGTCACAAATTTAAATATTCTTAACACCATCGCAAACATTTTACATAGATGAGATCTCCATCTGTGTGATTGGTACAATTAAACGTATTTTGGTGACACTTGTAAATATTTTTAAGAGTAACAAGCTGATGTTAGTACATCAATCAATTTAAAAGCTTTGCAGATTCAAAATTCATTGTTTTTTATTACATTTATGGGACATATGAAAGTCCATACAGTCATAAATTTAAATATTCTTAACACTATCTCAAACATTTTACATAGATGAGATTTGCATCTGTGTGATTGGCTCAATTAAACGTATTCTGGTGACACTTGTGAATATTTTTCAAGAGGAACAAGCTGATGTTAGTACATCAATCAATTTAAAAGCTTTGCAGATTTAAAATTCATTTTTTTATTGCATTTATGGGACATATGAATGTCCATACAGTCATAAATTTAAATATTCTTAACACCATCTCAAACATTTTACATAGATGAGATTTGCATCTGTGTGATTGGCTCAATTAAACGTATTCTGGTGACACTTGTGAATATTTTTAAGAGTAACAAGCTGATGTTAGTACATCAATCAATTTAAAAGCTTTGCGGATTCAAAATTCATTGTTTTTTATTACATTTATGGGACATATGAAAGTCCATACAGTTATAAATTTAAATATTCTTAACACCATCTCAAACATTTTACATAGATGAGATTTGCATCTGTGTGATTGGCTCAATTAAACGTATTCTGGTGACACTTGTGAATATTTTTCAAGAGGAACAAGCTGATGTTAGTACATCAATCAATTTAAAAGCTTTGCAGATTTAAAATTCATTTTTTTATTGCATTTATGGGACATATGAAAGTCCATACAGTCATAAATTTAAATATTCTTAACGCCATCTCAAACATTTTACATAGATGAGATTTGCATCTGTGTGATTGGCTCAATTAAACGTATTCTGGTGACACTTGTGAATATTTTTCAAGAGGAACAAGCTGATGTTAGTACATCAATCAATTTAAAAGCTTTGCAGATTTAAAATTCATTTTTTTATTGCATTTATGGGACATATGAAAGTCCATACAGTCATAAATTTAAATATTCTTAACGCCATCTCAAACATTTTACATAGATGAGATCTCCATCTGTGTGATTGGCTCAATTAAACGTATTCTGGTGACACTTGTGAATATTTTTCAAGAGGAACAAGCTGATGTTAGTACATCAATCAATTTAAAAGCTTTGCAGATTTAAAATTCATTTTTTTATTGCATTTATGGGACATATGAAAGTCCATACAGTCAAAAATTTAAATATTCTTAACGCCATCTCAAACATTTTACATAGATGAGATCTCCATATGTGTGATTGGCTCAATTAAACGTATTTTGGTGACACTTGTGAATATTTTTAAGAGTAACAAGCTGATGTTAGTACATTAATCAATTTAAAAGCTTTGCAGATTCAAAATTCATTGTTTTTTATTACATTTATGGGACATATGAAAGTCCATACAGTCATAAATTTAAATATTCTTAACACCACCTCAAACATTTTACATAGATGAAATTTTGATCTATGTGATTGACTCAATTAAACATATTTTGGTGACGCTTGTGAATATTTTTCAAGAGGAACAAGCTGATGTTAGTACATCAGTCAATTTAAAAGCCATAAGTCCATAAATTTATTTTGGGGATGCTTTTTTATAGTTTTCAAGAGAAGTCAAGCTGATTTTAGTATAACAATTAATTTAAAAGCTTTTCAAATATATTTTTTTATTAATCAAGTTAAGCTAAAGCCAAAATTATTAATACCATTTATTATTTACAGATATGAGAAGAAAATTTAAACTGGTGCAATTTTTGTGTTGTTTGAGGCTGCTGCAATAAAAATTAATTGCAGGTCATTTACTGCCAATACGAAAAGCCACCATGCTGTTATGGTTATAAAACATCATAAATTTTATTGTCGTGGTTTTATTGATTATGAAGAAATTGTTATAAATAGTGCGGGCGTATTTAAATAATTCATTTTAGTATGCAAATGAAAATGTGCAAACTTTAAATTTATATTAGTTAATCCTCCTTAGCCACGTCAGTATGATGGATGTCCGTATAAATTAAATTGCATGTGTCATTCAAATCCCGTGTGATTTTTTGATTAAAGAATGGAATTTTTTAAGGAAAAATTGATAAAAACAACCGCTAATTATAATTATCGATGCCAGTCGGTGTTATTCGCAGAGGGCAATCAAAAATGTCCGAAACTAATTATGGAAGAGGCAGAAGGCTTTTTAAGCTGTGGTCTAAGACAGTGCCCAGTGCCCGGCAGAGTAGGCTGGTAATTTCTCATCCCATTGGCCTAAAATATGATGAACAATTGCCATAGGACATTGATTTTAAGAGAGGACAGGTGTCGTTCCTTCGCTTACACCTGGTTTTATGCCGGCTGTGTCTTGCCTGGTGTTTGGTATCCATTGGCGCAACAAACTTGGGATTCTATTTAATTTAAAGACGCTTCTTATCTAAAAAGATTATGCTACAAGATTTCTGTTTTTAGTAATGGCATTTTATGCCAATCATCACCGGAATCTTTGGGTTATCACATCACATTTATTTCTATTTTTTTTTTTTGGTTAATCAATTTCGTTATCTGTGTACCACAAGATTGTACCTATATTCAAATATTTATCCACTAATGATTCTTCACACCTTTAATTATTTAAACAATTTGTGATATTTTACAAAAAGCTTCCTAAAATTCTTATACTGTGTGTAAGTGAGGATTGGCAAACTGGTTAATGCAGTCTTGATGACATTCAAATCATTGAAATAATAATGAGTTTTTATAATTGTGGCTTAAAAATTAAAATAGGCATTTTGACTAAAATGATTTCTATGTTTAGTACTGACATTAGTGATCAAAATTTTTGTTACCAAATCTACATTTTTTATTTGTTTATTAACTATTTATTAGTTCTTTCAGTTTCATTAATTCATTACATCTAATGCCAATTGTCAATTAAACCAGTTCAATTATTTATATGTGAATCAAATATTAGTCCATTTACATTCATTAATTATTATCTTACAATGTATATGAATGAAATGTGCCAAAAAAGTAGCAGCAGTAGTAAATTTAAAATAATTATTAACATCTTGGTGGATTATTTGTAAATATTAGAATATTTTCAGTTTGTTTAAGAAAAAAAATGGACTTTTTATATAAAATTATTTTTATTTCTTATACTGGCATTTTATCTTCATTGATTTTGGAGTTATCAAGTGTACAATTATTGTAGATTTTTATTTTTATTCGTGACTTCTTATGCCAATTAACAATGAAATCTTTGGGTTACCAAATCTACATATAAATCTTTTATTTATTGGTTAGCCAGTTCAATTATTTGTGTGTTAATCAAATTTGGTCCATTTACATTCATTAATTAATGACTTTTAGGTTTAATTATTTCAACAACTTGTACTATTTTGTTAAAAGACAAGTCTTACAATGGATATGAATGAAAAGTGCCAAAAAAAGTGGCAGCACTAATAAATTTAGAATAATTATTAACATCTTGGTGGACTATTTGGAAATATTAGAATATTTTCAGTTTGTTTAAGAAAAAAATAGACTTTTTATATAAAATTATTTTTATTTCTTATATTGGCATTTTATCTTCATTGAATTTTGGAGTTATCAAGTGTACAATTATTGTAGATTTCTATTTTTATTCGTGACTTCTTATGCCAATTAACAATGAAATCTTTGGGTTACCAAATCTACATATAAATCTTTTATTTATTGGTTAGCCAGTTCAATTATTTGTGTGTTAATCAAATAATGGTCCATTTACATTCAATAATTAATGACTTTTAGGTTTAATTATTTCAACAACTTGTGCTATTTTGTTAAAAAACAAATCTTACAATGGATGTGACTGAAAAGTACCAAAAAAGTAGTAGCAGTAATAAATTTAGAATAATTATTAACATCTTGGTGGACTATTTGGAAATATTAGAATATTTTCAGTTTGTTTAAGAAAAAAATAGACTTTTTATATAAAATTATTTTTTTTTATATTGGCATTTTATCTTCATTGAATTTTGGAGTTATCAAGTGTACAATTATTGTAGATTTCTATTTTTATTCGTGACTTCTTATGCCAATTAACAATGAAATCTTTGGGTTACCAAATCTACATATAAATCTTTCATTTATTGGTTAACCAGTTCAATTATTTGTGTGTTAATCAAATAATGGTCCATTTACATTCAATAATTAATGACTTTTAGGTTTAATTATTTCAACAACTTGTGCTATTTTGTTAAAAAACAAATCTTACAATGGATGTGACTGAAAATTACCAAAAAAGTAGTAGCAGTAATAAATTTAGAATAATTATTAACATCTTGATGGACTATTTGGAAATATTAGAATATTTTCAGTTTGTTTAAGAAAAAAAAAATAGACTTTTTATATAAAATTATTTTTATTTCTTATACTGGCATTTTATCTTCATTGATTTTTGGAGTTATCAAGTGTACAATTATTGTAGATTTCTATTTTTATTCGTGACTTCTTATGCCTATTAACAATGAAATCTTTGGGTTACCAAATCTACATATAAATCTTTTATTTATTGGTTAGCCAGTTCAATTATTTGTGTGTTAATCAAATATTAATCCATTCACATTCATTAATTAATGACTTCTAGGTTTAATTATTTCAACAACTTGTGCTATTTTGTTAAAAAACAAGTCTTACAATGGATGTGACTGAAAAGTACCAAAAAAATAGTTCAGTAATAAATTTAGAATAATTATTAACATCTTGGTGGCATATTTGAAAATTTTTAATATTTTCAGTTTGTCTAAAAAATTAGACTAGACCTGATATTGGCATTTTATCATCATTGAATTTTGTAGTCACCAAGCCTATAATTCTTGTTTTTAATCGTGGCACCTTATGCCAATTATCAATGAAACCTTTGAATTAGCCAAACGATTTCTTTCTCATCTATTAGATATTCAAATTAGTTGTTTATGTGATAACTGTTCCTCGATTCAGACTAATGACTTGTAACACCTTTAACTTCTTTGACATCGTGTAATATTTTGCGAAGATCAAACTTTCGAAAATTCTTGTGCTGGGTGTGAATGAAGATTAACAATGAAGTAACAGTGGCAACAATTTAAGAATAATTATCATCATCGTGATAACCTTTAAATTTTTAGTCGTCCAATTGTCACCTAAATCTTTGGGATAACAAATCGATTTGTTCCTCGTTTTGGTTGTCCAAATTAATTGTTTTTGGGTGACAAAACTATTTTTTCATTCAGATTTATTCAGTAACAATTTTTAACAGTTTTAATTTCTTTGTCAAGTTGTATTATTTGGCTGAGAGCCAACTTTCCAAAAATTCTCAAACTGGGTGTGAAGGAAGATGAGCAATTTTCAATCGCAGCATTTTATGAGAATTGTCTCTGACTAATTCTAATTAATTATTGATTTATTGACTAATGGTTTTAGCACCATTAAGTCATTTGGCCACATGTGAAAAGTGAACTTTCGTAAGTCCTTAATCTGGGCGTGAATGATGATTAACAATGAAGTAGCAACGGCAATAATTTTCGTATAATTATTACCATCTTGATGGCGTTCGAACCGTTGTAAATAATAGATTTTTTGTTGTTTGTTTAAGAATGTGGCAAGGAATGCATTAAATACTTCGTAAATAACAATTAAATGTTTGCAGATATGAAAAGCATATTACAACAATGGATATTTGCATAATAAACCATTACATAACTTAGAAATTGTATGAAAATTAAAATAGTTTACTTTCAAATTTAAGAAATTTCATTATGGGTAGACCCGATATAAAATTTACACTGTTGATACTGTGGTACAATTGAATGTCACGTCTGCCCACCCGGTTTTAGAAAATCACGATCCCATCAAGATGCTGGAATAACTTTCAACGGCAATAGTTCATATCCGATGCTGATTTTATGGCCCATTTTGTTGTTCGACATTTAAACACATTTTATTACGCCGGTTGTTCCAACCCCGGCCTAAAAAATCATCAAACAGACGCAAAACACACAACATACTTGATGGATAATTGCACAATTATTTGCTTTCATAATATCGAATTAGTGTAATTATATTAATAATACTGTTTTGTAGTTTTTTCACTATTGAACGCGACTTGCTAGATTATAGTTTTCCAAATATCGAGTAATTTACGGAGATTAGTTTATTGACATTAATAATACACATGCAGGTCTGTGAAGTGGAATTATATATTGTTTAAGTGTATAATTTGGATTATTAAATTATATTAGCATTGGTTTTCAATGCATAATAATAATTCCAATAAAATTGAAACGTCAATCGAAATTAGACATATTTGATGTCGTTAAAAAAAATTACACGTTGCTGATGGTACGTCGAACAATGCATCAATTTACTGTTGTTTCATATGCTCCGTGTATCAAATGTCAAGCTTATGGAAAAATCACATTTTTCATGAGGAAGAGAAAAAAAACGACGACGACCATTGTTTCATCATCAAGAATAATAACGTACGTTAGTTCTGGATTGAATATATAAATATGAATGCTCCACAAAAGAATTCACTCCTGATGAAATAATTCATTATTGTGTTAAATAATCAATTTCTAATTGGCGTGGATTGTTGTTTCGCATATTTTTTATTATCTGTGCAATAAATTGCCGGATATAAGTTTGGAAACTATGTTTGAAGTAATCTGAAATATTTATGTGGAACGATATCAAAACTTGTTATCCAATAGAGAATGGGCACATAAATATTTTGAATGATGCGTACGAGGAAGACCAAACAAACAATTTAAAATTATTTATACTATTTTATTTTTTTTATTTTAAACAATAAAAGATTAATTAATTTAAAATTCGACTGTTTTTTCTTAATTAATTGCCTCACGGAATTTTTACAATTATGTAAATTTTTTGTTGATAATTTGACATAATTAAATGGTAATTATTTTAAATTAGAAAAAAAAATTCGATTATTTTTTTTTATTTTTAATTTATATGTTAAATATTAACAATATATGGGTAAAAAATAATATATATAATTTCGTATATTTTATTTTAATAAGCAAATTATTAGAAAAATTTTTTTATCCAAAATTAATAAAATCTTTTTATTGCTGCATATATTAAAAAGATTGATTTTGATGGTAATTTTAAACAAGTAAAAAAACTTCAACGAAGATGTTATTAATGTTATAAATTATTGTCACAGTTTATTAAAAATTATAAATAAATTGTTTGACAAAAAACAAACTATTCAAAATAATAATTTATTTAAAAATTTAAAATTAAAATGACACCTATTTTAATTAATAATTATAATTTATAAGATTATTTATTAATTTATCTGTCACATAATAATAAATATTTTTTAATAAATTGTACAAAAAATCAGATAGATTGAACAATATAAATTTTTTGATAATTTTATAATTAAAAAATAATATAAAAAAACATAATTTCAATTTTGAAAATTTAATTTAATAATTGTTAGTTTTAGTAATTAAATTGGCCTTTTCTAATTATGTATTTCAAATAATAAATATTTAATTAGATTCTGTTAAATTATTTTTAATTGATCTGTCATACTTTTGTAATCTTTTCATAAATTACGAATAATTTTTATATAATTGGACACATAAATTTGTTGATAATTTTGTAAATCTAAAATAAATATTTATATAATTTAATTTTTAATTTTATTTTTATATGTTCCATACTTTATACACATTTATATTTATTTATATCAACTAAATATTAAAAAAAATTATTTGGAAGATATTATATAATATAAAATAATAATTTAAATTTTGAAAATTTATTTTAATAACTATCAGTTTCAGTAATTAAATTGACCTTTCCAATTATGTATTACAAATAATAAATATTTAATTAGATTTTATTAAATTATTTTTTAATCTGTCATAATTTTGAATTTTTTTACAAATTACGAAAAAATTTTATATAATTTGGACAGTATAAATTTGTTGATAATTTTGTAAATAAAAATTAAATATTTATATAATTTAATTTTTAATTTTATTTTCATGTTACAGACTTTTTACACATTTATATTTATTTACTAACTGAATATTAAAAAAATCACTTGAAAAATATTATATAAAATAAAATAAATGTAATTTAAATTTTAAAAATTTACTTTAATAACTGTTAGTTTCAGTAATTAAATTAACCCTTTCGAATTATGTATTTCAAATAATAAATATTTAATTAAATTTTATTAAATTATTTTTTAATTGATCGGTCATAATTTTTTTACAAATTACAAATTAATCTTATATAAATTGGATAATATAAATTTGTTGATAATTTTGTAAATCAAAAATAAACATTTATATAATTTAATTTTTAGTTTATTCTTATCTATTACAGACTTTTTTCATTTATATTCATTTAAAGTAACTAAATATTTAAAAATTCACTTGGAAAATATCATTTAAAATAAACAGTTTAAATTTGAAAATTTATTTTAATAACTGTTAGTTTCAATAATTAAATTGGTCCTTTCTAATTATGTATTTCAAATAATAAATATTTAATTAGTTTTTATTAAATTATTTATTAATTGATCTGTCATAGTTTTGTATTTTTTGTACAAATTACGAATAAATTTTATATAAATTGGACAATATAAATTTGGTGATAATTTTATAAATAAAAAATTAATATTTATATAATTTAATTTATAATTTTATTGTTATATGTTACAGACATTTAACATATTTATTTATATTCATTTACAGTAACTAAATATTAAAAAATCACTTGGAAAATATTATATAAAATAAAATAAATGTAAATTAAATTTTGAAAATTTATTTTAATAAAACTATGTTGGTTTCAGTAATTAAGTTGTCCTAATTATGTATTTTTGATAATATTTTAAAACCATCGTTTTTTATTATATTATAAATAATTAAATGTGTAATGAATATCATAAATTTTAACCTGTAAGTGGTGTAATAAATAATTAATTTCTAGTCATTTTCATAATTAATTTATATATTAAAAAATAATAAATAATTGTGATAAATTAGTATAAAATTAATACTTTACGTTGTAACAGAAACAATTTAAATTTCTCTCAAAATGAGTACGTGGGTCGTATCCCACATATTTTTCAATTAAAAACCAACCATATAAATTTTTTCACTCAAAAATCGTGACGAATTCATTAAATCGAAAACCGTAAGTTAAAAAAAAAACACGCTCAGCCAAATCCAAATAAATTTGATCAAACCTCCTTAGAAAGTAAGTAATACAAAATTATCGATCCGCGTTCCTCCTCACCGTTCGCACAATAATTGAAAAAGAAATCTCTCCACCATCGTCGGAGGGCTGAGACAAGTGTACCAGAAAATTTTTCAGTCTCGCCTCGCCGGGACGGCGGGAGCAAACGTTCGCCTTTATTGCGAAAGGATTGCGGATTAGAGTGATAGGAACTACGGATTCCCGGTCCCAGTCGGGCTCAACGTCATCCCGTCCCGTAATCCTGGCGGGTGTTTAAATGTAAATCCGTCCTTTCTCCCCGAACGGAAAAGGGAAGTGCCGCGCCGCAATGTCGGTATAAATCAGGTTTGCACCAAATATCCATCGTCTATTAATGCATCGCATGTCCTGTGTGTGTGTCTGATTAAACGAGATTTACGATTGCGTTGTGTCCGAGTTCCTACGAATTTACAACTAAATATTCCATAAATAATGGCAGTTTACACGAAAAACTGAATGACGTGGAAATGGACTTATCTATAGTAATGTTTTACGAAGCCCCTGTTTTTCAAATAACGTCAAAAAGTCACATTTTTGAAATATATTGGGTTGTAAAAACTGTATCTTTTTATTGTATTGTAGTCTAATTTTTTGGGAACAAAAAAATTGATAATTATATAAAAATTGCTAAAAATTTGTCCTTAAAATACATTTCCTGTATTCTCATCTAGATTAGCTTCCTCCCAATTTAGGAGCTGAAAATGATGGACTAAGTGGACATTTTCATCAAAATTTAATTGCTGTAGAAATAAGGAATCAAGATTATTGGAAAGAGATGATTATTGATGGCCAATTATAGGAAAAACTGATTATTATAAGTTAAAACAATAATTGAGTACATACACTTTTCTCAGTACAAACAATGAACATATCTGACATTATTTTATATTATAACATCTTAAATTGAAAATAAAAACCAATAAAATATAAAAAGGAAGACGAAATTCTTCTACTTTCTATGACATTTAGATTACTATATCTATGACCAAGATCAGAATATTTTATGGATTCAATTTGACAAGTTAGAAAAGAGTTCGAAGCTAGTTCATGAATGTGACAGATCCAACTCCTATGGAAGCAAGTTGAGTTATGTTAAATCCCCTTCATATAAATCTTGGCCAATAATAAAACTGAAGACTTTAAATGTTAGTAGCTCTGCATTTCAGTAATTTATCACCGTTTTTTCAGAAATTGTCTTTCTAAAACCTTAAAGAACGTTCGTTTAAAGACCCTCAAATCCGTAATCTGATGCAGAAAGATGGCGAATTTAAGCCAGAAATTAAATGAAAATGACGCACTATCTTGCTTGTCTTTTAAAACTGTTTTTCATGTCTTTTGTGGAAACAAAAGAATTGAAAATTATATAAAAATTGTTAAGAATCTACTTCTTTTAAAACTACTATGTCGTAGGTGTCAATATGTCCTTAAAATACATTTTCTGTATTCTCATCTAAATTAGCTTCCTCCCAATTTAAGAGCTGAAAATGAGGGACTAAGTGGACATTTTCATCAAAATTTAATTGCTGTAGAAATAAGGAATCAAGATTATTGGAAAGAGATGATTATTGATGGCCAATTATAGGAAAAACTGATTATTATAAGTTAAAACAATAATTGAGTACATACACAATTTAAGTCAGAAATTAAATGAAAATGACGCACTATCTTGCTTGTCTTTCAAAGCTGTTTTTCATGTCTTTTGTGGAAACAAAAGAATTGATAATTATATGAAAATTGTTAAGAATTTACTACTTTTAAAACTACTATGTCGTAGGTGTCAATATGTCCTTAAAATACATTTCCTGTACTCTCATCTAGATTATCTTTCTCCCAATTTAGGAGCTGAAAATGATGAACTAAGTGGACATTTTCATCAAAATTTAATTAAGGTAGAAATAAGGAATCAAGATTATTGGAAAGAGATGATTATTGATGGCCAGTTATAGGAAAAACTGATTATTAGAAGTTAAAACAATAATTGAGTACATACACTTTTCTCAGTACAAACAATGAACATATCTGACATTATTTTATATTATAACATCTGAAATTGAAAATAAAAACCAATAAGATGTGATGGCGAATTTAAACCAGAAATTAAATGAAAATGATGGACGACCTTCCTTGTCATTTAAAGCTGTTGTTCATGTCTTTTTTGGAAACAAAAGAATTGATAATTATATAAAAATTGTTAAGGATTTACTAGATTTAAAACTACTATGTCATAGGTGTCAATATGTCCTTAAAAATACATTTCATGTACTCTCATCTAGGTTACCTTCTTCCCAATTTGGGAACTGAATATGATTTACAAGGTGCATCAAAATTTAGTTACTGTGGAATTGAGTTATCAGGATTATTCAAAAAAAGAGGGTGTTGTAGATAACTATTGCTAGACAGGTATAAACAACGACATTATTTTGTACCATAATATTTTAAAATGAAAATAAAAATACAAAAAAGAAGGTAAAATTGTTTTATCTGAGCAAATTGGTATAAAAAACACTTATTTAACAGACCAATAAGTACTTTAAGTACTAAAATTAGCATAAATGACTTTTTAACAGGAAAATTGTACTCTAGAAAGCTTGTGTTTCAGACAATTCGTGTGAAACTTCTCAAAACCCTCAAACTAGTGTTTATTTTCGCTGTGGGTCGAACGGATGTGAGGAAAATAAAAGTAAAAAAATATGGCAATACGCTGGTAAACCAGCTAAACAAGCCAAATATAAAAAGTGGCACCCATTCTTTTTTAAAAATGCGATGCCCGTATGAAAGGAACATTTAAATAGTATTTAAATAACCATCGTTTAAGTTACGCTGGCGCAACAGTAAAGGTGGTAAAACCTACACGAAAATTTTATGTGAGCACATGGTGGCTATTTAAACTCCGTTTTTAACAAAACGGACATAGTTTAAAGGTACGATGCAAAATATGACGCGGCGTGACGTCACACGCATCTGCAACACACCGTGCAGTTGGCGAAAATACGAAATGTATAATTTCCGGAAGTGAAGGACAATCTGTTGAAGCTGATAATCGAAGGGGACGAATACGGTCCAGTTTATAACCACCATTCAGCAGGTGCTCGTTTCGTTTCTTGCTTGATTGCGTCGCCGCTTCTAGAAATTAAACGGGGATAAAAGTCGTCTTGAGAGAGTATCGTTTACAAAAATCAAAATTTTCCACTATGTAATATTCAAATTTTGCATTTACTTATTTAGGATTAATTTTAAGAAAATTTTTAATAATAAAAATAATTTATCTAAAATTTATGAGGTACTTAATTTAATTTTTTTTTAATATTTATGTTTTCCTTAAACATTATTATTAAAATCTCCATTCAGAGTATTTCTTGATAATATTGAATAGTAAAAAAATACAAAAAAGTAATCTACAGATCACCTAAATTATTTCAAAATTTGCTCTTTTCAATATTTATTATGTTCATTTTCCCCAAAATTATGATAAAATTCTCTTTTCAGTACATTTCTTAATAATATTGAACAGTAAAAATTACAAAAAAATAATCTACAATTCGCTTAAATGTTACAAGGAAATAATTGTTTCAAAAATTGCTCTTTTCAATATTTATTTTATTAATTTTTTTCAAAATTTATGATAAAAATCTCTTTTCAGTATATATCTTGATAATATTTTTCAGTAAAAATTACAAAAAAAATAATCTACAGTTCACCTAAATGTTATAAAGAAATAATTATTTCAAAATTCACTTTTTTTAGTATTTATTTTGTTAATTTTTTTAAAAGTTTATGATAAAAATCTCTTTTCAGTATATTTTTTTATAATATTATACAGTAAAAATCATAAAAAATAATCTACAGTTCACCTAAATGTTACAAGGAAATAATTATTTAAAAATTTGCTTTTTTTAATATTTATTTTGTGAATTTTTTTCAAAATTTATGATAAAAATTTCTTTTCAATATATTTTTTGACAATATTATACAGTAAAAATTACAAAAAAATAATCTACAGTTCACCTAAATGTTACAAGAAAATAATTATTTAAAAATTTGCTTTTTTAATATTTATTTTGTTAATTTTTTCAAAATTTATGATAAAAATCTCTTTTCAGTATATTCCTTGATAATATTATACAGTAAAAATTACAAAAAAAAATAATTTACAGTTCACATAAATGTTACAAGGAAATTATTATTTCAAAATTTATTTTTTTTTAATATTTATTTTGTTAATTTTTTTCAAAATTTATGATAAAAATCTCTTTTCCGTATATTTCTTGATAATATTATACAGTAAAAATTACAAAAAAATAATCTACAGTTCACCTAAATGTTACAAGGAAATAATTGTTTCAAAATTTATTTTTTTTAATATTTATTATGATAATTTTCCCCTAAAATTATGATAGAATTTTCTCTTCGGTATATTATCAACAGTTCTCCTAAATAAAGAAATAATTGTTTCAAAATATTTATTTATTATATAAAAATAAAATATATATTTTAAAATTTTAATATTATGAAGCCCATTATTTATTTTTTAATTTATAAAATCAAAATTAAGAATTTTTTTTCTTTGAAAATAATTTTGTTACTTAATCTGTTAAACAAATATTAATGATTTTAAGGAAACATTAAAACATTTAGAAATACTTAATTAAAATTGTTACAATATTAGATTTTTGCATAAATTAAGCATTTGTAAATAAATCCAGAAAAACCAATTCAATAAAACAATTTCAAACTAATAAAATTCACTTTAAAATGTAAGCTAATATTTATAATTAAATTGTTAATATTTTTAATGCCAATAATATAATTTCAAAACAACATTAATAATTAAAATATACATAAAAAAATAATATTTGTTTAAATAATAAATATTAATTTTTATTATATCTTTACATACCTTTTACCAATTTATATTTTCATTATCTAAATACTAAAGAACATTATAAACAATATTACTATATATAATTTAAATAATTTAAATTCTGAAATTTATCATTATTTTTTATTAATTTCAGGCATTAAATTGGCAAATTATGTATTTTAAATTAAATTATATAATAAAAATATTAATGAATATATTCAAATAATCTAAGGAAAATATATTATTTTTTAATTAAATTTTCAAATATTAATTAGTTTGACAAATACTAAATATGTAAATGAAGAAGAAGAAAATATATATTTTTTTATTTACTTCAAATTAATTAAATTAAACAAGTTATATATTTTATATAATATTGTAATATTTAATAAAAATTGTTAATACTTGTAGAAATTATTAAATCAAATGTTTGTGATAAATTTAAAAAATAATTAATTAGTCTTTTAGTTAATTTAGCATTTTATTTACATTTATATATTTATTTACATATTTAAATAGAAACTACAACTTTAATTATCATATATCATGATTAGGGGTCAATAAATTTGACAATTTTAGAGTAATAATTTCTCAGTTTTAAATATATTGTTTTTAATTATAAAATTTATTTACATACAAATAATGAGAATGTTGAAAAAATTGAAAAAAAAAAAAAATAGAATCAAAAAGTTTTAAATAGAAACAGTATGTAATGTAGTTTTACAACATTTCTATTTTATATTACTTTGATTATTAGTGAATGCGTGTAATCAAATTAGAAAGCTAATTTTCATCGTCTCTTAACGTTCATACGAGTCCGAAACATCCTGTTTTCTGTACAGCATTTAGTTAATTAGTTACTAGATTATTAGAACCGCATTTATTCATACGCTTATGCAAAAAACTAATTTTAAAACAACCCCAATTAAGGTGCAAAAATCCAATTAACATCACCGTAGATGGAGGTGTTAAAAATGTATTGCGACCCACACATTTGACGATGCGCAGCCACTATGTGGAAACCAGCGACAATATTTTCCATCCACGGGTTACAATAAATTGTTGGCACGCCGTTCTAGTTTGTGACATTTCGTCTACTTTCTTCGGTTAATTACAAGCCACGCAACAGCCCCGACGTATTGGAATTGTGGATGGCCCTGATTTAAACGTGCCTTGTTTTCACAAATAAGAAAAAAAAAAAATCGCTGATAATTTCAAATGACATGTGTCGCCTCAAGGTGTTTTCTTGAAAACTGCACTCGATCAGCATTATAGGGGATGTTCTATTAAAAGTAGCAGCTTGTTTTTGTGGCAGATGCAGGTGCAATCTAGTAAAAACCTGAAAGGATTATTTTAGATTTAACAGGTGCACAGATTCCTCGATAACTTTGACTAATGAAATATGTTTCCCACAATGCGATTGTGTGTGTGTGTGTGTGTGTGTGTGTGTGCATTTCACATTTTTATTTTCTCGTCATTTTTTTAATTGATTCGTGCTCGCACGAAAATTGAACGTCACGCATAACTTGAAAATTTTATTCCTCATTAGCGGGAGAGTCCTTTACGTATTTTTGTGAATTTTAAGTACAATAAAACTTAATTTAGGACCGGCACCTGTTTAAATCTAATAGAATGCATTTATTTATTTGTTACCAATCATTTCCACACAACACAGCACCTGCCCGTGTCCTCAAAATTAATTAAACTTGCTAATCACCAACATATACTTATAAAAACTGGATTTATTCCATATGTGTCAAGTAATTAAATAATTTTTACATTTTTAATTATGCTAATTAACGTGAAACTTTCGGCTGGGGCCGTTTAACTGGACGCGACCTGTTAGACGTGCACGGCACCCCCGAAAAATTGCCGCCTTCAATCCTTTCGGGGAACGAAATGTGCGCCCATTGTGTCGCATCTTCCGTCCGGTAGATCCCACGTGCCGTTCCCGGTAACCCGGCTTAATCCCCCCGGTGGTGGTTTTGGTACATGACTCCCAGCGGTAATTCAAAGCGATTAAATAATAAAAAGTTATTGATATTTGTAGATAGCTGTTAAGAATAATAAGAAGAAAAGGGCAGGTGGTATGGTATGGTGTCTTTATACTGGTGCTCGCCCGAATCAAGACACCTGCTGTCACTTTAGCAATCGCAGTGTGTGCAGTGTGCAAGCCGAATTCTGTGTGCTGCCCAACCGATGGGCACGGTACGGGGGTCGCGTCGTGCGCAATCAAAACTGGTGAAAATTATCGCCCCATACGGGCCAACGGAAATTATGGGGGTTGTGTCACGAGATGTTTCGCCTAACAAACAAACACCAACGCGGGGCACCTTTTACGTTTGATGTTGACGTCAGTTGGATCTTTGGACGTTGGTAATTTGGCTCTGAGGATGAATTCGTCCGACCCCCCGTAGCCGGATTGGAACGGTTCAACTGACTGACAATCAGCTCATGCGATCGCATCCTTATCAAACGGAATGATTAACCACATGCGCTACGCCAATTTTCGGAAAATTATTACACGAAACTAAGCGTGTCCGTATGCACACGAAAAAGTTTCCCCCTTTCGTACGCACCTTACGTTGTAGGCATTTGTTAGAAAAACTTGTCGTGGTGAATGAAATGCTCGGATGTAAATCGTTTACAGTTATTTCATGTTACTTTGTAAAGGTGTTCTTATTTCGTAATATGTTAACTCCTTTTGCATTTTGATGAGGGACAATTAAGATGTGGAGATATTCAAAAGCATTGCCCAAAAGTACTGTCAAATTTTAAATTATTGACAGTTTTTTCATATGATTTTATAAGTAAGTGCTCATTATTTAATGCACAAACTTAATTTACATTCTGATATACAATTAAGATGTGAAGGTGTTCAAATGCAGGACCCAAAAGTAGTACCAAATTTATCAGAAAAACCGGATGAATAAAACAACCAATCCTAAACCATTTACAGTTATTTCATATTACTCCATAAAGTTGTTTTTATTCTTTAATGGACAAACTTCTTTAACATTTTGTTGGTAGATAATTAAGATGTGAAGATTTTCAAAAGCAGAACCCAAAAGTATATCAAATTTATCAAAAAAACTGAATGAATAAAACACCAAATTTTAAACCATTTACAGTTATTTTATATTACTCCATAAAGGTATTCTTATTCTTTAATGGACAAACTTCTTTTACGTTTTGTTGGTAGATAACTAAGGTGTGAAGATTTTTAAATGGAGAACCCAAAAGTAGTATCAAATTCATCAGAAAAACTGGATGAATAAAACACTCAATCTTAAACCATTTACAGTTATTTCATATTGCTCCATAAAGGTGTTTTTATTTTTTAATGGACAAACTTCCTTTACTTTTTAGTAGTAGATAATTAAGATGTGAAGATTTTCAAAAGCAGAACCCAAAAGTATATCAAATTTATCAAAAAAACTGAATAAATAAAACATCAAATTTTAAACCATTTACAGTTATTTTATATTACTCCATAAAGGTGTTCTTATTCTTTAATGGACAAACTTCTTTTACGTTTTGTTGGTAGATAACTAAGGTGTGAAGATTTTTAAATGGAGAACCCAAAAGTAATATCAAATTCACCAGAAAAACTGGATGAATAAAACACTTAATCTTAAACCATTTACAGTTATTTCATATTGCTCCATAAAGGTGTTTTTATTTTTTAATGGACAAACTTCTTTTACATTTTGGTGGTAGATAATTAAGATGTGAAGATTTTCAAAAGCAGAACCCAAAAGTATATCAAATTTATCAAAAAAACTGAATGAATAAAACATCAAATTTTAAACCATTTACAGTTATTTTATATTACTCCATAAAGGTGTTCTTAATCTTTAATGGACAAACTTCTTTTACGTTTTGTTGGTAGATAACTAAGGTGTGAAGATTTTTAAATGGAGAACCCAAAAGTAGTATCAAATTCACCAGAAAAAAACTGGATGAATAAAACACTTAATCTTAAACCATTTACAGTTATTTCATATTGCTCCATAAAGGTGTTTTTATTTTTTAATGGACAAACTTCTTTTACATTTTGGTGGTAGATAAGTAAGATGTGAAGATTTTCAAAAGCAGAACCCAAAAGTATATCAAATTTATCAAAAAAACTGAATGAATAAAACATCAAATTTTAAACCATTTACAGTTATTTTATATTACTCCATAAAGGTGTTCTTAATCTTTAATGGACAAACTTCTTTTACGTTTTGTTGGTAGATAACTAAGGTGTGAAGATTTTTAAATGGAGAACCCAAAAGTAGTATCAAATTCATCAGAAAAACTGGATGAATAAAACACTCAATCTTAAACCATTTACAGTTATTTCATATTGCTCCATAAAGGTGTTTTTAATCTTTAATGGACAAACTTCTTTTATATTTTATTGCTAGATAACTAAGATGTTATGATTTTCAAAAGCAGAACCCAAAAATATATCAAATTTATCAAAAAAACTGGATGAATAAAACACTAAATTTTAAACCATTTACAGTTATATTATATTACTCCATAAAGGTGCTCTTATTCTTTAATGGACAAACTTCTTTTACGTTTTGTTGGTAAATAACTAAGGTGTGAAGATTTTTAAATGGAGAACCCAAAAGTAGTACCAAATTCATCAGAAAAACTAGATGAATAAAACACTCAATCCTAAACCATTTATAGTTATTTCATATTACTCCATTAAGGTATTTTTATTATTTAATGGACAAACTTCTTTTACATTTTGTTGGTAGATAATTAAGATGTGAAGATTTTCAAAAGCAGAACCCAAAAGTATATCAAATTTATCAAAAAAAATGAATGAATAAAACACCAAATTTTAAACCATTTACAGTTATTTTATATTACTCCATAAAGGTGCTCTTATTCTTTAATGGACAAACATCTTTTATATTTTGATAGCAGATAATTAAGATGTAAAGATTTTCAAAAGCAGAACCCAAAAGTATATCAAATTTATCAAAAAAACTGAATGAATAAAACACCAAATTTTAAACCATTTACAGTTACTTCATATTACTCCATAAAGGTGCTCTTATTCTTTAATGGACAAACTTCTTTTACGTTTTCTTGGTAGATAACTAAGGTGTGAAGATTTTTAAATGGAGAACCCAAAAGTAGTATCAAATTCACCAGAAAAACTGGATGAATAAAACAGTCAATCCTAAACCATTTACAGTTATTTCATATTACTCCATAAAGGTGTTTTTATTCTTTAATGGACAAATTTCTTTTACATTTTGTTGGTAGATAATTAAGATGTGAAGATTTTCAAATGCAGAACTCAAAAGTATATCAAATTTATCAAAAAAACTGGATAAATAAAACAACAAATTTTAAACCATTTACAGTTATTTTATATTACTCCATAAAGGTGTTTTTATTCTTTAATAGACAAACTTATATTACAATTTGATGATAGACAATCAAAATGTAAAGATTTTCAGACACAGAACCTTAAAGTATTACCAAATTTATCAGAAGAACTGGATGAATAAAACACTTATTCTTAAACCATTTATAGTTATTACATATTACTCCATAAAGGTGCAGAACAGAACCCAAAAGTAGTACCAAATTTATCAGAAGATTATAGTGAAGAAGATTTTCTTTGAAAAAATAAATTTTGATTCAGAACTTTACATTTCTATTGTTCGAATTGTGTACATACAAAAAATACAGATAAGATAAGAAAATATATACATTTGCATTTTCTTTAAAGAATATTGAAAATAGATCTGTACTTGTTTGGATTTCTAATAGTCTATTAGATAACAGATACATAGAAGAGATTTGATAAACAAGCATTATTTTGTTACTTTGTTACACCTCAAATTATAACCCGTTAAACACAATAACAGCAGACACTGATATAAAATGGTGGGTGCAATTTGAAGGTGAACAATTTTTCAATTGAACCTGTCCGTCGTCACGAAGGCATGAAATTCAATCGAAGATGAATGAGACAGATGCAGCAGTTAGGTTTGTTGATGCATGTTAAATATAATATTGTTTTATGAGTATTGTTAAGTGAGTGATATTCTTTAAAAAAAAAATTGTAACTACAAGGCGCGACGATCAGTAGGCATGGAAGGCATTGTTCAATTTTACTGGAGTGTGGAAGCCCGCGCCAACATCTGCCCTTGGACAAATGCAAGGCCCATAAGATAACATTGTTGCCAAACTCGAAGACGAAGGAGGAACTGGCCAAAAACAATTCGTCCATTCATAAGACGGAACGGCATTTCTAGAATTCGTACGTCACCAAAATTATCGGAAATATCACACTTGTTTGTTTGACGACGATAATCTTCCTTGGTTACACTACAATACGTTTTATTTTGCTTCTCTTCTTACCATGATTATGAGTAAAATAAGCAAAATTGTGATCCATTTATAAATTTAATTAAATTTATGTGATATCTTTCAATGGAACTAATTCAAATGTATTTAACCGACATTCCTTTTGTGCAAGCTGAATAGACTCGACCAGTTTGTATGGGAGCCTGCAATAATAGAAAATAAATGATCCAGAAGAATGGAACCAAATCCTTAAAATTTATATTTTAAGCAACACGTGTCTCATATGAGTTTTTGCACTGAAAATATCTAAGATAAATAAAGTTATTATCTACCTTCATATTTAATAATTGGGCTTTGGTATCTGATGTCATCAACATAAAATTATGGGGTAGAGAGAAGGGATGACAAGATAGAAATCTCTTTTTTTGGTGGAAGACGTTGATGAGAATTCAATTGGAGCCAAAATTTACTAAAGTTTTTGCAGCAGTAACTGCTAACATTAGTAAATATGTTATTTTCTATTCATATTTAATAAATGATCAGATACCACCAGCTATCAAATTATTAGGTAAAGGGCTGTCAAGATAGAAATCTCTTTCCAAAGTATATAAGAAAATATTTTGTAAGATGTTGATGAAAATCTAATTGTAATAAATATATATTTATGGTATTTCTTTCATACAAATTGAATAGAGCCGACAGGACCAGATTGCACAGAAGCCAAGAATAATAGAAAATAAATGGTCGAACTGGTGACAGAGATGAAAGATCTTAAGAAATCCATTTCGGACAATGTGCGCCTTGTCTGTTGGCACGCTTCAGCAAATGTGCGGCTCCTTGTCCGCAACTTCAAGATGTTCAGAAGGGAGCGCAAGCCAGGTCAGAAAAATGGTCGAAATAAGGGAATTTGATATTCGCCAGTTCGTTCGGCACGTGCCTTACACGTGCGGAGTGGACCGTATCGGGTGGACCGTCGATACAGGTTACAGCAGCTGTTACCCGAACTAGGTAACATGCTAAATATAGTATTTCCTCCGGAGGAAGCTTATATCCGGTGCACTATTAACCCTCAAGTGGTGCTGAATCAACAGGCGCGGCGGAAACTCTCTTCTCAACACGGTGGTTTGTTTTGCGCCCCATTCAGCTGCACGGCGAATTTCACCTTGGCGCATTGTTTCGCACGCACCGACGTGACACCCACAACCACCTAACAATTCCGTGCGGCTACAACTTGTTCGCATACGAGTTTGGGGGTGGAATTGCACATGACCATTATCGCATTACATTCCCCTTGTTGTGCACCTAATGGCATCAATTCAGATTACAGGTATTACGGATCAGAAAGGTGTTATTATCATTTTGAAGATGAAGGTGGATTGTCTCCCTAAATCATCAAATTACTTTGAAAACTATGAATCAATTGGTGCAAATCACTGGAATTCTGTAATTATTGATACTGAAGTGGCTTCCAAGAATAAAACTCTTGAAGTTTCTATTAGTGTTCATCTTCAATGTGGGTCAATCAAGTTGTTCCTCAATTTATGCAAAACTGTATGTCACAAATTTAATTTTACTTCCTTAAAATTATAAATATGAATTAGCTAATACTGAGCCAGTGTTTGCTTTTGAAATATGCAAGAACAGTTTTGTTCATAGAGATGAAATAGTCAGCAATAACTTTTATCTTTCCACAGTGGAACAAAAGTTGATCTTCTTTTACAAATTATCACATTACTTTTCCCTTATTGTGCACTTAATGGCATCAATTCGAATTACAGGGATTATGAAATAGAAAGGTGTTATTATAATTTTACTTCCTTAAAATTATAAATACGAATTAGCTAATACTGAGCCAGTGTTTGCTTTTGAAATATGCAAGAATAGTTTTGTTCATAGAGATGAAATAGTCAGCAAGAACTTTTATCTTTCCAAAGTGGAACAAAAGTTGATCTTCTTTTACAAATTATCACATTACTTTTCCCTTATTGTGCACTTAATGGCATCAATTCGAATTACAGGGATTACAAAATAGAAAGGTGTTATTATCACTGTGAAGATGAAGGTGAATTGTCTCCTTAAAATATCAAATTACTTTGTAAGCTATGAACCAATCGGTGCAAATCATTGGAATTCTGGAATTCATTGGAATTATTGATACTGAAGTGGCTTCCAAGAATAAAACTCTTGAAGTTTCTATTAGTGTTCATCTTCAATGTGGGTCAATCAAGTTGTTCCTCAATTTATGCAAAACTGTATGTCACAAATTTAATTTTACTTCCTTAAAATTATAAATATGAATTAGCTAATACTGAGACAGTGTTTGCTTTTGAAATATGCAAAAACAGTTTTGTTTATAGAGATGAAATAGTCAGCAAGAACTTTTATCCTTGCAAAGTGGGACAAAAGTTGGTCTTCTTTTACAAATTATCACATTACTTTCCTCTTATTGTGCACCTAATGGCATCAATTCGGATTACAGAGATTACAAAATAGAAAGATGTTATGAGGGTGAAGATGAAGGTGAATTGCCTCCTTAAATCATCAAATTACTTTGTAAACTTTGAAACAATCGGTGCAAATCACTGGAATTCTGTAATTATTGTTACTGAAGTGAGTTCCAAGAATAAAACTCTTGAAGTTTCTATTAGTGTTCATCTTCAATGTGGGTCAATCAAGTTGTTCCTCAATTTATGCAAAATTGTATGTCACAAATTTAATTTTACTTCCTTAAAATTATAAATATGAATTAACTAATACTGAGACAGTGTTTGCTTTTGAAATATGCAAGAACAGTTTTGTTCATAGAGATGAAATAGTCAGCAAGAACTTTTATCTTTCCAAAGTGGAACAAAAGTTAATCTTCTTTTACAAATTATCACATTACTTTTCCCTTATTGTGCACTTAATGGCATCAATTCGCATTACAGGGATTACGAAATAGAAAGGTGTTATTATCACTGTGAAGATGAAGGTGAATTGTCTCCTTAAAATATCAAATTACTTTGTAAGCTATGAACCAATCGGTGCAAATCATTGGAATTCTGTAATTATTGATACTGAAGTGGTTTCCAATAATAAAACTCCTGAAGTTTTTATTAGTCCACCTTCAATGTGGGTCGCTCCTCAATTTATGGAAAACTGTATGTCACAAATTTAATTGTAGTGCCTTAAGATTAATAAAACGAATTAGCTAGTCTTGAGCCAGAGTTTGCTTTTGAAATATGTAAGAATAGTTTTGTTCATAGAGATGAAATAGTCAGCATAAACTTTGATCTTTGCAAAGTGGAACAAAAGTTGGTTTTCCTTTACAAATTAATGATCCCAAATGAACAAAGATATCTATACTTATGTTTGTAATAAAATGGCAATAACTGCACAAATTTTATAGCTATACATTTGAAATCGCCTTCCTAGAGCTTAACCTTTTGTCGAGGCGCACAAACGAATGATACGCAAACATTACATAAATTATTAATTGATTAATAAAATGAGCGATAAAAACTGGTAGTACCGAAAGCCCCATCAATAGAAAGTAGAAAAATTCCAGCACTTGCAACTGGCTTAACGTAATTGGATTATTTTGAAACACCGTTGGCGCTTAATTTAAATGTAAAAAACATTGTTTGTACCAATTAGTTTAAAACACAAGAAGGTATGATGGCTAAGTGTGGTACGACTATACCGTATATACACCGAGCTCCTTAGACCATGCATTATTGCTTTCCGCTTTACTAACGCCGCACGCGTTAACTCATTTTTATTTCATACTGTTCAGGTCTCTTCTTTAAGGTCTTCAAACTTTACTACTACGATCATACGTTCATTTAGAAAATTAATGGACTCCATGCTATGCCATGCATAACCTACTAGCTGGTCCAAAAAATGGTTAATGGTCTATTTGGTTGCGTGGACGCAACATTTTTCTGTTAGTTTTTGGGCTGTTCACTCTCTATTGCGAATCGTAATATAAACAAATTATCGCCGGCAGGTAAAAAATTAATTTAACTGAAGATTCCCTATTTACATAACGCATTAGACTTTCTATTTTTTCCATAAAATATGAAGCATTAAGTAATTTTTATACTAATTATCACACCCATAAATATTCGTAAGATTCTTATGTAGAAGGTGATAAAATATACTAGGTACTATCCCAAGTTTGAATTAATTGTGTTTTACACCTACTTTACTTTCTAACTCGGGTCGGCATAAAAAACTGCAATTGTGGGAAGTGTAACATTCGATTTCATAATAACAATGAGAAACGATCCAATGCTGAAATCCTTAAATCGTAAACAATTTGACGTTATCTATTAATAAAATGCGAATATTAATACTCACGTCCTTAATGGACCAGATGGATCGACACCCACCGGATTTATAAATAAGAAATCGAAACCAGATGAATCGGACCAGTGGGTACGACGTTAAAATGTTAGTAAGTAATGAGGGTCTTTCTTAAGTACATGCATAATGCATATGATTTTTATGACAGACTGCAGGTAAAGGTGGAAAAAAGGAAATTGTTTACGCATCTCGGGAATACGGCCCAAGACCGTGCGATTGGCAGATGTTCCATCATATTTTTGCCTGTGGTGCCAGCAGCCAAGGAAACCATCAAAGCCCATCAAACCACGCGTGTCTTAAAAACTGTAGAACGGATCCTTTTTATTATATTTTTTCCGGGCCCATTCATCTTCGATGGCGCATTCAAAGTACGTTACATTGTTTGGCCGGACCGTGCCGCCCTCAATGCTGTTTATCCCTTTGCGCCTGGGAAAAAAAAAAATACGTTGGTGCCGCCGATAATTTTTTTTTTCACTTTTTTGGTCGCCGAAGAAGTTGAATGAAGCTCCCGGATGTGGTCTAATCTGTGCGGACGTCACCTAAATCAAATACGTGCATGGTGAACGATCTTTTATCGGAATTACTAATGTTACCACTTGAGAACCACCACGACCACCGTAAGATGTTCCGATTGCCGTCGTGTACACAGAAGTGATTTCCACGCGGCGTCACATGGCCCCGTACCGTGTAAAAAGATAAGGCATAATAGTTTTTTGGTGTCGGTGGACTGCGTAAACATCTTTAATATTTGCGTTCGAAAAATTTTCGGTACTCGCCGCGTGAGAACAAATACATCTGCCGCACGTGTTATCAATTCGTTCCTACGCCTTATCCCCGCACCCGAATTGGGTTAGGTTAGGGTGGCTTTTTCCCAAAAACGCCACTCAATTAGGGAAGTATCAATCAGGGGGCTAAAAAACGCAAAAAACCCTCGAAACAGCCGACGACGACGACGAAAATCTGTCGGTAGCATATGTGTTTTTAATTACGCGAATAATTATTGAGCCGAAATCCGACGGGGGTGGGGTTGGTTCGTGCATAAGAAAAACACAGATTTTCAATGCTACGTTAAGAGGTAAAATTTCACATATGTTGTCTAATTTAAGACAGTAACCACCTGGCACGAGCCAACTCAGGCCCAACACGTGGTTACCGGAAACTGGCTGAACCACTGACGCAGAATCGACCGATCAAAACACAAATCTAAGCTGACAGGGAAAATATTAATTTGGGCCGCTTTTGTGAAACAATAAACCTTCTCACTAATGAAATATTGCTTCCTGGCTACTCCAAATGTTCCGTTTCCACCGCCACCGTATCCTCATCTTGTTATCTGTACCATCTACTAATTGCACATTCAGGGAACCGAAAATTAGTCAAATTCTTGGTCAAAA
Source organism: Aethina tumida (assembly GCF_024364675.1). Lineage (NCBI taxonomy): Eukaryota > Metazoa > Arthropoda > Insecta > Coleoptera > Nitidulidae > Aethina > Aethina tumida. The sequence goes on along the minus strand of NC_065435.1, from coordinate 7,125,066 downwards.
ATTTGGTGTTTTGATTTATTTTGTTTGTTTTGCCACTGGTTGTCATCGATGTTCAAAAATTCCTTCAATTTGTTGCGGTTTTTGAAGTTTCTTTTGACATTAATTGAACAAATACAAAGTGCTGAAGCACCGGTAGCTAAAACGCATCAGCTAGTTCCGACCTTGACGTTTGTTGTTATTGTTAGATATGTTTTTATCTTTCCAAATCATAAACTGCAAAAATTACAAGTAACTTATGTGTATCTGGCTCTTTACTTTATGTCAATAGTTACTTGAATTACATAAAACATCAATATTATTAAAGCTCCAAGTGAAAATCTTATTTATTGTTGTTACTATGGTTATCAACGAATTTTGTGCACCCTTTATTTTGTTTTCTGATTTGTACATTAAGACACCAGTAGTCAAAACACATCAGTTTGTTGTGACCTTGATGTTTGCCATTATTGCTAGACATGTTTTTATCTCTCTTGATACTATTTGACTTTCAAATCATGAGAAACAAAAATCATAAGTAACGTATGTTTTGGTGTTTGTCTTTGTTTTTGTTCTATGATTTATGCCAGTGATCATATCAATTTCCTCAAAACATGTGATACAGCAAAATTAGTGAAATTCCAAGTTAAAATTTGATGTTTTTTGGTTTATCTGATTTGTCTGTAATTACTACATTTCCTTAAACATAAAATACAGCAAATTTAATAAAATTTCATGTGAAAAATTTGATGTTTTGATTTATCTTTTGTTTTGTTGCTTTAGTTTTTGGATGTTTATTTTTATCAAAAAATATATTTAAAAAAATATAAGCACCAATAGCTAAAAGACCACTTTATTTTAGCCTTGATATTAACTATTATTGTTAATCTCTTCTAATAATTATTATTATAGTTTTAAACCATGAGTTACAAAAATGAAAAGTAATATATATTTTTTTATTGGCTGTCTGAATTGTGTCATTAATTAAATAAATTTCCTAAAATACAAAATACACCAATTTTGGTAAAACTACGAGTCAAAATTTTGGGATTCTTGATTTGACTTATTTGTATTGTTACTGTTGTTACCAACACTTACTAAATTCTTCAAAAACTAGTTATTTTGCTTTAGTTTTTGGATTTTTTCCTTTATCAAAAAATACATTTTGAATCATTTAAACAAATATAAATATACAGGCACCAGTAGCTAAAAGGCTTCACTTTATTTTGATCTTGGTATTTGCTATTATTGTTAAACATATTTGTGTCCCTTCTAATAATTATTATTACAGTTTAAGTAACATATATTTAGATGTTTTTTCTTCCTTTTGACTGTCTGATTTATTTCATTAATTAAATAAATTTCCTAAAATACAAAATACACCAAATTTGGTAAAACTACGAGTCAAAAATTTGGGGTTTTTGATTTGACTTATTTGTTTTGTTACTGTTGTCATCAACACTCACAAAATTCTTCAAAAACTACTTATTTTGCATTAGTTTTTGGATATTTTCCTTTATCAAACAATACATTTTTGAATCATTTAAACAAATATAAGTTTACAGGCACCAGTAACTAAAAGGCTTCACTTTATTTTGGTCTTGATGTTTACTATTATTGTTAAACATATTTTTGTCCCTCCTAATAATTATTATTACAGTTTAAGTAACATATATTTAGATGTTTTTTCTTCCTTTTGACACTCTGATTTATGTCATTAATTAAATTTGCTAAAACACAAAATACACCAAATTTGGTAAAACTACGAGTCAAAAATTGGGGGTCTTTGATTTGACTTATTTGTTTTATTACTGTTGTTATCAACACACACAAAATTCTTCAAAAACTAGTTATTTTGCTTTGGTTTTTGGATTTTTTCCTTTATCAAAAAATACATTTTTAAGTTAAAATAAATATAAACATAGAAACACCGGTAGCTAAAAAGCATCAATTTGTTATGACCTTGATGTTTATTATTATTAGTTTAGAGTTTTTTATCTCTCCGAATAATACTACTATAATTTCAAATCATGAGTTACAAAAATCATAAGTAACATATGTTTGGGTGATTTTGTTTGTTTTGGCTCTCTGGATTATGTCAGTAATTACGTCAATTTCCTTAAGCACATAATACGGCAAATGATTGTATATATTGGCCAAATATCGACTTTAATAGTCCATAGAAGGAAATGAGAAATTTTCACAATATTCAAAATATTCTAATTTAAGTCATATGGTCATTTAATCATGTTCGTAGCTGAACAAAACCTAATTTAGGTAAATACTGTATTTTGAGATATTAACATCAATAATTTGTGAGGAATAATGTATTAACAGTAATCGTGGTCGGTTAGACAAGAACTTAATAAGATCATTATATAATTTCTAGTACGTACAACATTTTGGTAAGACGAATTCGATACATGGTACCATAATTATATTAATTTCCATCAACAACAAATTAACTCAGACAAAACCTGTCATTTATAAAATTACCTCCATCAAATGAACCAACTACTGACAACTTGGTAAAACACGCTGTTCAACACCATTTCATTTATTCATCGAATCGTGGAAATAATAAAAAAAAACAAACCGCAAGAAAAGCGTCGGAATGAATGGAATCGAAATTCCCCAATTTATATTCAGTAGACAATAAATGTTTTATTCGGTTCCTCGATATCGCAGTCCCCGGGGGTAGGAAATCATGACAAACATTATTAAATGGATCTATTATAACATAATGGGCTCTCTCTTAGATATGGATCAAACAAGATCGTATAATTTCACTCGGATTTTGTAGCTAAGTTACAGCATGTCGATGTTTTACTCGAACGAGGCAAAAAATCCTATCCGGAATGTCGGGAGAACACGCCAAGAATATTGGGGGTTTGCCCAACCACCAGGAACATACTATTATGTAATACGATTGGAAACATTATATAAGTACAAGTTGTCACCGGACTGGCTATTAAATTCTTCGACAAACAAATAACAAGTTTTGTTACTGTGGATACATAAAACATTAAACTGGTGGCACAAATCAATAGAACATTTTTTTTATTTCGTTCAGTGTATGAAAATACAGTCGAACTTTGATAGTTGGAAGTTTTAATAACTTGAATGAAATTGGTTGGGAATAGCGTCTGTAGAATTTTATTGAACTGATTTTTATGGCTGTGTTCTTATGAACAAAATTTTAAGACTTTGAAAGACAAAAGAAAATTCATTTGATTCAATATTTTGTATCTTTTCTTTAAGAGACAGAACAAGAAGGAAAAAGGTATAAAATAAGGAAAATAGATCAAAGAAAAACCTGTTTTTTATGCTAAGTTTGTCAACTTATGTTCAGCTAAATTGAAGTTACAGAGTTATATATTCCTCAATGTTTAAAGTATTACCACCACTTCATTTTAAGAGATAAGACAAGAAGATTTTAATAAAAAACTTGACAAACATTCTGAGGATAAATAATAAAAGGCCTTAATTACATCTTTAACTGGCAAATTAGAAAGAAAATTTGATTTTTCTGAGAAGTCAGTGCATTAGACTTTCTAGTAACTAACTTATGGACTTAAAAATATTTTTCATCCTTCTTTCAGGACCATTTTTATTGCTAATATTTTTACCACATCTATTCAATTAATAATTTCTGAGATATGACTGACGACCCTCTCTATTTAGCCACTCAGTTCATTGATACTTATTTTGTAACTTACTTGATAACTCCTAGTTACGGAAATCAAATTTTTGAGGGAAATATCTAATTTCATTCGATTGATTTTTATGTTCTCTGTGTCCAGGGATTTAAGTGACAGTTTAGAGTAGCTTATTGTCTTTTAAAAAACTTTTGAAAGTACTTTGAAAGACAACAAAAAAAATATTAGTTTCTACAACTGCTTATATAAAAAGCTATAAAATATGTAAAATAGATCAAGTTCATAGACTTCTGTTTAGTCAAATTGAAGTTACGGAGTTTTAAATTCTTCAATGTTTAACGTTTTACTTCATTTTAAGAGATAAGACAACAAGATTTTAATAAATAATTTGACAAACTTTCTGAAGATAAATAATCAAATGTCTTAATTACATCTTTAACTGGCAAAGAGAGAAGTCAGTGCATTAGACTTTCTAGTAACTAACTTATGGACTTAAAAATATTTTTTATCTTTCTTTCAGAACCATTTTTATTGCTAATATTTTTACCACATCTATTCAATTAATAATTTCTGAGATATGACTTCACCATTCATCAGTTCATTGAAACTTTTGAAAGTACTTTGAAAAACAACAAAAAAAATAATATTAGTTTCTTTCAACTACTTATATAAAAAGGTATAAAATATGAAAAATAGATCAAGTTCATCGATTTCTGTCAATTCAGATTGAAGTTACAGAGTTTTATGTTCTTCAATGTTTAACGTATTCATTTTAAGATATAAGACAAAATTTTAATAAAAAATTTAACAAACATTCCGAATATAAATAATTATAACTTTAACTGGCAAATTAAAAAAAGAAATTGATTTATCTGAGAAGTGTCATTACCTAAACCTTTCTTATTAACCAACTTATGGATTTAATAAAAAATGTAGTAAATATTCTGAAAATTAATAATCAAATAATTGATTTTTCATAAATAAGTCCTGAAGCAGTCATTTTAGAAACTAAAAAATTACCCTCCACGTTTTTTCAATTAATAATTAGTTTTGATAGTGATTAAACTTTTCACCTGTCAGGTCATGGTTCGACACTATTTAAATAATGGACGCCAATAATGTGTTTAAATAAATTATAGGTTTTAATATTTTAATTGTCCCTCGTAGGTAAATTTTAAAATCATTTGAATAGTGTGGGACTATTAAAGAACAGTTGATCGATCGCCTAATAAATAAATAAAAGTGCAAAAGTGGATTAACGTCATTTTGTTAAAATGTGAGAGGAATATTTTCGTTAAAATCTTGTGGGAGTGACACACCGCTAATAACAATCATTAATAATAAATGTAGATTTATATTGCACTTATTATATCAGCTAGCGTCGCTTCAGGGGGGGAACACTTCTCTGAAGGTGTCGGTATCGTAATAAATTGTGTGGTAAGTTTAAGCAAAAAAAAAAAAATAAATAAATAAATAAAATCAGAAAGTTCTACATATTCGGTACGGACATGAAGTGGACCCATTAAAATTTATAATTATTTAAAACGTGCGTCCACATCTGCTGGATAATATTCACCCGAAAACTCCGAATCAAAAACGATTGAAATTACGTAAATGCATTTCTAAAGTGCTCCGCATCTGCCATTTAAATGCCAAAGATGCAAAAAGCTACAGTTAATCCGGTCATATCGATATTTTTGCGGCCGTTTTATTATGTTACGCAAATGACCGTACTATCGATTATTTTTAGTTTTGAACGTTAAAGTGATATAAAACATTGCCAAACTATTGTTTGGATAAACAACAACACTCGGTGGATATTGACGGCAATTAAAACATCTCCGAATTGTCGGATGCACAAAAATTTAAATGGTTTTGTTTACGGTCGAAAATAGAATATTAGTACCAAAAAAATAACATGAAAGAATCCAGCATAGATCAAATGAAATTGTTTTCACTTCAATAATAGACACGGAAAGGAATCATTACATTGGGTAAAGCCACATCGTAAACATCTCACTGCGTATAAATCTTTCCCAAATTACTCCTAAATCTATTTCAGACAAATTTCTCAATATGTTTTAAAAATATAAAACTAGAACGAATTATTTATTTCTCGTATTTTTTTTTTTTTTTTTAATGGGATGCCCGCCACTAATTGTGATGCAAGAGAATCGACACAATTGAATACGACACTTTGTACATTCATATTGGGCCGTGTCATGTGTCTAGTGCCGGCCTTTATTATTAACGAGACGAAATTATGGTTATTAAAATTAAAAATAAAAAAAATCGAATAAAATAAAATGAAAAACACATGTTCACAACATGCCGGGGTTTTTACCGAATAATTTGCATGAGCAATAAAATAATCTTACCTGTATTCCACGAAATTATATTGAAGAATCGTTTTCCCTGCTTTATTACCTTTTAAGGTGTTGCACAGATGGCCCACCGAAATTTCAATTGCAACATGCAAAAATGAGTTTACAACACACAGTTCTTTCTTCGGTATTGGTAAACTAAATTATATATTCGATGGGAAATTTAGGTCTTGCTACTTGTTGAATATTGTATTACTTTTACAATGTGTAATTGTTTTTCTATTTCAAAACACATATTTACTAAAATTTATTGACGAGATATATAATAAACATGTTTATTTTTACTAATGTTACTGTAAAAAATTTTAGAACACTAAAATCATGACATTAAATTCATATTTATATTTTAGAATTTACTCACTTTGAAAATATAAAAAGTACAAAAAATCTGCTACAGAAGCAATAATTATGAATATTGACTTCTTCTACTTATACTCCATTAAAGAAATTGTTATCAACTCACTAAATGTGATAATTTAGTCCTTGTTGCTCAGTTAATATTGTATTTTTTATATGTCATTTTGTTTCCCTTTATTTAAAATACATATTTTTAAACATTTCATAGTTTTTAAAAGAATATTTGGAAAGGATTGTTGAAGAGAAATATAAAATTCATTATTTATTTAAGAACATTCCTTGTGACAAATCTTTATCTTCCATTAATGTTATTGACGAAATTTAAGAACAGTAAAATCATAATATTAAAATCATATTTATATTTTACTTATAAAAAATGTATTCTTTTAGTTTTACTTATTTTAAATATATAAAAAGTACAAAAAATCTGCTACAGAAGCAATAATTATGATCATTGACTTCTTCTACCTGTACTTCATTAAAGAAATTATTATCAACTCACTAAATTTAATAATTTAGTCCTTGTTGCTCAGTTAATATTGTATTTTTTTATATCTCATTTTGTTTTCCTTTATTTAAAATATATATTTTTAAACATTTCAAAGTTTTTCAAAGAATATTTGAAAAGGATTGTTCAAGAGAAATATAAAATTCATTATTTGTTTAAGAATAAGTCTTGTGACAAAAGGCCTTGTTGCTCAGTTAATATTATATTTTTTTATATCTCATTTTGTTTCCCTTTATTCAAAATATATATTTTTAAACATTTCAAAGTTTTTAAAGGAATATTTGGAAAGGATTCTTGAAGAGAAATATAAAATTTATTATTTATTTAAGAACATGCCTTGTGACAAAAAGCTTATCTGTATCTTCCATTAATGTTACTGAGGAAATTTCAGAACAATAAAATCATAATATAAAAACTATATTTATATTTTATTTATAAAAAATGTATTCTTTGAGTTTTACTTATTTTAAATATATAAAAAGTACAAAAAATCTGCTACAGAATCAATAATTATGAACATTAACTTCTTCTACCTATACTTCATTAAAGAAATTGTTATCAACTCACTAAATGTAATAATTTAGTCCTTGTTGCTCAGTTAATATTCTATTTTTTATATCTAATTTTGTTTCCCTTTATTTAAATATATGTTATTAAACATTTCATAGTTTTTAAAAGAATATATGGAAAGGATTGTTGAAGAGAAATATAAAATTCATTATTTGTTTAAGAAATTACCTTGTGACAAAAGCCTTATCTTTATCTTCCATTAATGTTACTGACGAAATTTAAGAACAATAAAATCATAATATTAAAACCATATTTACATTTTATTTATAAAAAATGTATTCTTTAAGTTTTACTTATTTTAAAAATATAAAAGGTACAAAAAATCTGTTACAGAAGCAATAATTATGAATTTGAATTTTTCTACTTGTACTCCATTAAAGAAATTTTTATCAACTCACTTTTTATATCTCATTTTGTTTCCTCTATTTAAAATATAATATTTGGAAAGGATTAATAAACTCATTATTTATCTAGGATTTTTTCTTCCCTTAAGTTTTACCTACATTAATTTCATATTTTTCAAAAATTTCCACATAAGATTTTGATTTTCTTTATCTTTGACCCAATTTCTTCAGTTCTTATTATCTTATCAACCAAAAAGTGAATTTCTGAAGCAATCTCGCCCAAAATCCACCGACAATATGGTGAGAAAAACACCTTCATTGTTTTGGTTATCACCATCCCAATATCGAGGCAAACCATTTGACACAGATAAACAAAAATCCATCTGCTGAGCAAGGTAAATTTCGGTCCTCAAAATATGAACTACTGTTTCCATTCACACAGGTCCGGTTGCGAACTTGTCTCCCAATATTTACTTATCCCACCGTATGTATATGCGCCAGGTTACGAGGGTACGTTTCCGCCCCTCTGAGACAGGAAATTCGGCTCCTTTTTCCGGAAATGCACGGCGATTTTTCAAACCGTCCTACATCCACCGGCTCCTATATCAAGTTTTATTCAATTTCCAGTGTCTATTATGTAATAACCACCCACTTCTAATCTTGCACTCTTATGGGTAAGTGCAGTCCTTGCTCTTTTCAGGTACGTCTTTTCCCCTAAACAATTGCCGATAAAAATCCGTACAACCCCATCCTGCGGACGTCTCCTTTTTCACCCATCAATCATGCTGAAGCACCAGCACCAGTAAAATGTTAAATTATTCAAATCAACGTATAAATTATCGAAGTGGCAAATTTTCATGTTAATTAAGACAATTAATTATTACCGCCCGAGGGTGCTATAAAACGAGGCGAGGGTTGTTTCGGTCTGGCCCGCGTTAATAAAGCCAACACAATTAATAACAATTAAGACCCAGAGTGAGGCTCAACGCCTCAGTTGTTTGGCTCACTAATCTTCCGAAACAGACACACACACATTATTCCGTTACGTTTCAAACATGAAATCCGCAATTTTCATGCAAAATAAAAAACATATTATTTAATTAAGACTTCCTAGAGTCTGTTTTAAATAGGTTGGGTGTATGTTTTTATCGGTTTGGAACTTTGATCTTTCGTTGCACCGCTGCAGCGGTGTTCTTTGACGCGCCGACAATATACAAATATATATAGTGCCTGGCTCAGATCTTTTAAAAATGCCATAAAAATGGACAAGGTGAAAAAATATAAATTTTCTGCCATTTCTTATTTTTAGAAAATTTTAATTGTTGTGTTAAAATAATTATTGATTGTGTGCAACCACATGAAAAGACACAGCTATTCAAATGTAAAAATATTTTCTTATTTTTATTAAATAAACAAAGAATTTTTTAATAAATATTATTCTTGAAAAGTCTTTGCTACAAAGCTTACGTAATTGAAAACAACTAATCGATTTAAATGTAAATCATTAAATAAATTAGTCTGCTCAATAATTATTTCAATTTTGATTCTTCAGGTATTCTTAACACACTTAATTAATCTTTAACAATGTTTCATTTTATTGAAGGAGAGCTTATTTAGTTTTTTCTTAGTGCTGAAAAGACTCAAGTTAAAATATATTATTTTGCTCCGAATTATTATTTTAATTTTGAGTTTTGACTTATTTGACTACAAATGCACATAGTGAAAATCAATCAATTAATGTCTAAGAATATTTTATACTGTTCAAAAAGAGTTTATTTAATTTTTTTCTTAGTGCTGAAAAGACTTAAATAAAAAATAAATTAACTTATTAATGGCAAAATTATGTTCTTATTTAATAAAGCCATAAAAATATTCTTGTAATATCAATATATATTATTTTGTTCCCAATTATTATTTTAATTTTGATTTTTGACTTCATTTTTCAAATACAAATAATGAAAATCAATTAAATAATGTCTAACAATATTTTATATTGCTAAAAAAGAGTTTATTTAATTTTTTTCTTAGTGCTGAAAAAACTGAAATAAAAAATAAATCAACTTATTAATGACAAAATTATGTTCTTATTTAATAAAGCAATAAAAATATTCTTGTAATATCAAAATATGTTATTTTGATCCCAATTATTATTTTAATTTTGATTTTTGACTTATTTTTATAAATACACATAGTGAAAACCAATTAATTAAGGCCTAACAATATTTTATATTGCTGCAAAAGAGTTTATTTAGTTTTTTCTTAGTGCTGAAAAGACTCAAATTAAAAATAAATCGACTTATAAATCACAAAATCATGTTCTTATTGAATAAAGCAATAAAAATATTCTTGTAATATCAAAATATATTATTCTGCTCCCAATTATTATTTTAATTTTGATTTTTGACTTATTTTTACAAATACACATAGTGAAAATCAATTAATTAATGTTTTACAATATTTTATATTGCTGAAAAAAGTTTATTTAATTTTTTCTTATTACTGAAAAGACTGAAGTAAAAAACAAATCAACTTATTAATGACAAAATCATGTTCTTATTTAATAAAGCAATAAAAATATTCTTGTAATATCAAAATATATTATTCTGCTCCCAATTATTATTTTAATTTTGATTTTTGACTTATTTTTACAAATACACACAGTGAAAATGAATTAATTAATGTCTAACAATATTTTATATTGCTGAAAAAAAGTTTCTTTAATTTTTTCTTAGTACTAAAAAGACTGAAGTAAAAAATAAATCGACTTATTAATGGCAAAATCATGTTCTTATTTAATAAAGCAATAAAAATATTCTTTTAATATCAAAATATATTATTCTGCTCCCAATTATTATTTTAATTTTGATTTTTGACTTATTTTTACAAATACATACAGTGAAAATGAATTAATTAATGTTTTACAATATTTTATATTGCTGAAAAAAGTTTCTTTAATTTTTTCTTAGTACTAAAAAGACTGAAGTAAAAAATAAATCGACTTATTAATGGCAAAATCATGTTCTTATTTAATAAAGCAATAAAAATATTCTTGTAATATCAAAATATATTATTCTGCTCCCAATTATTATTTTAATTTTGATTTTTGACTTATTTTTACAAATACATACAGTGAAAATGAATTAATTAATGTTTTACAATATTTTATATTGCTGAAAAAAGTTTCTTTAATTTTTTCTTAGTACTAAAAAGTCTGAAGTAAAAAAATAAATCGACCTATTAATGGCAAAATCATGTTTTTATTTAATAAAACAATAAAAATATTCTTGTATTATCAAAATATATTATTCTGTTCCCAATTATTATTTTAATTTTGATTTTTGACTTCATTTTTCAAATACAAATAATAAAAATCAATTAAATAATGTGTATTTAATTTTTTCTCGGTGATGAAAAGACTCAAATTAAAAATAGATCGACTTATTAATGGCAAAATCATGTTTTTATTTAATAAATCAATAAAAATATCCTTATATTATCAAAATATATTATTTTGCTCTCAATTATTATTTTAATTTTTATTCTTGACTTATTTTTACAAATACACATAGTAAAAATTAACGAATTAATTGCTGAAGAAGAATTTATTTAATTTCTTAGTCACCCTAATTAAAAATTAATCGATTTATTGATTGCAAAATCAATAAAATTTTAACCATATATAATTTATTTAATGGCGATTTTTATCAATATTTTATATAAAAGAAAATAAAATAATTTCTTATTTTTTATATATTAATAATTGAATCAATAAAATTTTAACTATACATAATTTATTTAATGGTGATTTTTATCAATATTTTATTAAAAGAAAATAAAATAATTTCATTTTTTAAATATTAATAATTGAATTTTACCCTTGTTAAGTGGAACAATAAATTATTAAATGCCAATAAAACACAATCTATCCAAACATATTGTTCTGTTTAGGTCTGAAGTAGGCACTTAATGAAATAACTACCGCACCGCATTAGATGTCTGTTTTATTCCATATCCTCCCACAAATTGCCTAGGTAACTATTTTAAAAACTCTAAAAATAGAGCAAATGTCGATCCTTAACCCTTCATTGCATTTAAATCCCTTGAGTCATTTCTTACGTGCCCAAACAGACCATCTGCAAGATTTCATCTTATCACAGCTGCCGTTGCCGCCGCAGCATGCCCAACGTGAAATAAAAAAAAAAAAATGCGCCCGACAACCTTAATTTGCTTGCGCCAATTGCGAATCTTAATTTCACCGAAAAAATAAAATCCAATTTTTTTTTCCTGCGCACAATTTTTGTCCCCCCTTCGGTAACCGGGGGGGAACCGATACAATTTTTGTTTGCACGCGTGCATGATGCCACGATACCGAGGAGGAGACAATGTATTTACTTTAGCACCGCTATAAAAAACTGTTATTTTCTTTTAGAACCATTAGACGTAGCGCTACGAAAATATTTTTCGAGAGATTGATTTCAAATACCCACGTTACAACTAACTTTATCGCCGTTGGAATTGTTTTAGTGAGGAGGTTCCACGTAGTCATACGAAACATAAATGTATTAATGGTTTTTGGATTTCTTGTTGGGGTCTTTCCTGTTACTGTTTTGTTTTATTTTAGAACCCCATGTTTTCAAACCCTTTGGGTCATCATCTGGGGTTATGTCGAATATCAAAACACACACTCAATTTTGGTTGTGTACACACTTAAAATATTTTTCTTAGTTAACCCCTTTTTGATATCACATAAAAGTCATATTTTTGAAAATTGTAGTACATAATGTGGGTCTGTAAAAACTGTATTTTTTATTCTATTTTACTCAGATTTTTTTAAATTGTAGGAAAAATATAGATGAATATTTGATACCGTTATAAAATAAATATAAAAAAAAGTATTTTTTTCGTATTCTTTTCTATATTTTCTGGCATTAAAAATAATAAAAAACAGATAAGAACCAATGCTTTTTTATTTAATTGTAAGAGAACTCTTTTACAAATATTTTGAGCCCATAGACATGTATCTAGCACCACGTATCAAATAAATATGGTTATTTCAGTGTCTTATACATATTTTCAACCATTGATTTGTAATATTTTGTGCTGTACATTTTCATTCAATAATTACTAATTTAAAAGGTTGTTTTATCAAATGTTCCTTCTCTTTGAGGTTACCATCTTAATCTGAACCAAGATCCGAAGACTTTGAATGGTAGTATTAATAGTTATATCAAAATTACTAAATATTTACTAATTTTAAAACTACTATGTCGTAGGTGTCAATATGTCCTTAAAATACATTTCCTGTACTCTCATCTAGATTACCTTCCTCCCAATTTAGGAGCTGAAAATGATGGACTAAGTGGACATTTTCATCGAAATTTAATTACTGTAGAAATAAGGAATCAAGATTATTGGAAAGAGATGATTATTGATGGCCAGTTATAGAAAAAACTGATTATTAAAAGTTAAAACAATAATTGAGTACATACACTTTTCTCAGTACAAACAATGAACATATCTGACATTATTTTATATTATAACATCTTAAATTGAAAATAAAAACCAATAAAATGTAAAAAGGAAAACGAAATTCTTCTACTTTCTATGACAATTAGATTACTATATCTATGACCAAGATCAGAATATTTTATGGATTCAGTTTGACAAGTTAGAAAAGAGTTCGAAGCTAGTTCATGAATGTGACTGATCCAACTCCTATGGAAGCAAGAAGAGTTATGTTAAATCCCCTTCATATAAGTCTTGGCCAATAATATAACTGAAGACTTTAGATGTTAGTAGCACTGCATTTCAGTAACTTATCATCGTTTTTCAGAAACTGTCTTTCTAAAAACTTAAAGAACGTTCGTTTAAAGACCCTCAAATCCGTAAGCTGATGCAGAAAGATGACGAATTTAAGCCATAAATTAAATGAAAATGACGCACTATCTTGCTTGCCTTTTAAAACTATTGTTCGTGTCTTTTGTGGAAACAAGAGAGTTGTAATTATATAAAAATTGTTAAGGATTTACTACTTTTAAAACTACTATGTCGTAGGTGTCAATATGTCCTTAAAATACATTTCCCATACTTTCATCTAGATTACCTCCCTCCCAATTTAGGAGCTGAAAATGATGGACTAAGTGGACATTTTCATCGAAATTTAATTACTGTAGAAATAAGGAATCAAGATTATTGGAAAGAGATGATTATTGATGGCCAGTTATAGAAAAAACTGATTATTAGAAGTTAAAACAATAATTGAGTACATACACTTTTCTCAGTACAAACAATGAACACATCTGACATTATTTTATATTATAACATCTTAAATTGAAAATAAAAACCAATAAAATGTAAAAAGGAAAACGAAATTCTTCTACTTTCTATGACAATTAGATTACTATATCTATGACCAAGATCAGAATATTTTATGGATTCAGTTTGACAAGTTAGAAAAGAGTTCGAAGCTAGTTCATGAATGTGACTGATCCAACTCCTATGGAAGCAAGAAGAGTTATGTTAAATCCCCTTCATATAAATCTTGGCCAATAATATAACTAAAGACTTTAGATGTTAGTAGCACTGCATTTCAGTAACTTATAATCGTTTTTCAGAAACTGTCTTTCTAAAACCTTAAAGAACGTTCGTTTAAAGACCCTCAAATCCGTAAGTTGATGCAGAAAGATGACGAATTTAAGCCACAAATTAAATGAAAATGATGCACGACCTTGCTTGTCATTTAAAGCTGTTGTTCATGTCTTTTTTGGAAACAAAAGAATTGATAATTATCAAAATTGTTAAGGATCTATTACTTTTAAAACTACTAAGTCATAGGTGTCAATATGTCCTTAAAAATACATTTTCTGTACTCTCATCTAGATTACCTTCCTCCTAATTTAGGAACTGAAAGTGATGGACAAGGTTAACATTTTCATCAAAATTTAATTACTGTGGTATCAGGATGATTATTGTTGGTCAGTTATGAGAAAAATTGAGTACCAAGAGTACGAACAATGTTTGGTACGTACACTTTTCTCAGTATTTTGTATTTTAACATTTTGAAATAGAAAATAAAAACCGTTAAAATTTAAAGAAGAAAGACAAAGTATTGATTGAAATAATTCCTGTTGAATCCCAAAACCTACAAAAAGTAATTATATTAATGTTTAGCGAAGATTTCCCTCCAGAAAATTTGCGTTTCGGATAACACGTATAGAATTTCTTAAAATTTGTAAGCTAGTGTACTGTAATTAAATAAGACACAACACCGAAGAGAAGAACAGAATTAACGGTTGCCGAGTAAAATGTTCCTCTGGCACCATCGCGAACATAGAGACCAATTATAATAATAATAATGTCCCTCCGCACAATTTGTTCCCCAGTGTAATAATCCGTGCATTTATGTTCTTGTGTGTATCGGATGACGCTACACATTTAGTCATACAGTGCTAATTATCCGAGGTGTTGCGTAACGCACTAAGCGAATTATGATTCAGGGGGTTGGTGTTTATCAGTTATGATTCGATTGTCGCGCTGTTAACACCGTGCACCGAACATGTGAATGTAGAACCGTCGAATTTTTAAATAAATTATAGTAGTTTTTATGTTGATACAAAATTTGTTTTATTAACCACTGATTTTATTATTGGAATTACCGAAGCACTAACCTCGATTGACGCTGAGGACTAGTGCCCTAAGACAACGGACGAGATGTGAGTACCTGAATTAACAATTGAATTGTACGAGTCGCGGGGGCCCTGTGCGTTTTCAATAAACCAGTTAAATTGTTTAACCGCATTTTCTGTGGCAATAGAACAATTTCAATGAGCTCTTTTTAATGGCGTGTTCGGTGCGTTGTTCCAGACAACTGATATGTGTTGTTTCAATTGACTTGCGATGTCACATTGTCTCTGGCCGGCTATTGTGTAATTTAATGATGATTTGTTTTAAATCATCGAATAAAACTGCTGCACAAAAGGAATTTTTATATTGTTTCAAAAGAAAATGCAGGTTTACGTTTATAATATGTTAAATGGGTGTACCTGATTTTGGTTCTTGGACTTACATATTGCTTAATGGTCGGTCTTACGTCACACCGCAAAACTTTTTTCCTATTACATGATTTATCGATTAAATATTTTAATTATAATCTTTAACCGTCAGTTTCTCATCAAGATTTTATTACTTATTTATGCTTATTTTACTAATTTTAAAATTTCAACTTGGTCAGTCAGTTTTGCCCATTCACAATTGATTTATTGATTACATATGAAAGAAGAAGTCAATTTCAATTCATTAAAACTTTATAAAATAGTCAGCATTTATGTGTTTTAAAATATTAATCCAAATCTTTCAAATATTTAAAACTGAAATTTTATAAATATACATTATCATAGTCCATTTTAAAATATTGCTTTAGCAACACACAATTGCTGACTAATGGTTTATGATTATTTACTTGGTTAAAAATATTAGAAACTTTAAACAATTAACCACAAATTGTACGTTATTTAAAAAGTATTAAAAGTATTTAAAAGTCCAAATCTTTTAATGAAATGTATACAAACTATTGATTATTGATTGATGATTTGTGGTTATTTAATTGAATAAAAACATAATATAATAATATAAAGGATTTTAATCTTTAATTTAAATGAAAAACTTTTTCATCAAAATTGTATATATTTGTCAGCAGTGTGTTTTATAATTATAATCCAAATCTTTTAAATACTTAAAAATGAATTTTAAATAAATATATTATCTGATAAATCTTTTTTTTTTCAATGCTATTCTACAAACACACTATTGATAATTGATTGGTGATTTATGGGTATCTAATGGATTAACACATTTAATTAGAACCATTAACAAAAATAAACAACCGGAACTTTTTCATTGAAAGCTTTATTTAATTGTAAAAGTTTGTGTTTTAGAAAGTTGGTGAAATCTTTTAAATTATAAAAATATATATTATAAAATAAATCAATTTTACAGTACTGTTTTACGGACATACAATTACTGACTGATTGATGAATTATGATTATTTATTTCATTAAATAATATTAGAAACTTGAACTTAAATGACATTTTCATCATTGTATATATTAGTAAGGATTAAGGTGTTTTATTATAGAATGTATAAACAAATCTATGACACATGCTTATGTTATTGATTTTTTAGAATTAACTAATTGATTAAATAGATTTTAACACAAATAAATAATGATAACTTCTACATTAAAATTTCAATGTACATTTTTTAATCTCAGAATGAAAATTTTGATGATTTAAACTAATTTATATATAAATTAGTTTCACAATGCAATATTACAGACTTTTGATGATTGATTGATGATTTATGATTATTTAATTGATTAAACACAAACGCATTTAATTGGAAACGTTAAGAAAAATAAACAACTGCAATTGTTTCATTAAAACTTTATTTAACAGTGAAAATTTATTGTTTTTAGAATGTTACTTAAATCGTTCAAATTTTAAAAATATTGATTATCAAATAAATCAGTTTTACAGACACAATTGCTGACTGATTGATAGTTTATGATTATATAATTGATTAAATTGATTTATTCAATAGTAAAAGTTTGTGTTTTAGAAAGTTAGTTAAATCTTTTAAATTTTAAAAATATGTATTATCAAATAAATCAGTTTTACAGTACTGTTTTACATAAATAACGACAATTTATACATTAAAATTTTAATATATATATATATTTTAATTTTAGAATGAAATTTTTGATAACTTAAGCTAATATATATAAATTAGTTTCACAATGTATCAAATCAAATACATTAGTTTTACAATACTGATTTACACACATATAATTGCTGACTGATTGATCATTTATGATCAAATAATATTAGAAACATTAACTTAACTTTTTCATCATTTTGTATATTAGTAAGTATTAATGTATACACAAATCTATGACATACATGTTTGATTGATTGATTATTTATGATTAACTATTTTGATCAAATAATTAATTTTAACATAAATAAATAACGACAACTTTTACATCAAAATTTTAATATATATAATTTTAATATTATAATTTCGGTGATTTAAATATATTTTAGATGTAAATTGGTTTCACAATACATTACAGACTTTTGACGATTATTTAATTGATTAAGTACAAACACATTTAATTGGGAACATTAACAAAAATAAACAACTGCAATTTTTTCATCAAAACTTTATTTTACAGCGAAAATTTATGTGTTTAAAAATGTTACTTAAATCGTTTAAATTATAAAAATATTTATTGTCAAATAAATCAGTTTTACAGTAGTTTTACAGACAATTGTTGACTGATTGATGGTTTATGATTCTTTAATTGATTAAATTAATTTATTTAATTTTAAAAATATATACTGTCAAATAAATCAGTTTTACAGTACTGTTTTATAGATATACAATTGTTGATTGATTGGTAATTTATAGTTGTCTAATTGATTAATTAAAAACACATTTTGAAACTTAACAAAAATAAAGAACCGCAAGTTTTTCATCAAAAGCTTTATTTAATTGTAAAACTTTGTGTTAAAAAATTAGTTAGAAATATATTAAATTTTAAAAATGTATTTGGTCAAATAAATCAGTTTTACAGTCCTTTCTTACACAACTGCTGACTAATCTAATACATGATTATTTATTTGATTAAATAATATTAGAAACTTTAATTTAAATGGTAACCAGTACATTTTCATTCATTATTATGTATATGTATACATCAGTACCGATTTAAGTGTTTTAGAATGTATATACAAATCTATGACACACACACACTTGATTGATTGATTATTTATGATTGACTAATTGATTAAATAAATTAATTAAGCAATTTTAGTTGGAAATTTTAACATTCAGCATCAAAATTTCAATATATATTTTTTTAATTTTAACATATTAGTGAAAATTTTAATGTTTGAAAAAAATTAATAAAAAATTTTATTTGTCATCAAAATTTTTCCCGCCAAAAATATACCAAAACTTTCAAAAGTCAAAAATTATTCAAGTTAAGTTATCTTGTATTATCTTAGTATTTTATTACATTTCTTACTTTATTTAATAACTTATACAGAGTATAATAATAAGTTGTCACTCAACTTTTCTCTGTCTGTCCAATAAGATTTTAAATATATTTATGGTTTTAAGTAGAAAATTCATTGAATCTTCACAATTCATTGGGACCATTTATTAGTTAAATCAATTTAAAATTAAAAAAATAAATTTTCAAATAATAATAATAATAAATATTATTTTTTTATGTTGTACTTTTAAAATGGAAAAAAAATTCATTCACACTTATCATTACGTGCATGTTTTTTACAATTTATTTGAAGACCTAAACATTTACATAAAGAAGAAATAAACAAAATGTTCTCTGAGGAAGTTGTTGGGGGGGTTGTTTTCGAACTTTGCACGCTTCTAATCCGGTTTTTGGCATGGCGCATGTTTGATTTTAGACGACGAGGAGGATGTTCTCATTTAAACGCTTAATTTTTTTCCATATTTTTTTGGTAAAAAAAAGACGGTGCGTCGAGGTGATATGAGGTGAGGCGGGGTGGGGGTTGGTCAGGTAGCATGTACGCGGATACCACCCCAACGGCAGCCGGTAAGCAGCTGCACTGGTTCTGGCCCTGAGCCCGTGCGTTCGTGATATTAAAAGCGGACACGCCGGGTGGTTGGTTTGGCATTAGAGGGTAGGTAGCGCGAGTGAACGGAACGAGCAAACCGAACCGAAGAGTGGAGAAGCGAAGAGAACGGCGGAGAAGTGATCGGAACGGTAGCGGTGTGTTTTTGGTACGAAGTAAAGTAGTGCATGTTGCGATACGATAGAGAAGAGGTGGCATGGATCATACCCCGTAGAGCGTATTCTCTCCCCACCCCGGCCACAGCGAACCAGAGACGCTTCCAAAGCACATAGAGTAGTCGCATCGAGTAGGGAACCAGTTTAATTCTGACGCTGGTTTAGAGACAACGCGCCGCTCCGTCTTTCAACTGGATAAATACGTGTGCCGCTGTCGCTGCCGCTCTGCTGATGCTGATTTGCGATCTCGTTCTGAGCATTTGATTTGTTTCGTTCGCGGTTCAGTGTTACTGTGTGAAGTGAGGTGTTATGGGGTGTCAGTCCCTCACCTTTATACTGGACCGGCAATAATTTTACTTAACACCCTTGCATGTGCTGTGCTATCTTGTGATAATCACTGTGTTGTCTTTAGTGAACTTTAGTGAGTGTTACTGACGTTTGCCTATGGCGTGGTGTTGCAGATCACCTAGGAGGTAACAGCAAACAGGAGTTGCTGAAACCCTCTTCTTCAAGCCCACAAAATTCCACAACATGTCTTGGATATTCCTTACTCTAGTCGGGCTCTTCTTCGCCCTCCACCAGGTAAGTCGCAAAACAAAAGACCAACACATCAATACTCTCACATCATCTTCAATCATACATTCGATCTTTGTATCATCTCAACGTCCGTGCCACACCACAAAACACTGAAATTTTGATACATGGTCAGTGTCTCGTGCCGTGTCAACTCGACGGTATATTTAGAACCTTTCAGAATCCCATTCAAATACCTCACTATTCTTACACTCCAACAAACCTCCACAAATCTCAATTCAACTACTAACAAAGGCCTCTATTTATCATAGGCCCAATGTTCTGGAGTGTTCGAATTGCGACTGAAACAATTTTACAACGACGGTGGCAAAGACGAATCAGGCAAATGTTGCACCGGCAAAACAATTGGACCAAACAACGAATGCGATGGCTTTTGCCGGCCCCGATTTCGAATTTGCCTCAAGGAGTATCAGGCCAAAATCGACACGACCACTCCATGCACTTTCGGAGATGTCATTACATCCGAACTGGGACCAAACCCTTTGACTGATACACCCAAGAATGGATTCGAAAACGCAATCGCATTTAAATTTCCATTCACTTGGACGGTGAGTTCTTACATCCATTTATCTACCAACCACATCTAAATTAACCCATTGTTTTGACAACAGTTCTTTTTAACTACAATTATTGTCATTTTTACCGTTCACCTCGGTACCACGACCAAAAGTAATAATAATAATAATAATAACAAGAACTGTTGGCCAAAAATACACACACACACACACACACACACACACAAACACTCAAACATCATCATCATTCATTATTGGTCGTTTTCATGTTGCCCGAATGTACCCATCACCTGTCCATTACGGAGCTGACGTAAAAATGGACGAAAAAACTAACAAAAAATAATGCGGGTCGTCTGCTATTTTATTTAAACTTCCTCCCGACCGGCACCAATTTAATAAATATGGAAATATCGTAAATAACCACGCACACTAATCATGTTTGTGATACCAGAGAATACACGTTTAACACCGTCGACGGTACTCCTTCTGATTCTGTCCGAGACTGTACCATTTCCGTTGAACGATTTTGTAGCATCTTGTACTGTCTCGAGGCGCAGGTATCACAGCCGTGGGAAACTGCACAAATCCCAAATTAATTATAATAGATTTATTGATCAAACTTATCATGTTACTTTGCTTCTCTTCTGGCTCTTTCCTCACAATCCTCATTATTCAGTCAGTCGCGCATCCTCTCTTTGGTTGTTGTTTTTTTTTTATTTATTAAATCGAATTGTCGTTCTCAACGTTTCATGCAGTAATTAGTGATTGATAATTAGACAACCGGGGCGGAACTGTAAATATTGTTAATTCGATTGATTTACATGCGAAGCAAAGTAATGATGGTGGTAGTACCGACTTAGTCACTTTTTGACAAAACAAACAAATCGTAAAGTGATCGGGTGACAAAGGGGGATCAACCAACATCCTTTTGTGTGCCCGATTCATTATTGCACCCCGTGGACGGTTCCCGGTAGACGTTTTCGTGGAACACCACCACGTGGACATCTGTCCGGCGGCAATAATTGTCAATTGAAGGCCCTAAAAACTAAAAATTTACCTGGTATCATGTCTTTTAAGCGGCTAAACGGCCAAACGTGTAAATTTATACTTTGGTGCGATAAGATTTATGAAAGGGAAACGTTTTCAAGAATCAGATAAGTAAATTTATTCACTTGTTTCCGAGCCTTGAACTATTGTCAATCGGATTAGTTATAACTAAAGTATTTTAATTAATTAATAAATCAGAAATGTGAAAATAAACAATATTAATTATAAAATTGTGCAATTTATAAAAAAGTTGGAAAGCGTGTAATAAATGGCCGGTACAATTCCTTGTTCATGTGCACCACATTCTGATTTATTAACGAAATCAATTCGTGGGAGAAACCGGCCGCAGCCATTATTCCCATCGTCATATAAGTATAATTAAAATTTTCTGAGCAATTTGAACATGTAGTGGCAAAAGCGTGTTAAAAAATAATTTTCCCACAATCCATCCGATAAACGTCTGTAAGAGAAGAACGATGCTTAGTGTCTGAGGACCGGTTTATTGAAGAAGCTAAGGCCCATGGCACGTCATCTCCGCAAGAATCAACAATCGTGCTCACTGCTCTTGTTGCTTTTGTTTCGTTCTGTTGCCCGATTATTATTATTATTATTATTATCGTTATTAATTAAGT
Source organism: Aethina tumida (assembly GCF_024364675.1). Lineage (NCBI taxonomy): Eukaryota > Metazoa > Arthropoda > Insecta > Coleoptera > Nitidulidae > Aethina > Aethina tumida. The sequence continues at coordinate 7,102,643 of NC_065435.1, read as the reverse complement.
CGACCTTTTTCCGTTTTCTGATACGTACTGCCATGGGAATCGTCACTGTAACATTAAAACGACCAACACAATCTCACTTGCATGTAATCATCTTCATAGAGAACGTTGCTTTCTCCTGAATGTAAAAATTTTACCATTCCTTTGCAGCGTACCTTCTCGCTAATTATAGACGCCTGGCACAGTAATACTTCTGGTAAGTCACATTTATTTTATTACTTAGTTTTAAGTCTGAAAATCGGTGGCAAAGGTGGAGGTGGATGCGTTCACCCTTTTTTTACCAGCGTAATGGCTCGAACGGAACGTACCTACTTAAAATCTAAATAAATATCTTACGGTATATCACGTATGGGAATAAGAAGCCAGCCACATGTTATACAGCTGTCAACTCTTAGCTGAAACAGGCAGACCTCTTCCTGATAATCTAAAAGGTTCTTCCGCTCACGTAAAGCCCGAGTTCGCCTATCTGAAACAACTGATATAGTTCCAGTTTCCAGTGTCGACTTTTTTTTTTTGTTTCTCTCGTTCCGTCGTTGTCTCCGAGTTTTTTCCCCGCCGTTAATCTTTACACTCCATAGACGCTCGCGATATAATGGCTTCTTCATTATTTTTAACGCCGGCGATAACGCTCCACGCCGTTCCCCATTCTCACGGCCGAAATTTTATGGCCACAAACATTATAAAGTTTCGGTGTTTACCGGCCAAAAACGTATCAACTACTTCCTTTAAAGGTGTTTAACTTTTTTTGTTGTCCGTGGTACCTAACCAAACAGTCGCCGGCAAATAACGGCGACGGCCGAGATATTGATTAATAAAACAAAAACCTTTTGATACGTCGCAGACAAAAAGGACGCAATCTCCCGCGGCCGGGGCGGAAATGTTGCGGAAGAGACAAAAGCCGTCTCGCACACTCGAAAGGGACGCACGTGAACGCCGGACGTCTGTGCACGTATAAATAGTACCGTGTTAAAGTAAAAAAAAGTCGTCGACATCAGGAAATTAAAGATTCGATTGATAATGATTCGTTCATGGGACGTAATTCGGATACCTGGTTGTTTGTAACCGTTTTGGCACAGTACAGATAATTTTGTTGTAGACTGTACAAAAGCCAGGTGCTATATTATGGCGTACAAACGTTTTCTATTCCTCTCCCCCTACCCGTTTACGTTTTAGGGACATTCAACTAACGTGGTTGACTGACGGAATATGATAAATACATTTTTAAAGCAGTACGTCGAGTACTAGTCCCCCTTTTGTGTGCGATTATTGTAACGGCCCTTGCCCGTTCGCCTTGTTTGCCTTTAGGAATTTGCTGTTTGATAAACCATAGGTGGTGGATTTGCATCTACAATTTCACAATAAGTAGCGGTGGAGTAGGAATGCATTTTTGTAAAAGTTGGAGAGAGGTCAGAAAGAAAATAAACGGGATGCTGTACAAGTTGTGCGAGAGTGATATCAGTAAAATAAATAGTCATAGTCAAAGCTTAGGACAGGTTCTTTAATTAACGGTTAGTCGTTAATATGAAGACGGGACTGAGGCCCAGAATTTTTGTCCGAGACAGAGATAGAAACGTAAAATGTACTCGAGAATAATATCCATCTTCTTAATTATTATAGTAGTGAAGCAGGTTTAAATTTAGTGGATTTTTAACATTTTATAATTAATATCGTTGTTATGTTGTCAGATAAATAAAAGAAGAATTCTGTGAACATTAAAGAATTTAGAAAATACAGTAATAAATTACTCGGATGATTAATATAAATCTTGGTACAAGTAAACGGGCTCCGCAGCCTTTTTCCGTGCTTCACAAAGTATATATTATATACTTGTATGTATTATATACATCATGACGGAGTTTATTGTAACGTGTGAACATTCCTAATTAGTTCCTATATGCAGACGGTTTTTTAATGATGCTCGCCTTCTTTCCACTACATATAAACTCATAAAAGGTCTACAAACTCTACCTCCACAGGATATCCCAAATTCATTATATTTTTACTGCTTTACAACTGTTTTAGCGAAAACGTTGCTCCTCCATTCAACCGCACATTAATCATCCAAACTAATATTGCTTATTAACCTCTTTGAAGCCTTCTCCATCGGTCTTTGTGCCAAACTTAATTAATTAAGAAAAATCAACTGTTGCCAATTAATTCGTACGTAATTATTATTGGCGAAATGAATGGGACCGATTGTAACGCGACACCCAGTATTATTTTTTATTCTTGGGAGTATGAATCGAGCCCCTCCGGATGTCCTGCCCTTTTTGTTCTCTCTCTCTCCCCCGACCCGGTGGAATATTATCTCAGACTTCCTTTTCGGGTCACCCCCACGAAGACGACGACATTGTGCCCGGCCAAACACCTGAGAGAAACCCCGGCGCACATCCTCTCCGGGCGTCTTTGTCCCGGCCGGCGAATTTCACTGATTCGGACCCGACAACCCCCTCGTTCTTTTTTACCTGTGGCATTTTTTTAATTAAGATTTGAATCTGTTGTGGTAAATGAGTCGCCGGCCGATGTGCGTATATAAAAGGTGTTCTCTCCGACTACATGTACAGCATCTTACCGGATACAGCTGCACAACTGCAACATGCTAGGGCCCTCTTGCACCTGCTAATGCCCCGGTTATCTTTCTTATTCCTCTGACCGTCCCAGGCCATTTAAAGTTTCTTACTTTCCACCTTGTTTTTTTTATTTATTTATTTATTTAATAATTTTATTTTTTGGTTTGCAGTTTTGGTGATCCGTTTCACCAAGCAGAACTCGCTGGACGTGAGCGACAAATGGACTGAGGATCATTTCGTTTCGCGGTTTTCGAAGTTGGAGTTCGAGTACCGTGTAACCTGCGATTTGAATTACTACGGTAAAGGCTGTGACAAATTGTGCAGGCCGCGGGACGACAATTTCGGACACTTCAGCTGTTCGCCGACCGGCGATCGGGTCTGTCTCGCCGGATGGACCGGAGATTATTGCACGAAACGTGAGTATGAAACAAATTTAATGGCGAGCAGGAAAGTGTCGGACCAAAACAGGAAGGAATAAACGCAAATAAATAAGAAATGATGCGTTTTATAGCGTGGACGAGTAAAAAAACTGTGTGAGAGTGCAGACGTGAGCGACTAGTTGGCTTGTCGTTCGTCAGCTGCTATTGCCGAGCCGTCTTCCCACGATCACGGTCATACCTGCCATACCTTTACTCCTATACAGGGTGCATTTCGATACAACGTCGGATTAAATGCAACAATGTTGGGAGATTTTTACTTTTTTTGTCGAAGGGTTGCATTCTTTCCACGCTGATTGTATTCGGTCGGTACTTCAGTGGTACTAGACTGGTCGATCTTCCTGTTTTGTCCGGGCCACACTTGATAAACGCAATTAAACGGACGGAGATTGATAATTACTTGTTGTTACAGCTCAATGTTTGCCCGGTTGCGACGAACAACATGGACACTGTTCGAAGCCCAACGAATGCATGTAAGTACTGTTTAATTACACACCCGTAATTCACGACAAATGTCAATGTTCCGAAATAAGACAACAAAAGGTACGGGCGGGCGGTAGTAAAAAAAAAAAAAAATAAATAAATGGATACGTGATGATATTTCGTAGGCAGTACCTCGTGTTCGTGGTTTAATGAATGGTTTCGGTGGCCGAAACGTAGGCCGTTTTAATTTGTGAAAACGCATCAGTTTTTTAATTTATCTAAAATCAGAATGGTAGCCATTGAAAGGGATGGTACGGCGGGGAACTATAATTTGGCCCCGCGGTGCCGTGCAAGTTATAATTTTCAAGAAGTTGGACCCACCGAATTAGTTTTTTCGATGGAGGAGGTGGCGAAGCGGGGCCGGGGTTTTACGGTCGTACCGTCAGTGTATCCCGGTGTTTAGTTTTAAATGGTTTAGATTATTAGCGGAAGAAGCTGTGCAGTACGGTGCGGAGTATGCCGATTGGGACTGCGACCTGCAGGTAACCTTTCCTTGACCTGCATACTTGCCAACGGGCAGCGTGGGAAAGAGCTCGGTGGGCGTAGCCAAAAGCCACTGTCCCCCCGCCGCCCGCCGTCCCCCCCGGCCGCGCATCTCCACTATCCGCGATCCAAGCTGCAACTCAATGAGCTCTCTGCAACGCTCCCCGATACAATCCGAATACACTCTCTTACTTCGAACACATGATCGGAATAAGTAAAATATGCCTCGCTACCTCCCGGTATCCTCGCGACCGCTACTTTCAAATACGCTTAACGCACAACTAGCTTACCAGGTACCACGAATACGATGCTCGCTTATTAATATTATCCACTACCGTACCGTACCGTATCGTACCCGCGCACAATACAAAAAAATAACTGTCCTTATTCAGACATGCTCATTAACATCAGCATCTAACAAGTGTGCATCTAATTACAAGGCTTGAAAAAAATTAAAAACGAACAAAAAGAGCCGTACCGCAGATGCGGTACGCATTAAAAATAAACGGTAACCTCCCAATTAAGAGCGTTTACCCCAAAAACTAAAAGCCGGCCTTGTTTGTTTCAGTTGCCAATCGGGATGGGAGGGTCCTCTGTGCAATCAGTGCCAACGCTATCCAGGTTGCATGCACGGCAGTTGCCTGAAACCGTGGGACTGTCTGTGCGACGAGGGCTGGGGCGGCCTGTTCTGCAACCAAGACCTGAACTACTGCACCAACCACAAGCCATGCCGCAACGGCGGTACCTGCCGCAACACCGGCCAGGGCAGCTACACATGCGAGTGTCCGCCAGGCTTCAACGACACCAATTGCCAGTTCCCGGTGGGCGGCGCCGCCGTCGACGGCTCCTTCAGGACGTCCGACGACTGTCCGTGCTTCAACGGCGGTACCTGCGACGACGGTACATGCCAATGTCCGCCAGGCTTCAGCGGTCCGAGATGCGAGAATTCAGCTGTGAACTGCATGAACAAGAGATGCCTGAACGGCGGCAGCTGTACACCAAACGGATGTGCATGCGCCCCCGGCTACAGTGGAAATGATTGCGAACACAAGCTGAACAGTTGCAGTCCGAATCCCTGCATGAACGACGGCAGCTGTGTCGAACGCAAGGAAGGATTTAAATGTATATGCCCCTCCGGATTCACCGGGGAGAAGTGCGAGATCAACATCGACGACTGCACCAACAATCCCTGTCAAAACGGGGGGACCTGCATCGATAAGATAAACGAGTTCCGTTGTCAGTGCGTACCGGGCTTCGTAGGACCTTTGTGCCAAAATCGCGTGGACTATTGCATCATGAAACCGTGTGCCAATGGTGGAACTTGTTTCAAACTGATCAACGACTATAAGTGCAAGTGTGCGCCTGGTTTTACAGGTAAAGACTGCAGTGACGAACTCGCAATCGAGCTCGACGAATGCCAGAGGCAGCCTTGCCAACACGGCGGTACTTGCGTCAGTGGCGGCAGCAACGGCTTCGAATGCATCTGCCCGAACGGTTACATCGGACGCGAATGCGAACAAGCCTCGTCGAGCAAGCCAAGCGCCCGAATCTCGCCCGAGTCCAATCTCACCACCGAACACGTCGTCGTGATAGCCACCATCTCCACCATCGTACCCTTGGTGGTGTCGGTGGCGGTGGGCGTCATCATTTGCCTTAAGCAGCGCAGGAAGCGCGAAAAGGCCCGCGCCGACGAGGAGGCCAGGCTGCAGAACGAGCAAAACACGGCGAACAGCAGCTTCGCCAAACGCGGTGCCGCCATATCCGCGGACGCCCACATGATCAAGAATTCGTGGGGCAAGTGCACCAACAATGTGATCAACACACCGGACGAGTGCAGCGTCTCGAACATTAGCGTGAATGACTGTGATGGTTATCCGAAACCGCTGCACCAGCACCAGCATCAGGTGATCGACGGCCGTCCCGTATACAGTTTGACGAGGACGCGCTCCCAGAAACAGCTCAACACCGATCCGGGTTCGCGGGCCGCGTGTGCTGCTTCCTCGGCCCTTCTGCTGGCCTCCAAGCTGCACGAACCCGACTTCCAAGCGGACATCAAGAGACTGTCGATGATGTCCAACGCTTCGGCTGTGTGTAGCTCCGGGTAAGCATCAACTCTTTTCCTTCTTCTTCCATCACCAACACTTGTTGGTTCGTTCATTCGCTTAGGCCAATATCCGACTCAGTTGGTGTTGGGCACGTTGACACACTTCCGGCTGATTTATGATGATGAGGCTGGATAAGTTTGTCGCTCAGGAATGTCGTAATGGGGGGGTTATCTACCCTCATTTATGCGTTTATGCGGAGGAGGCATGTGACTGATGTGGTTTTTATTGTTTCAGTGATCCGTCGTGTGTGCTAAAAAGGCCGGCTGCGACGGAAAAGGAGTCGTCAAATGGCGTAAATGGCGGCGTTTATGTGATAGACGAACACTTCCACGTTCCAGAGGCGTCGATGTCGGCTGGACTGTACGCGACGGAGGTGTAGTTAAGTAATTAGTTAGTAGTCGAATGGTCGAATATGGTGGTGTGGTGTGGATTGGTGTGTGGATGAAGATTGGATGCGTGAAATGACTTATCCGTCCGGTAGGTTGTACAGTCTATTTATTCGCCGGTGGTAAGTTGATGTCGACTGAGATGAGATGATTGTGTTGTCGTTATTTAAACGTAACGTAAAAGAAAACTGATGAATTCAGCAAGCAGCGGAATAGCAGCCTGTGTCCAAGGAGCTTTCGCCTTTCTCGCGATGCCGTTCATTATTAGGCACTTTATTAGACCAAATCGTTCCCTCAATGCCGTCCTTTATTATTGTTTATATTGTACATTTTAGAGTATTATTTCTTTATGCCCTTTATTTCTCGCATTCTCGGGATTTGATATTGGCGGTTGATCTGGTTTACAAACCAAAGATTATGACTTAGTAATGAGCCTGCTTTACGAGAAAGGCGCGGCGTATCTCGAAGTAGTATGTAAAACTAACCTAAACATAACATGAAGTGTTATTGTAATTTGTGATCATTCTAAAATGAGCTAAGTCAGCAATTTGTACTTAACGTGAACTTTTTTCGATATTATTTATAGGCATTCTTTATTTTCGAAAGTTGCTCCTGGTTCGAACAATTCATATGGCCAGTGAAAATATTAGTCAAGATCAGAAGCAACTTTTCTATACACTTTTTTTATATGATGATGTGCGGTCTTTACTCGTTAGGGATCTTGTAATAATTTGAACAAAGATATGAATTAAATGTTCCTCTAATTATAAACTAAGTCATTTGCCTATTGATAAAACAGAACAACCCACAAACCCTTTTTGTTTATGGTTCTTCTGTTTTATCGAACATTATTATTTTTGTTGTACTACTCAACTACTTGGACAAATTTAAAGACTTAAATATTGAAAGACGTTTTGTAATATATAATGTATATTTATAGTATGTAAACTAAATGTCAATATTAATTGTTCATGTTTCATAACTTCTCCTTTAGAGAAAGGGGCTGTATTTGTTCCTCACGAATAATGTTATTTAAATCTTAATAAATTTTTTGTTCACTACATCATTTTTCATTTACAAACACCTTAAACCTTATCACCTTTTTAAAATAACAGGTAAGTTTACACCAAGTTAAAAGTATGAAAGGTAAGTACTACATTTAGTCTCATCATAAAAATCTGGCAAGATATTTTTAATTTAAAATAACAGGATACAAGTATTTCCAATAATTCCGATAAGTAATTGATATCAAACAATAGAAGGGTGATGGATTTTGAAAGTTATGAGACTGTGTTGTGCGTTTTAAGGGTTGCCAGCCATAACAACACACAGGGGAGCTCTTGATGTAAAGAATAACACCACCAAATGTTTCAAAGTACCAGTCGATGAGTCAATATCATTAAAAAGAGGGCCCGGGGGTTGTTTTATGCATTTTTTAAAGCCATTTACTGGTTAAAAATCGTCCGGGCCGTAAACCAGGTGTCTTTTAAACAATTTTTCCGAAATCCTCCTCCATCCCGTACTTCTCGGGATCACAGCTGATCGCAAGGCTACCGGTTGGTGGGTTTTCGAGAAAATTGTTTCGCACATTGTCCGGAGAAAATCCCCCCATTGTCCGAAATAACCAGGTAAGATTTATTGTGCCAAGTTACACAATTGGCAGTCCTTTGAAAAATGTCCAGGTGTATGGTGTACAATGTGCCTCCTCAAGGCCGAAATATTTTTTCCGTTGATTGATTAGTTTATGCAAATAGTGTGTATATACGGAGTGACGTCCGCGTTTCGTGTCCGATGCTTTTTCCATTGTAAAAGGGAATCATCCGCGTTCACGTTCACAATTGTGCTTCGGATCAAAATGAATTATGCCGTTTTATGGATGGGATTATGTATATTATGCTAATTAATAATAAACATTCAAGCTTTTTATAATTATTTATTTCTTTAATTGTTTTGTTTAATAAATTAAAATTCCCGGGATAAATGAATAAAGAATACGGTTCTTTAAGTCAGGTGAATGTGAGCTAAGTGAGGGGTCATGAACCGGCGAATTAATGATGAAAATGGGTGATCCTCCGATCGCCTGGTATATCGGAAGTACCAACCGAACGATTACACGAAACCAGTTTTGTTCATTATGAATTTTTAATATATATAAAATTAATAATTAAGATGGCATAAAATGAAATAGTACCCGCCTAATAAGACAGTAATAAATATTCGTTTCCCACGGTAGTAAACTTATTATTGAATGTGGTGATACGTTCGCAGAAGCGTAGTCATTCACATACTAATGCATACATACGTACCCACAGTCAGGTATATGTATTTATTTTATATAAATAACGTAACACTATGGTAAATTGTTCTCCAATGACTAATCAAGAGGTTCCCTGATATTTTTTTTACGTAACTTTTATGGTTGTTGCTACGAGGAGACGTTGTTGGTGCTGTTGCTCTTTTTGTGTCGCCTCGTATGCAACGTCGACAAGCCCAGTTAGTTTTATTTAATATGAACGGAAATAATTATAATTGGGGATAAATAAAATTTACAATTAATATATCTTAATGTCTTAATTAAGCTAAATAAACTATGGGAACTGGTTTTATAAATAATTTAAATTTCGATAAGACGAACACCTGGAACCAATTTATAATAAAATTTATTCAATTGTCTTACATTCTGTTTGATTTTATTATAGAAAATAAATCTCGGATGCAAGAATTCATTTTATACAAGTAGGTCAAGCCTATGTTTTACCGTGCTGAGGAATATTTTAAAGGCTTGTTTTTCACATGAAAAAAAAAGAAATAAAGATCACAATAAAAACACAATAATTGTCTTATGCGGCTTAATTAATACTAAATATAATTGTATTATAATTTCGTACTGTTAACTTATCCATGTAGTTTACTCGTTCCTGGTATTATGGAAGACGGAAATCTATGTGAATGAATCAAATGAACTTTTATCCGTTGAACGTGCCCATTATTTTTATGTCCATAAAATTTAACGTCGGAGTTTTCCTATCGATTTTCTTGCATTAAGATGTCATACAAAAGGTGAACTAACCCTATTACCCTGAAACACTTTAAAGCAATTCGAAGCTCCAGAAAGTCAACAAAATCATATTTCGTTAAAGTTTTTTTTCACTATTTAATTGGTATAAACAATATTTTTAGACACAACTGTGTTAAAAACATTAACTTGTTTACACAAATAATGTCATTAATAAGCGTCCTGAATAACACTCCTTTAAATGATGAAAGTTTTTTTGAACATTTGTCAATATTAACTATTTTTGTTTTTATTTATTAATGTAACCCCATAAATCTTATATAATATTCGGCTTAATAAACAAATTATAGTTCCATAGATGATATATTTTTCATTAATTAGAAAATACACCCAAGTTTTTTTATTTAATGTCAAATGATTTGTTAAATAGACAAATTATTATCTATAACTATTAAAATAGTTTTAGAAAGCAAATTTATTTTAATTATTTAATTAATATTTTTCTTAAATCTTAGAAAAAATTTAATAGCAGTTTTAATTAGTAAAAAATAAAATTAAAGTTGTTAATATAAATATACAATTAGATAAATTAATAAATAATTTTAAATAATGAAAACTTTTTTCAGTATTAACCATTATTTTATTATTATTATTATTGAAACGTTTTAATTAGTAAAATATAATTAAAATGTTTGATATTAATATATAATTAGTATAAATTAATAAATACTTTTAAATAATGGAATTTGTCAGTATTAACTATTTTTTTATTATTGTAACTCCATAACAAATCTTCTCTTTCTTAAATAATATTCTCCTTAAACAGATTATAGTTCTTTATATGAATTATCGTTTTATTATCAGAATTATTTTTTATTTAATAACAAAATATTTATTAGACATATTTTTCTATAAAAATTTTATTTCTCCAAACATATTTTACTCATTATTATGTATAACTAGATAATATAACAACACTCTAATTTAAAATATTGAATTTACACAAAGATTATGTATAAAAATTAATTTAGAAAACAATTTAATTTATATATTATTTTAATTATTTAACTAACATTTTTCTTAAATTATAGAAAACAATTTTATAGTAGTGTATAGTATGATTAATATGATTGTTTTAAATATATAATTAGTGAAAATTAATAAATACTTTTAAATAATGTAAGTTTTTCGAAAATTTGTCAGTATTAACTATTTTTTTTATTTATGATTGTAACCCCAGAATAGATTTTCTATTTATTAAATAATATTCTGCTTAAATAGTTCTTTAATATAACTGAAATATTCTTCTCCCATTAGAATTATACTCAAGTTTTTTATTTATTAACAAAATATTCATTAGACATATTTTTTTATAAAAATTTTATTTCTTATAAAACATGTTTTACTCATTATTATATATAACTAGATAATATGACAAGTCTCTAATTTGAATTATTAAATTTATACAAAGATTATATATAAAAATTAATTTAAAAAACAAATTAATTTATATGTAATTTTAATTATTTAACTAATATTTTTGTTAAATTTTAGAAAACAATTCAATAGTAGTTTTAATTAATAAAATTTTATTAAAATGATTGTTTTTAATATATAATTAATAAATATTTTTAAATAATGGCAGTTTTCTGAACATTTATCAGTATAAACTATTTTTTTAATTATTATTGTAACCCCTAAATAGATCTTCTCTTTCTTAAATAATATTTTGCTCCATTAGACATATTTTTTATAAAAATTTCATTTCTCTATACATATTTTACTTATAATTGTCTATAACTAGATAATATATCAACATTCTAAATTGAATTATTAAATTTACCCAAAAATTATGTATAAAATGGTTTTAGAAATCAAATTAATTTATATATTATTTTAATTATTTAATTAACATTTATCTTAAATTTTAGAAAACAACTTAAAAGCAGTTTTAATGAATATAATAAATGTAATTAAACTGGTTGATATTGATATATAATTAGTGTAGTAAATTAATAAATACAGCAGATGTAATTGTGTTATCTACCGAATTGATTATATTTGCTGTTAGACTCACATAAAGTATTTAATTGAAAAAAAAAACTTCAAAAGAAATCTCATTTTAATAGCAATTAATTCCTCTTACGAAATGCAGTTTTAAATAGACGATCCGAGTGGTAATCGTGATTATATAATTACATATTAAAATGTTTAATGTATTTATATTTGTCAATTATATAAGTACCGTAAGTTGTTCAGTAAGTGTAAGTATCGTCCAGTCACCTACCTATATGTTGAATGTTGACTCGCAACACTACTTTCACGTATAGAAGAAGAGGCTAAGGCAGAGAGGCAGAGGCATCTTCGTAATGGAATGCCGGTTCAGTACCAGTACTGTACAATACCCGTACCGGCCGACAGTGCCGACATTGCCGATTCTCTCTCTTCTTCCCTACGTAAAACGACATACATTCCAATCCATGGCAACCACTCAGCGGTGAGACGGAGAGATTCATCCATTCGCTATTTTTCAAAATTCATCTAGGTTATTACTTTCTCAATGTTCATGTTCACTCACTGGAAAAAAAAACACCATCCAACTCATCCACCGGCTATTTCATCACACGATCGATGCACTTTACTTAAAAACACGGCGATTCTTTAATAAATACTTTCATCGCAATCGATATCAATTATTCTAACTATTTACATAAACTAAAGGTTCGAGGTTTAGCACCCATTGCTTTATGATCCTTTCAGTCACTTACAACTTGATTTCATCATCTTTGTCCAATAATGGTTACGAGCCACATCTTATGCAAATTTGTCGCACAATTTCAAGGGATTTATTTAATCTGTGAATTGTTGCTCGAAGTTTCATTGTGTTAAAAAATTTACTACAAATCAAAAAATTAATTACTAACCAGAATCAATTTCTTTAATCATAATCTCTTATGATTAAAGAAACTTTTTAGATTTTTAGTTTTAATCGACTTAGTAAAATATCAAACATTATTTAAAATTTAAGATCCTTTTAAGAGGCAAATGTGTATATAAAAATTATATATAATGCTTTTTAATGATTAACATCAATTAAGTACTTGTATACATTAAAAGTTGTTGACTTTTTACTTATACTTTTTACTCAATTAGCAGATTTATTTCATCATCTTCGAGAAATTAATTAAAATATTAACTATTATTTTTATATTATTGTAATTCTTTCATATTATTGTACAATTATATGCACATTCTCTTCAAGAAAATTGATTTAAATCATTAAAATTGTCTTCTGAACAATCCGTAACGCCAATGGCGAAACAATTTTAGGAGAATGAAAAATATTATCCGACAAGTTGGGCCCGACCGCAAAAAACCTAGGCAATGGCATTGTTCATTATAATTAGTGTCATTTCAGCCAGTGTAAAGATGTGAGTCAAGAATTCGAGTGATTTTCGCGGAATGTAGCTGTGATTTTTGTCCAGGTAAGTCTTTCCGTCCGACTGTGATTCTTTGTGGCCGCGGATATTTAAATTTTTCGATAATTAAATTTACGTCGGATTAATTATGGCTGTGAGAAGCGATTTTTTAGGCACGGCAGAGGATATAGGAAATTGGGGATATATCATTCTGTTTCCTTTTGTTGTAAAACCTATCCGGACAAGTTTTTTTTTTCTCGTTCGACGTTCGAGAAAATTGTGTAAAAGTGGTACAATTTAGGAGCTAATATTGGTTAAAGTCCATAAAAAAACGTTTAATTTGCTCGCCTAATTATACTCATAAACTTTTAATGGCATCCATCATCGATAGGCTGAATAAATCAATAAAATCCTTGATAATTTTCACATACACTCCACTATAATGTTATCTGAATTAGTATCATTTTATTAGTACACACCTTTACAAATTATTCAGATTATAATCAAAAAATACTTTAACTATATTAACTATCTTATTTTTTTTCTTAACATAAAAAAATATAAATTTGATCATTATTCAAACTTACTATTATGATAAATTTTATTTGGTTCTTATTATCTTACTTTAAGATAGTCATTTTTAATTTATATTTGATCATTATTAAAACTTTGTATTTTTATATTGTTTAGTTGTTATCTCATTTTTAAGTAGATAACAAAATTAATTAGTGTGAAGTTTTGAATAACTTTTTTATGTGTCATTTATCAGCATCATTACATATCTGCAACATCCGTTTATTGATAGATTCACGATCCAAGCTGGAGAAAAACTGGCATGGCTAATAAAAAACACTTCTTCTGACTCATTAAGGTGAATAATGTAATCGGAAGCAGCCTTTTCGTGTGAAAGACTAAATGATTCATTAGTATTAAATGGCTATAAGAAGACATTATAAAGACCTTTCATAATGCTCTGTTGGTAATTATAATAGGACAATTGATATACAATGGCCAGAAAGATCAGGTAAAACTCAAGTGTTTATGCGTACGAAAAAAAAAATTGTTTAGTAGGCGCCCCTAGAATGAAACAGCTGTTACCTGACAAAAGAATAGAAGATCCATCTGCTCTTACTAAATCATTCATTTTAATAAATACTGTGTTTTTAGGACGTCCAGAAATGAGACAGCTAATTACTGGAAGATTTTCGCTTTTTCGAAATAATCCCAGATAAGCCCGGCAACACAAATCATTAATTTTAAAAAGTTTGAACTATTTGGCCATGTCAAAATTTTTATTATCTGCTCGACGTAAATACATTTCATATCATCATCCATCTGTTGCGTACAAATTACAAATATTATCCGTGCAATTCTTTCGGAATATTTACTGATATCTCCTAAAAAAAATAACAAATTCCACTTGATTTCAAATTTCACATTTTTATATTACGGTTGCGATTTTTTATATGCCGATGAACTTCCGCATTGTGCCATAAAATGATTGTTTTCACAAATCACATAGTCAATAATTTATCGTTGATGATGGCAACTTCGCCGATTAATCTTCCTAATGAAAATACGGTTCAGGATCCCGCAGCTGTCGCGTTCAAAATAGAAACATTCTCCGTGTTAAACAGATAATTGTAATTTTTACGGAAGGAAAAATAATAAATTCCGTCCAGAAGAGGACCCATCATATGTAAATTATTAACGGCCTACAAACTTCAACGTCTTGAATGATCACTCGTTGTAAACGTATTTATAAGCCTTTCTAATGTTTCATATAAAATCTCTCAACATTTGACATTAAATACTAATTTTATTTAGAAATTGATACGCATACCTGCCGCATACCAATGGCAGCTGATTGGAAATTTTACCGGATTCCCCGGCAAACATTTTAAAGAATCTCAAATGGATCGGCCGGAAAACTTCAAATTATTAGTGTAATTTTTTATGCCAATCATGTTTGGAATTTTTTCATTCAAGGCGTTTGTTAATTTTACATTTAATTTAGTCTTCTCAGAATTGCTTATATATTTCTCGGAATTTTTCACATTTCACATTTTTCGCTTATTAATTCTAAAAATTGATGTTGACTGGAATTTAATTGAATAAGAACAATTCGATTTAAATTTCGCACCAAAAACTTGTTAAATGAACGTCACCATCTATCTAGCGTTGCTTGAACTAAAGTAATTTATTTTTACCCAGTTGGCACTGGCGCCATCTGTTTCATAACCATAAAATAAATAATATTCAGTTTAGTTATTGTGGCGCCATCTGTGACCTAACGTTAGAACTATTAACTTTAATCATTGATTTTATTTTTTATTAATTAACAATTCAATTATTTATATGTAAATTAATTATAGTTCTTGCATAAATACATAATAATCAACAAAAGTTTTGCAACTTTAGGTTCAACTTGACCCAATAAGTTGTTAGATTATGTTATTAATGTTAACATTAACGTTGAAATTTTAATGTGGGAAAAGGATGGCAAGAAAAAATAAAACACAACCAGTTTTTGCCTACGTTTATTATCAACAAATCACCAGTAAAAAATTGTACAACAAATCAGTCCCTGTTAAAAATGACACAAATTATAAACAAATAAATATGTTCGCCTAAACAAGTTTTACAAAACAAATGGCAGGATGGCTTTCCTCCCCTTCGGATATTCGGGGAACTCCTTCTTGTAATTCCTGTGCTTGCCCAAGGCCCAAACCGACATTTGGAACAATCCAGCCAAGCCAAACATTGCAGCTAAAAATTATGGTAATTTAAATACAAAATTACATAATTTCTTAAATTAAATTAACGTCAACCTTGGACTGTGACACCATAAAATAATTTTGTAAATATATACATACCAGGCAAACAAGAGGTGAGAAGTGTGAAGCCAAGCCAGGCACCAAATTCGTAAGTGTAATTGGGGCACGAGACAAAATTGAACAGGCTTGTCAGTGGGTTGCTGTTGGGCATTGGAATCTTACGTACTGTTGTGCCTGGTGGTCTGAGGTCTCTAAGCAACAAGTGGATGCTCAAATTGCCCAGTTCAGAGACCTAGAATTAATTATTAGGTGTTGCTATTACTTTATGGTATGAATAAATCCTTACAGCAAATATGCCGAGTCCAAGAAGTTGGAAAATAACAGGTGGTGGGGTGAACAGAGGGTGGTTGACGTGATAGGCCACATAAAGGGCGAAGCCCCAGTAATAAGTGCAATTCTTGAACAGGTTCCTTAGGGGCATGGTTCCATGGGAGAAGCGGTGCACAAATATAGTTTCTAGAAGCCTTTTGCCATAGTGCACTGTCCAACATCCCAAAGCAATCCTACAAACAACGAACGTTAGAAATAGTTAGTAAAGAGACACTTAAAGTATTTACGTGGCTGCTGTGGATAGTCCTTCTGAGGGCTGTTGTGAGCCATAGAAAAACCAGGGCCTGTAGGCTACGAAGGCGTACAGGACTAAAGGTCCGGCATATTCCAATAAGAAAACTGTATCCCAACCAATTTGTGGACCCAAGTCCTTAACAAATATCTTTTTTGTGTTTTTCAAATCCAAACTGGCTACAGTTAAGTCATCTTTTAGGTCTTTGCCCTTAATTTCGGATCTCAAAGACTGTCTTGGGACTGACAGTTTGGATATGGAGGCGATTTTCTTTTTCAGTTCCCGTACTGTCGTGGACTCACTAACGGAAATTTCGCCCAACCGTTTGTTCGACGTGCTGAACACTTCGACCTAATTGTAAAATTGCAAAGTCATAAACACAAATAAATTAATTCATTAATAAAATTCAGGTTACCTGTGCCATTTTAGTGGAGACGTTCAATCGTAAATTGAAGATGTTATTATGTGGTGCGTACACGAACGAACTAGTAATTCAAGTAAATGTTACGCACTCGCCGACGACACCGACAACATTCGAGGGAACATAGAAAACTACTGAGGTCAGGAAATTGATCAAAAATCAAGGTCAACGGCACGAAGTGTTTCCGAAAAGGCTGAAAAATGCAATGCGGTGTTGTTGAGCTACATCAATAACGTCGGTTATGTTCAATGCCAATCCTAAATCGTTTGGAATCGGTGGAAAATTTATGGTTGTTTTTTATCAATTTTAGGATGAGCGGTTTTTAAATGTCAAACTTAACGTGTCAAAACCAAAATAGACAACCTAAATTATGCATGAAAGTCTGTAAGGAAAATGATTTGACACTTTTTCATTAGTAATACTAATTAAATAGTTTAATTGACGTCACAAAATTATTATAAAGTTAAATTTATGTTTTAATATGCAATGTTTTTTTTTTAAATTTTTGTAGCTTTCACAGATACTAGTAAAAATCTGATAACAGATGTAAATTTCAAACCACAAATCTGTTTGGATATAAATATGATAAAAGCTTTATAAATTTTAAGTCATCCTTAAAAAAAGATATATATCATATAATTTAAAATTGGTTAAGTAAATTAATTAGATACATTAATCTTCTATGTTTAATTACATTTTAATCTATTATATTCTTATATTACGCAGCAAGAATTTATATTTTAAAAATACAAAATACATTTTTATATGGAATTTTTAAAAACACGTAATTATTAGTCGTATTAATAAAACCAGTTTTATCAAACATCTTATCACATTTACCTTATTGTCAGGACACTTGTATTATCTGGATTTCTAAAATTATAACATTAATTAACATTAGTGGCTCAAAATTAAATGCATTTTATATTTATGAAAAGCTGTGTATAAAATAAAAACCAGTTCTCTCCAATAAATTTAATGATTACGACAATAAGGTCGAATGGTGCCTAATATTTGTTGAAATGGTCACGAGAATTTTTTAAATTAAATACAAAATCTCTTTATAATATATCTGAATTTATAAAATAATAAAACTCAAATTCTAAAGGTGTAAACTGGGTTGCATATACTCATGATTTTTTAAAAATATTCAATGACTAATATGTTATATACCGAATGATCTGCCTCAGTAGTCTGAGCAGTTACCTCAATATAAAGTAAAATATTAAGTTAAATTTTATTCATAAAAATGAATGTGAATCATAGTAATAAAAAAATCCCCAACCTGTTGTATATGTGTCAATCAGTTGTCAAAATCAAACTGGTTTCAAAAGACCCATATGTTTTTGATAGTTTTAAGTAATTAGTAAAAATGTCGACGCCAAAACATGCAGTCGTACGTGAAAAAATCCAAGAAATGTCCTCAGAAGTGGTGGATTCCAACCCCTACAGGTAATTTGTTACATCAATTTCATATTTAATTCCTAATTTTGTTACATTTGTAGTCGGTTGATGGCTTTAAAACGTATGGGGATTGTGAACAATTATGAGAACATTAGGAAATTTACTGTGGCAGTTGTCGGTGTAGGAGGAGTTGGTAGTGTTACAGCTGAGATGTTGACAAGATGTGGTATTGGCCGACTGATCTTATTTGACTATGACAAAGTCGAATTGGCCAACATGAACCGACTGTTCTTCCAACCTCACCAGTCAGGATTAAGTAAAGTTGAAGCTGCTGCTGAAACTTTAAAACATATTAACCCTGATGTTGACATTTTGACTTACAACATGAATATAACCACAGTAGACAATTTTGAACAATTTGTTAGAATTTTAACGTACGTAAACGATATATTATTCCTTAGATTGTTTATATCACGTCACCAAACAATTTTAGCACAAGTAGCCTGACTGAAGGACCAGTGGACTTAGTTTTGAGTTGTGTAGACAATTTTGAGGCAAGATTCGCTATAAATTCCGCATGCAATGAGTTCAACTTGAACTGGTTCGAGTCTGGTGTGTCTGAAAATGCCGTATCTGGTCACATACAGTTCATCATTCCTGGAGAAACTGCATGTTTTGCTGTATGTATTAGGTCCTCCATGGGAATAAAATTAATTAAACTAAACACATTATTTTTTAGTGTGCTCCTCCTTTGATAGTAGCCTCCAAAATCGACGAAAAAACGCTGAAAAGGGATGGGGTTTGTGCAGCAAGTCTCCCAACAACCATGGGCATTGTTGCTGGATTCCTTGTGCAAAACACTCTGAAGTACCTCCTACAATTCGGCACCGTAACTAACTATCTCGGGTACAGCGCCCTGGACGACTATTTCCCCATCCTCAAGCTCAAACCCAATCCGAACTGCGAAGACTCCAACTGCAGACAGAGGCAGAAGGAGTATGCTGAAAAACCGAAGCCAGAGGTGGCTGAAGAAGCTAAGGAAGACGACCAACCTCTGCACGAAGACAACGAGTGGGGCATTAGTTTGGTCGATGAAAGTTTGGATACAGGCGCAGATAAGATTAAGGTTGCAGAGGGTGTCCAATTAGCTTATACCATTCCAAAAGACGACAGTATTGATGAATGCCAAGAGGCGACTTCCTCTAAAGAAGTCAGTTTGGATGAACTCATGAATCAGATCAAAAATATTTAGATGGGAATCTTTCGTCCTACTACAGAATGTCATAGACAAACAGATGATTGTATTGATTAGCAATGTGGATTTGTTGCAGGCAGCGTTATTAATTGATATTCTGGAGTAGACGCATTTTAATGCTTATACATGCATTTGCTATTTATTGTTTTTATTACTAAATTTTTTATAAACATCTTTACGGTTATTTAATAAAAGACGTGCATGAAAATATTGTTAGTCATTCCCATCCATCAAGATCCTCTATTTATAAATATTGCCATTAAATTTATTATTTTGTTTTTGCATTCCTCATTATAAACAGTAACTCTTATCTCTATGATATATTTATAATTTTAATACGTTTGTAGAAAGCTGGTGAAATAAAAACACAATATGTGAAAAACTATTTCATTTATTTAAATATACATATAGTCCTGAGGAACAGTTAAATTACATTTTCAATATATTTTATACAAATTACAGAACTTAATAACATGAGTTTACAGTTGTACTTAGGTCTCAATTAACTAAACTGGAATTGTTTCCAATTCCAGATATTCTAATGTAAATAAAGTTTTTAAAAAGTAAATAAGAAAAATAAATATTTAGGATTACAGGCTTGGCAAGTGTGAGAGCAATGATAGTAAGTAGCCAACTTAAATAACATAAATAAATGTTAAGGATCACTAAGCAAATAAATAAGTTGGAACACATTACACACACAGATATATATATATATATACTTCACTGATTTTATATCACAATTTGTTTCAATACAATTATGTACAGGTCTTTTGAGAGAACTACAAGAATTGTGAGGTGTACAAACTAGAAATTTCTGATTATAAATCAATCAAAGTGTCTATAGGTATGTTGTTGGATTGAGTGATGGTTTTGGTGGACGAATATGAGCTTTGGTAAAATGTTGATCCTACATGACTGTAGAATGTAGCACTGCTGTTCTTCACTTTGGTTTTCTTCACTTCTTTCTTGTGACTTTGAGTGGTGAGCTGTTTGTTTTCCATTATGTTTAAAATTGGATCTTTGCCAGTTTTCATACTCAACTTAGTCTTTAATATAAGCAACTGCGATCGCCAATACTCATATGAGGCCATTTTTAAAGCTGACACCCATTTATTCACATCATCTTGACACCTACAAGAGAATATGTGTTTCGCATCATTGTCCACACTTTTGTTCACCTTAAACTGTATTGAGAACGCAAAATTCATCCCTGTGTGTGGGCTTTCGTATGCTATCTGGGCATTTTCTAAAACTAAAACTCCTAGTGGCTCTTGTTCGTTGACTCGATAGTAAAACAGTAGGTTGGATATTAGCTTAAATACTCGTTCTTTGAACGGCTGTTGTTGATACCAGTCTTTTCCTTGTGGTTTTCTGTGAGTTAAAACGCCTTCCAAGTCGCATTTTCCTTCACTTAGCTTCGCCAATTCCCTGTCATTGAACCTCATACTTGATTTTTAATGATCACAAAAAAACATAATTTTAATTAAAGCTGTTGCACTTCCCGCACTACTTCTGCATTGTTTAGTCTAGCTCTAAGACATAATCACAATGTAAATAAATATAAAAGCAGAGATAAGTGTCTAGTTACATTGGAAATTGTGGGGAATTTATTTTTAATATTTTTAACTGTCATTATAGAAATCTGCACGTGTTGGTAATTTGATTTCGCAACCGCTCATGCGCATTAACTTTAATCTCGGACCCAAAGTGGCCTCCGCGGGATTTTTTTATTAATTTTAAAGCAATAACGCGGAAATTCGTTACTATTCCGCATGTAAAAATCATAATTTTAATTTTAGAAAGTTGTCTCGTTTATAATTTATTAAAATACGGTGAAACAATTTGGATGACCCGAAAGGCAGTTGAGATATGGCGGGACGACAGACGTGACGCCATTTCTACCTAGTTCATCTCGTGGAAGACTTGGGTCGGAGCCGATTGCACATTCAGTGCGTTTTTTGCCGTTCGGTTAAAAACAACCGTCAAAATTAGAAAGTACAAGGTGAGTGCTCGATGTTTGATTAATCATTGCATGTTATATAAATCATATTTGCGACATTATTATGTGTTAAACTTCTGGCATAAATTCGATTTACCAATATGGAGTCGGTATTTATGTGACCACGTGTGTTCCTGCGTGTTAACCGTTGACCGAGTCTTTTTATTTAATTACGGTAATGTTGCATTGTTTATAAATAAATTCGGTTGTTATAAAATGCGTCCTACACAATGAAGTATTTTTAGATGTGGTATTTTAATATCAGTTGGTCACCACGTGTTTAAATATTTCTGTTTAATGGTTTATATTTATAATTTTTTAGGTTTTCTATCGTCAAAACATGTTTTTATTGAGCAACGTTTCGTTGTTAGTAACCAAAATACGTTTTTAAGATACTTGTTGATGAACAACAAATGTTGGATGTTTTTAGTCTTTGATAAACTGATTCTTATTTTAGTTTTATCTGTATCTGTGAACCAAATATTGTATTCAGAAGTATTTAGAGCACAGAGTTAATAAAATTAAAAAGGTAAATGTGATTTATGTACAAAAGTGACACAAAACTTTCTAATTCTACATTGTTAAACTTGTTTCTCTGCCAAATATGGTTATATTAAATTTGCTATTTTGTTGTGGGTTCCTGTGTTACTTGAATATTTAATTCAATTAATATTTGAGCGTCAAAAGGAACCAACATTAACCTACTACATTTCCACATACTTTTAACCAATAAATGTTAAAAAGTATACTAAATGCAGTAGACAACCTACTTATTATCAGTAATGACTGCGTATTAAATTGTTGATGGACAGCACGGATAATTCGCATTTATCACGTTACAGATGGGCACCAGAGTGTTTGTGGGAGGCCTGACGTACAGAGTCCGCGAACGGGACATTGAAAAGTTCTTCCGCAAGTATGGCAGAATAAAGGAGGTCGCAATGAAGAACGGGTTCGCGTTCGTCGAATTTGACGACTACAGGGACGCCGACGATGCAGTTTACGAGCTGAACGGCAAGGAATTGCTCGGCGAAAGGTGAGAGTACAGTCCAGAACGGATTGATTGTGATGGAGGCTAATGTTTGGTTTGGTTGCAGGGTTTCGGTGGAGAGAGCCAGGGGTACGCCGCGGGGCAGCGACCAATGGCGAGGCAATGGGGGCGGCGGTGGTCGCAGTTATGGTCCACCACGTGGCAGAAGCCGTGATAAGTAAGTAGAGTTGAGACAATAGTTTTTATTGGGCAGTTTTTTGGGTTTACAATGTGGGTCAGTTGTGTATAAAATGCTGAATAATGCTGAAATTGATCAGTTGACACTGGCAATTATGAATGAGTTATGCGTACATGTGTATATAAAAAGTAAACACTTCAGTTGAGAATATCAATTTGAATCTTACATTGTATTATCTGGTGCATCTCAAAAGCAAACATATTGTTGACTTAAATCGATCGTCATATCGTCAATATAAGATTAAGTGATTGTATTAATAAGAATAATGTGAACGTCAATGTGTTTACAACTCTAATTTTATGATGGGTGTGATAAACTATTTCTTTGGTGGTTTGTAAACACATACTTAAAAGCATGAAGTCATCCAAGTCAATAATGTGGATATATCTAATAAAAATTGGTCCACATCTTTGTGTATTTAGATTTTTGAAACCAATATAATTTGTTTTTGGATATGATTTTATCAATAAATGTTCATTTTTTAAAACACTGTGATCTATGAACAGGGATTTAAATAAAAATAATAATTAAAATATTAGACAGAAAATTTAAAATACTGAAATTTGTAATATTTGATATCTAAAATAAATAATTTATTAAAAAAAAATAAAATATTTAGTAAAAATTTGTAATATTTGAACTATTAAGATTTTAAATTAAAAG
This sequence comes from Aethina tumida, assembly GCF_024364675.1. Classification (NCBI taxonomy): domain Eukaryota; kingdom Metazoa; phylum Arthropoda; class Insecta; order Coleoptera; family Nitidulidae; genus Aethina; species Aethina tumida. The sequence goes on along the minus strand of NC_065435.1, from coordinate 7,079,374 downwards.
GAATCTATTTAATAAAATATAATCGGATATTTAATTTAAATTTTTAATATTTTAAATATTAAGCTTAAAAAATGAAAATAAACAAATAAAGTTAGAAATCAACATTAATTAAATTTAATTAAATATATATTTGAAACATTAAGCTTAAAAATTAATAATATTTGAATATTAAAAATGAACTATTTAATAAAAAACAAAATATTTAATTTAAATTTATAATATTTGAAATATTAAATTTAAAAATTAAATAGGACAATTGTTATTTTAAATTTTTTATTTAAATTTATTTGAAATATTCAGTTTACAAAATTAAAAATAAACAATTCATTAAATTTAGAATAGTTCATTGAAATTTATTAAGCTTAAAAATTAAACAATCTGACTAAATATTAAATGAAAATCAAGGTTTAGGGATAAACTGACGTTAAAACGTTAAATACTTGATTCCTAACCTGAAGAAATAACAATTAACCACATGAGTGGCCCGCATTGGCACAGTTTTTGCTGCCCCCTTAATTGATTTTTTTTACATGATGCTTATTACCATCTTTCGGGGCTGATGTTTCAGTGACTGATAGCTTATCCTTACTGACATTTTTAATACGATTTTGTTTATAAATGTTAGTAGTAAGGTGGTGTTTTACAATGGATAATTTTGTTCCAGATATGGTCCACCAACAAGAACAGAATACAGATTGATTGTGGAAAATCTTTCCAGTCGTGTCAGTTGGCAGGTAAGTTTTGTACGGATTTTGTTTTACACGGAATCCATTCATTATAATAATCGAAAGGATCTATGCTATTTTTCAAAGAGCGATCTCGCAGCACACATAAGTCTATAAACCACCTGGAACGATGCAAGAATATGTATTATGACTAAACAGTCTGTTAGAGATTATATAGTTTACAAGTTGATTCATGTAATTATTTGTGCGTCGTTTAGAGGAGTTTTATTTTTGTGTGGTTAATAATGGGTAATATGCTGCTTTTGTATGCCTAAGGTTTGACCATTAAAATTAAAGTATTCATTACAAAAACCGCATATTAGGAGTCGCCGGCGAATGCCCGGCAGAAAAAAAGACTGGTGCGAACTCGAACCCGCCGTTGCATTTGCCGTCGCTGACTCCGTTTGCTGAATTGAAAAGGCATAGATTGTGGCATCGATTGCATGCTTTTGTTAACATGAGGGTCCTAAAATTTCCCAATATTAGTATCCTTTCATAAAGAACGAACCACGGGGATTAGGATTAGCGTGATGAGTTGACACGAGAGCAGGTAGCGGCCATTTCTACCACGTAAAGCGGGGGCAGCATTCGTAGCACACCAAGTACCAAAGACGAGACTTGACCCGAGGCCAAGCGTCCGTATAGATAGCCAGTGTGACCACATTTTGAGCATGGAAACGCAGAAAAAACGTAATCCCTTCCCGTCCACGACCGTCGTACTCCGTTCTTCTCATTCAAAAAAAAATCAAAACTGTTCAAATTTAAACACACAAAAACAATAATCGGTACCGCATCAGAAGATTGAGCCATCCAACGTCCGTCCGTCCAGTCGGCCAAGTCCTGGAATTTCGCCCATCTCCCACGAACTTCCTCGACTCCAACCGAAAAAAATTTAAAAAACAAAAAACAGTACAAAAACCAAAAAAAAATCGAAATGCAAAATAATCTGTACCATGAAGTTATGTAACAGATACTGAAATACTTTTTTCTAAAGAGCACCCATTCCCTTGGAGTGTGAGGGTAGTCTAGGCTCAAATGCAGTCCACACTGTGTATTTCCGCCATCCATAGTCCATTGGTACCTTGGTAATCTGTTCTGGTTTTCGTACCGCGCCAATGCCGCCTCAGGTAATGCTCTAGTTTGACGCGCGTCATCTTTTTGCTGCTCGGTTTGGTTACAGTTTGTCGGCAGTACACACGATACTCTCACTCACCCCCTTCACCTGTTTTTTTTTTTTTATTTTTTTTTTGTTTTAACATTATTTTATCATGCATTGAACTTCTGGCATGGCCAGGTAGTTTTGGCAGGATTTTTCTTCTACTACGATCACACTTATTCGAATTTATCCGTGATTGTCTTCAGTGAGTGGTTTGAATATTTTTTTTTGTAGTACTTTGTAATTTATAAATTTAACATTCCCACTTATTCGTTGACAATTACGTGAAGTAGTTATTCATCATACAGATTATTGTATGGTAAACTTACACGTGATTTTTTATAAGTATACATTGTCGTACTAAACAACATCTTAATACTATTAAAAACCTTCAAATTGAAGTCGTATAATTAATAATAAATTCTAAATTAGTGTTGTGCCAGTGACTGGTTAATTGTTCAAAACTGGGACATAAAGTGTTCATTCAAAAAAGGTCATATGAATAAGTTAAACAATAAATTAAGGTTATAAACTTTAATGAAAGAGAATACTAATCTTCTATTTTACCTTTACGGTTATTTTATATACAACATTAATAGCTAGTTATGTACATACGTCAGTTTTATTATCCAATTTGTTGCTACATGGAATACTGAAATTCAAACAATTTATTGTTCAATAAACTGCTCAATGATAGGACAAGTTTTCTCCCATTTTTTAGTGACTTCGTATGATCTCCTTACGAATATAGGTTACATATACTAAAATAACCTAAGCTAAAAATAAACATTTGTGTTGTACACAAATTGTTGCCAATAAATTGTCGATTAAATTGGTGTGTAACTGACATTTCTAAAACTACTTTCTCCTTCAACAGAAGAAATTAACAGGATATCAATGTATATTTGAGTATGTTGAATCAATTAGCCATGGCACAACCCTATTCTCATTTTAACGTTCTAAAATTATTAATACTTTCAAGATGTATGCTTGTACTTTTTGTCTAAATTATATAACAACAGTATTGACCATACTTGTGTAGTTTTATATTAAAAGACATTTGATGGAAAACGTATAATGTAATAATAATTGGTCAATACTCGATTTAATTAAAAATTTCGTATGATACCCCAAGAATTTAACAGTTTCAGAATGTATTTGTAACACCTTCATTTCACACACGACTGTTATTTTCTTGGGCTGCGTAATTTAGATGTTTGCATGCCAATATAGTGGATAAACTGTAACCAAATCAATAAATAAAAATCATACGTATGGTTTAGATTTATTGTAATTTTTATTTTTATGTTCGGATTTTACGTACAAGTCAGGTAACTTGTTTATCCAATTGTGCCGTACGTTGTTGTAGTCAACAGTACTAATTGTATTCTTTTATAATAGGACCTTAAAGATTACATGCGACAAGCAGGAGAAGTGACATATGCTGATGCGCACAAACAAAGGCGCAATGAAGGGTAAGTTTCAACCTGAACCCTGATTGGACCTCAGCTAATGTTTTTTCTTTTTGCAGAGTTGTTGAATTCGCATCCTATTCGGATATGAAAAATGCTATAGAAAAACTAGACGATACAGACTTAAATGGACGCCACATCCACCTGCGTGAAGACAGGAGGGGCGGAAGGGGCGGTGCCAGACGTTCCAGGTCTTCCAGTTCCAGATCAAGGTCCAGATCCCGCCGTCGTTCCAGATCTCATTCTAGATCTAGGTAAGTTCACTTCCCTTTTATTTTCTAATATTTTCCATGAATTTACGTGATGATTCATTTTAATACCATCTTTCGGGGCTGATGTCACATGAGTGATAACTTTCCAAACTGAAGCTCTTTTAAATTCAAACTCGAGGTTTAGGTGGTGAACGGAAGTATTTAACGTTTTTGTTTTTGATTACAGGAGCAGTAGGAGGTCCAGGTCGCACAGGTCTAGTCGTTCCAAGAGCAGGGAGCCCTCAAAGAGTCCGCACCCCTCAAAGTCACGTTCTAAGTCAAAAGAAGACTCCAAGAGTCGATCAAGATCAAAATCTAGATCTCCAGATGATAAACCTAGATCTCGTTCGAGATCGACAAGTCGATCACCACATCAAGAAGAAAACTTAGATTAAGTGTATATTGAGATATATTGATATTCTAAATTATTTATATATTTTTTTATTTTTAATGTTTTGTTGTGTTACTACGTTGTTTAGTCCACTCAGTTTATGGTGGTACTTTAATGTCGTGATACCTTCTGGATGAAGATTGAGTTTTTTTGCCAGGAAATATTTTTCCTATGATGTTTTAAACTGGATTATTTTTTTGTTTAAGCGGGTTTTAGTAGTTTGTATTTCAAAGTTCACAAATGCCTAATAGGGACGTATTCTCTATTTAATAGAATTATTATTTGATTTGTACACTGCTTTGGGAAATGAGTTATTTCCGGAGCGTTACCTGATGTGACTTTTGATTGAACTTTTATATTTTTTTAGAATTTCTGTGACCAAATATTTAATAAAATATATAACGTAAATAAGTTTTTTATTTATTTCTTAATAACCTATTTAAAATATAAACTAAAAAAAGTCCTTAAATATACACTTTCTAACAGATAAAAGAAAAGAAGAAATGGACTGGACTGTTACATATGTCTTCTGATAGCAAATTGATGAAGTTCCTGAAAAAATTGTTTTTGGTAAATATAAAAGGAGTTTATTTAATTTTTCCTGACAAATCACGATGCATGTCTTATTAGACTCAAAGGAGGCTTCAAAATGTTAAATGGGAAGTTCCACCTTATGAGTTTTCTTTCATCAAAAATAAAAAAACAAATATAATACGTAATTAATACAACATTTTTTTGTTAATTATACGTTTAAAGTTATTTTTGAAATTAATTTAAAATTGTATGGTAAAATTTTTGCAAACCAGAAAATAATGATTAAAATGAAGATTCAACAACTTATGAAGAATGGAGGAAGAGGTGTCTTGTATTGAAAATGAGTTAACAAATAGCCTAGTAGTCAAAGAGAAAATGAAGAGGATGACATAAAACAAATGACCAAAAGACGAGTTGAATTTTAAAATGGAACTGAAATCATGATCGCATGTCTTACTAGACTCAAAGGTGGTTTCAAAATGTTAAATGGCAAGTTCCACCTTATGAGTTTTCTTTTATCAAAAAGAAAGACTAGAAAATAATAATAAAATACTATTTAAAAGAATAAAATGTACAAATCATAAATCAATTTGTCAGCCAGAATTGTGTATAAGTGTGGAATAATATTCGTGTAATTCATCAACAGCATATTTTTTCCATTTAACCAATATTGTTATGAGGGGGTAATTTTTAGTTATTTAGAAATAAAAGATCAATTAAATGCATATCGTTTTTTATTAAAATTTCTCCATAATTAATACATACATAGACGTTATTGTTAAAATACGTTTTAGATATAAAAATATAAAATAATAGGGTAAATATGTTTGGAAGCTCTACAGGAATGTATGTAGAGTGTATGGCAGTATACACAACATGAAATGAATACGTATAAAAATATTTATATATAAGTACAAGACTAGTTCTATTAAATTCAATTTCTTTCAGCAAATTACAATTGGCAAATTTATCATGCCAAAATAAATAATAAATGAGAGTTTATAAAAAATTGAGCTCGCTCTCATAAACAATAACGCTTACAATTAATTTTTAGATCCGAGATTCCGACTTAAAATTATTTCATGTTGCAAAACACTTACCAAACGGACATCACTAAAAACGTTTACATAACACAATATGTATTTACCATTTAGAACATGTATACAATTATTTTAGGAACATTTTGCACATATAATGCATTACAACAAACAAATGAAAGTAAGTCTGAATTAATAAAACGTAGTATGTACTTGCAACATATCGTAAATGAGCATTTAAAATTTGTTTTATTCCATCTTATCAGGTACAATTAAACAATAAGAAATCTGATTGAGCACATTCAAATGGAGAATGCAGTGATCAATGACTTGGATGAATTTAATCAATTACTCATTACAATTATATATAAATATATTGCTGATTTTAGTAAAATATTTTAGTACAATCTAATTAGTTTTTGGCACATAAAATGGACTGTTGAGGTTTGACCTCATTTATTTGCCAAATTATTTAGAATGCAATGGCAAGTAATTGATTTGGACAAGTTATTAGCACCTTAAAATCAAAATCCACATTTTAGCACGTCAATTCGCCAATAATTTCAATAAAATTAGTCATCACCAAAAGTAAGATTCGTTAATCTTTTTACAAGTCCTCATCACCAATCCCTTCGAAAGCGTGATTCTCGATGAACTCTCTGCCTGATTTAAAGGACACCGTCGAGAACTTCTCCTGGAGTTTCTTTATCGAGAACGATTCTTGCATCCTTGTAGGATCTGCGTCCTCTTCATCCTGCATAGAAAAGTCAATAAGTAAAATAATTTATAAAAATTAGTGGATACTTACACATGGATCAACTGAATCCTGGTTGTCAAAGACAATTAGTTGGCTGGAGCCGTCCCTTTTCATATAAGACCAGTTTCCAGATTTGCTGTAGAACTTCTGCTTCTTTCTAATGCCCTTCTTTTTCATCAGCAACTCGTCCACCAACGATTGCAGACACACCGACATCAGAATTGCTTGATCGCTGGTGATCGTTATTAATTGTAGTGTGTCTTTAGCCATCAAATATTCAAAGGATAATTCAACCCCTGTGTTATTGCTTCTGCTATTTGCAGCAATGTCGTGTTTGTTCTGCAATTAAAACGGTTTTAGTTTGGTGAGTTTTTTATGACGGCCAGCTGATTACATGTGTAGCAGTTATTCGCCAGCACCTCATCCTCGTCACTTCGAAACAACCTTCTTTGACAACCTGACCGGGGCCTATAATCCTCATACTTAACATCTGATCGCCTATTGCAATTAATACTTTGGTTAATGGTTGCGGGTAATCACAGTAGCACGGAGCAAATTGTATGAAACCATAATATTTCAATGTCCTCGCAAGCTCCAAGTATTCACGTTTGGCTAATTTTACTTGCAAGTTGGTTAGCTGGGATTTGACTTCTTTTGTGCACAATATCCAATTCCTTTCAATATCACTGACAGTTTGGAAATAGAGTAAATTCAATGCTATAGGATCATTCATTAAATCTAAGTCATAGCTTATATCCCAGTAGCTAAAAAATAGATTGAGATTTAATATGATTATTTCTATTAATTGTTGGGTATCAACAATTGATGACATATAATAATAATATATTTAATGAAATAAAAACAAGATGGATTATTTCTGCTGTAGAAAATAATCTCACTAAATCTATGAAATGGAATAAAAATGGTGCCTCATAATTATATTTATTACTATTTTATATATAAGCTATAATTTCTTTAAAGAAGATAAATGATGCAGTGTCAGCAAAACTTTTAATTCATTTTGAGATTAGAAAAGTGAATACACTTAAGAATATTTATTAAGTATTATTTTAAATGACTGCACAATTTTATAAATACAATATTGTTACCTTTTCCTTATCACAATCTTGTTGGGTTCTCTAATAGTTCTGTGTGACATATATGGAGATTCAAAGTCCAGCAACTTCCTCAATATGACAATGTCCCCATTGTTGTCCCGTCGAATGAGAAACAGCGAAAAATATTGTAAATATTCTAAAGGTAAATTGAGATGCTTCAATGCCTTGGCCAAAACCTGCTCGGTCCTGTCAAAGGTGGAGACTCGAAGTGGGATTTGGTAATTGTTCATCGTGTATATATCTAAGCTGATATGTTGTAACTTTTCGCATGTCGTTTCTTGTTGAGCAGATAACAGAAATCCTATGGTCAGTTCGGAAGTGACAAGCCTCGAGTCTTGTCCCACTAAAACAAAACGTTTTTCTCACTCAGCCCTTAATTGAAACAACGGCAATTACCTAATTGAATGTATTTCTCTAACAGTGCCCTGCGTTCTTCCAATTGGCCGCCAGTCAGAGGCAAAAGTTTTTTCGGCGGAAACGGTGGAACGTTGTCGAATTCCTTTTTTAACTGTTCATTTAAATTGTGCAGTTGCTTGTACCTCACCGTGCAATGGAACACGCCATTAATGTGTATGTTGTATCCCTGAACAACCAACAATTAGAACAAAATAAACCAAATAAACAGATAAACATACAATAAATGTTGACCCATTTCCTTCGTTTAATTCTTGCGTGTCCGGTATTGAAAAATGCATATTGCTTGCAATTTAAGTCTAACAAAATGTCCTAAACTACATTTACATAACATAACAAACAAATAGTAAAGATTAATAAAAATACATTGGACTTATTGCTATTTCCTCCCCTAATAATGACAACTGACAGCCACTTACACCAACTTCAACAAAATAGTTTTATTTTGGTCGCGACATCAATAATTAATAAATCATTAACAGGTTTTGTTAATTTTAAAAATGTGGTTTCCTTAAAAGATAATTTCGGTGATTAAAATACGTTCACTTCAGAGTTAGGACAATACGAGGGCAGGTCGTACAGTAATACGAGTGGGAGTTAAAAAGTTTCTCATGCAATAATGTTATATTACTACTATTATTGTTAATATATTATGTTTAAACATAGCCAATTTATGTATTTTTGGTAATTCTTTTATAACATATCAATTTTTTAAAAAATATATTTCAATTTAATATAATAATCATAAAAAAGTCCCCTTTAGAGCACACATAATATTTTAAATAATTTTTTAAACGATTTAAATTGCCACTTATCAAACTAAAGTTACTTACTTATACGTATTAAATTTGTATAAAAAATGTTTTTAATATATAATTATTTAATTTGTATCAAATATGATGTAATTTTTGTATTATAAAATAAATTAATATTATTTGCGAATTCGTATAAGAACCAAATTTTTAATCATGTCCTATTTATAATTAATTTGAGTATTATTACAATTAGGGAGCCTCTGAGTTAAGCCAAAAATGGTGAAACGTAGAATTATTATTAAAATAAAATAAAAAAGCTGGAGAGTGCCTTTAAAATATCTTATTAACAAGTAACTTTACATCGGTGAACAAATTTCTAACATCAATCTTTTATAAACAGCTTAAGAGTTATTATTAAATTTACTCCAGACTCTTACAGTAGGAAAAAAACATCTTAGTCTAACAATGTTATTAGAGCTACAATAAAGACAGTTCAGATCCTTTAACAGGCTCTATATATTTAAGATATTAAAATGGATCAATATTGTACTCTTCAGCTTGTTCAGATGTCTACTTTTTGTTTTAAATCAGAAATAAATCCTAATTTTAATGTTACAAAATTGTTTAACTTTCTTTGCTTATTTCTCGTTAATTATCCATAAAATTTATCTTTTATAATGGAATTTAAAATGTTTAAAACGTAAGTAAATATTTTTCAAGCTGTCATATATTTTTTTCATTTACTTCAACAATTTCAATGTTGGAAGTCTAAAAGAAGTACTTGCTACTTTCACGAGAACGTGCAAATACGTTTACTCCAGTAAAATTATTTGCACACAAATACCGTTTGCTGACATCTGTTGAAAAATACTAGAATTAATTGAGGAGAAACGGTTTCATTAAAATGTAAGAATCTAGTTGGATCGTTAAGTCCTAGAGTGCTTTAAAGTTATATAATTAGCAAATTTAAATTAATTTTAGGTCATTCAACCTATTTTTTTCGTTAATGAGTAAAATGAATTTGTGAGAAATTATTTCATATATATATATATATATATATATATATATATATATATATATATATAGTATAAACACATTACGTAAATCTTTGGACTATGGGCATCTGAAAAAATATTATAGATGTTTTTTACTTGTTTTTGTGAATATTTTATTGTTTATATCTAATAATATAATAATTCTAATTATGTAATTAATTCTTAAAATATTAAGAATGGTACTTACCTGATAGGTCAGTGAGGTTATATAAGGTAGTAGTAAATAAAACAGTCTATTGGATGCTTGCTAATATAGTTTATTCTGTTCTGATACATATAAATTACATATAAAATAATTTTGCAGTCTCATGTCAAGGTGATTTGGAAATAGCAAAATACCTAAACATATTTTATAGCATCAGTCGAATTTTTTAAAATGATATGAACCTCTTATCGTATTGTATAGTCCTTTAATTGTCACAGGCAGGTATTTAACTATAGCATAGTTTTTTCAAAGAAAAATCCCATCGACGTTCTTTAATATCCAAATCCCAGGACAATTTTTCCAGTCAGAATTGCAAGACTGTAGAAAATTGTTTTTTACACTGATTGCTAAATCCAAATCTATTCGACACGAATTTTAATAAGTATCCACAAAAAGTGATGTACCTAAAAATATTGTCAGAATTTCATATACATCACAGAGTTACACAATCGATCTTTACAGCTAATAGAAATATGTTAAGAACAATTAACACAGCTGAGATAATACATAGACTCATGCAACTTTGTATTATTTTTTTTCACAAAATTACCTATTAAAAATACACCACGTACTTATTTCTAAGCGCCAAATTTTTATATAATACGAAAGCTTTTGGCTGGAATTTAACTAACTATATACGTATAATTTTATATATTTATAAGCACCAATAAAAACTTCTCATACTGTACCTTCTATGAAAATATGTATAATTTTGTCTAGTCTATAATGTAGGGGAAGATATTAAAGTCTTAGGTTTCACAAAATGGTATAGGCGATATAAAATTTATTGACTTATTGGAGAAGGCCAAAGGTGTTAAATTGATTTTTGTCTTACAGTACTATTACAATATGAGAAATTTTTTAAACTTAACTTTGAAAATTGACTAAATCTTATTGTCAGTTCGCATAAGTATCCCTGTCTAAAACTATAAACTACCACCATTCTACAATAACAGGTTACATCTACCATGAATTTTGAGTACCAAAAGAGTGAAATTGATTTCCAAAGTTTAAATTGACACCAAAGTGAAAACAATGAGTTGTAAATTTAGTTTACTTGATAAAGCAACAAACAAATGGTTTTGTAAAAGCTTTCTTTGGCGAGAAACGGTTCGGAATACGGTAGACATAATATCTAATTTATCCCTATCAATAAAGGTTATTATTGTAAGATGGTTTGTAAAAAATTCCAGCCTGAGGGTAAAGATTTAGATTTCAATTTTGATCTTACAATAATAAAGGGGTAGATCGAAAAACAGAAGGAACTACCACAATCCCTTCGTTTGTCATCTATATCTTCTTAAACAATTGTTTCTACAACTAAGACCAAGAAAAAACTTGCGTTATTGTCAACTTCATCACAATCATAACATTCACATTTCCAGGATATTTTATATCATATTATTTTTTACAGTTTTGTGTTTGTAATACTCCTGACCAGTGTTTGTACTTTAATATAAGGAATCTGAGACTAAAGCACTAATTTGAAAAAGATATTTTGGCATGTAAGTCAAACATTGCGTCAAATTAATGTATGTGTAACCGAATTTGTGGAAGGGTTGCAAATGCCTTAATTGCCAGAACATCTACGGTTATATTAAAATATATTTGGGTTCCCATCTTTACCTGAATTCTTTGAAGACAAGAGCAGTTCTTGCAGTTCCAATTTATTGTTCTGTTTTTCTTAATTATATTGATACATATATTATTAGGAAGACATGTTATATTTAATATTAACAGGGATGTACTACTAGGCCATTTAAAATACCGGATGTTATTTTGATGTTAACTCTATCAAAAATATCATTTTCTATTTTATCTACTTTAGTAAAAATTGTAGGTAATTTTGATTAGCTCATCAAATATGATTATTTTGGATATGTAGATGTTGATATTGCCTTCTGATGTGAAGACTTGGACGCCTTACATTTTCCACTCGTTAAAGAAGGGCTCAAATCATGACTAGCAACTTTTCAATTTACAAAAAGTCAAGTTTTTGGGAGTTTGTTTCTTTTTGTGGATATAGGCTGATATTGGTTAAAAACTTGAAGGATTTTGTACAGAGAAAAATCTCATGTTTAAGATCATGGAAAACCTAAGGCTGGGATTTGCAAATTTTAGATCATACCAGCCTCCAAAGATTGTGATCTGTTTTCGCATAATAGTCAAAATACCATCCAAATGAAACTTTGGCCTTGGTGGTAAAAGTCTGTTAAATCAGTCCCGTGACTAAAGTCTATGTAACATACATTCAATATTAAGATAAATAACAACATACTCTTTAAATATACTTTTTTTAGTATATAGTACATATTTAATTGTTATACACCTAAAACTAACAAAACTATAGTTTGTATAATGTGCACTCCATGTGGTTATAAAGCAGAGACAAGCGAATGCATCATATGTTTACTGTGGATAAAACATTAATTTGTCATTGAATGATGGACTTATTCACTCAAATCGTTTGGGCCTTTTAAACTAGATAACCATTGAATCCAGTCTGAAATAGATTAATATACAATATTCAACGACTTTTTATGATTGGAGTTGGGGGAATTATACAATAATCAATGGCTCAATACACATTTCATTTAATTAGTTGTTCATTTAGCTGGTTTATTTTCAAACGTGACTCGTTTCTAGAAAGCTTCGTTGTCTATTTTAATTTGTCAGTTCGATGAGTTTAATTTGAAACAATAGGATTCTATTTCTGTATTAGTATGGATGAGTGCCCTAATTCCGTTGTTCATGTTATATAGAGTGGGACAAAAATGCCGCAGATGTGGCTCCTCCAAGACAAAAGACAATAATACCTCTTTGAGTTTAGACCAATGATTATTGTAAAAGAAAATTAGTGATTGTCCTTGATACTTACGTTGTAAGAGCTCGGATCAAAAAAATGTAATGTCCTGGGTCTGGGCCTGGAGAAGGCGTAGTCTTGCACATATCTGGTATTCCTAGATGCCGGGGCGAGAGTGTCTGGAAAGCCGATGAGTCCTCTGTCGCCGTGTGTGGCCATATAGCCGCTCCTATCGTTTTCCAAATCCTCCAAGTCATACTTCAAATTCATGTCGTGGTAAGCCCTGAAAGTGCATCGTCGGACAATTGACTTTGGGTGGGAGTTTCTGGTTGATTGTTATGCTTGTGGTTGTTTTGTAATTTGCTTTATGTCATGTGTGAATACATGTACTCGAAACTTGATGGAACTATACCTGTTGATATCAATACAAACGAATTTCTGAACAGCATTTCAACTATGCGTAACAACCAGAGCTTCGACGTTTAATTTAATATCACACATAACAAGACTAAGCAGTGATTGTCTAAAGGAAACCTATTTATAAAGTTATTGTGTAAAACACCTTACAACTTACACACTAGATCTCTTACGTAATAAATCTTTAATTAAATAAATAAATAATACCTCAGGTTCATTTTTAATTTAAAGAGTTGTCATCATCATTAAGCAAGTTTATTTATATTGATGATTGACTTTAGACACTCCATATAATTGAGACAAACTCCCTGCTCAATTCGCTTAATCTAAATACCTATTGTAAAAAGTGTACAGTGTCTATCCAAGTTAGAATTGTAATCTTGAAACCCACGCCAGTTGTGAGAGTGTCTGGAATTCGAGATTAATTATAAATAATTCTGTGTTGAGTCATTAAAGTTCCTCGGGGAGCATTAAATGCGATACCAGGGAATGAAGAGCAGCAGAGGCGCAGATATAAATATGAATCTGATGTAAAATTTTCAAAGTGCTCATTAAAACCGAGCAAATGGTTTTGGGTGGCTTTAACGTTATTAAAATGTGAGTAGTTTCCAACGGGACGGTGAGGGTGAAACGTAAAGGCTGTGCCACCTTTATTAATTAAAGCTTTCAACCTTTCACTTTTTCCCGTACACCTGTAAATCGTTTTGCCTGTACGAATCATTAAAATTGTTGACCCAGTTCGTATCGATGTTCGCAAAGTGATTTTATTATTCGGTTACTCGTCTATTTTGAGTTATTCATTCAAGCCAAACGTGAATAGGTCGTATTTTCTACTACAGGCGTATTCGAAAGGATTTTCTTTGCCTGCTGAATTCGATCAGATGTCTCGTAAATGCCATTCGTAAAAATAACTTGAAGCTATTTTAGGAAAAGCGTTTTTAAAATCTTAGATAGTGGAGTCGAATGGGGCTGGAATCGTGTATTCACGTATTTGACACAGGTTTACGCCAGAAATTATCACGTGAAACTACTTTTCTGTAGTAAAATTTCCTGTAAAACTCGTAATGGTTAATGGTTTTTGAAGTATCAGTCTGTGGAAATAGTATTTGCCCTGATTATTTGGTAATCAATACAACTATGACACTTTGAAGATAATGAGTAGTTGAAGGAAGTACTCTGGTCATCTTTTCAAATGGGTAATTTGAATCATTACAAAACTCCTGATGATTTTATATAACAACAAATATATTATCAAAATAAGTATTAATAAACAACGTAATCTTCTGTATAGTATAGAGAAATATTATAGTTAATATTTTTAATTTAAATTTAAATAGATACAGTGGTGGTCATTATTATAGGAAAATTTTAAAATATTAAATATTTTAGCTATAACTCTTTTATTTAACGTGAACTGTTACAATAATATTAATTTACTATCGTTATTATATTATTATTTTTTTACAAATTAAATTTAGACTCACTGTTCTGTGGTCCAGTGAATGAGATACTAATCAAGTCAAAATTGAACTTCAAATGGTACAAACCAGGATTTTTTCGTAGCAACCACATCGCCAGTTTCTCTAAATTTTTTAATAATATGGGAAACGATTGACTTATTTAACCATAAACTCTCAGCTATCTCTTCTTGTTTCTCTCGGTCTTGATAATAATAAATTATAATTTTTTTTATAGTTTCACTTCGACCAATGGTTGAATAATTATAATAAGTAAAAGATCGATAGAAAATAATCGATTTAAATTCACAGTGAGCAATGAAAACATTATTTGAAAAAACATTTTGTTTAAATTCAATAAGTTTAAAAGCTTTTATTACTTCAACTGCATTAACCTAACCTAACCTCAATTACATATTTCTCTCGCTCTTGATAATACTAAATTATAATTTTTTTATAGTTTCACTTCGACCAATGATTGAATAATTATAATAAGTAAAAGATCGATAGAAAATAATCGATTTAAATTCACATAGAACAATGAAAACATTATTTAAAAAAACAATTGTTTAAATTAAATAAGTTTAAAAGCTTTTATTGCTTCAACTGTATTAACCTAACCTAACCTCAATGTTTCTCTCCCTCTTGATAATACTAAATTATATTTTTTTTACAGTTTCACTTCGACCAATGATTAAATAATTATAATAAGTAAAAGATCGACAGTAAATAATCGATTTAAATTCACAGAGAGCAATGAAAGACCATAAAGTAAAAAGTTGCTATAATTTTGTTCACTGAAAAATAAGTGGACAATTTTTTAAAGAATAAAATTAAATTGAACAATTGCATAATAGATATAAAAATAAAAGAAAAAACAATAAATTCTCTTAATAACTTGCTATATTTGTGGCCACCACTGTACATAAAAAGTAAAATAAATTTAAAACATTAAGATATTAAGAATTATGAATCAGAGACAGACAGAGAGAATATTTGCTGGTCATCCATCTGTGTTAATTAATATTAACATTTCCAATGAAAGATTGAAACTTGCACAATAAATCCCTGAGGATATTTTAATGAATTTGTATTGTAACAATTTTGAAAGACCATTTCATGGATAAAATTAAGATGCTGTAATGATTTAAAGAATAGAAGAGCTTAATAATGCTCAAATATAAAACCATCCAGTTTCGAATTAGCTGTTATGAAACAATAGATGAGCTTCATCCTTCCCCATGAATTTAATTTAAGATAATAAATAACACAAGTGGAAATGACTAAGGGAGAATAAAAGGAGTATTTTAAACGTTCGACTCGAGGCCCGAAGAAAAGATTACGATGGACCTGAATGATGATCGATTTTCCCGTCCAACAACCATACATAGATACGTTATCCAAACCTCTAAAGGAGGCTCCAGAACGAAATCCGGCCGAATACATTAAATACCATCAGGAGAATAAATATTTGAGTTAGTAATATGTGGGGCATTGATTTGTTGCCGCGTGATTAATGAATATCCGAGACCTAGATGTGGAGGTTCGTAGTGCCGTCGTTGTAGTGAGGTCAAATGGGGAGATAAGTGAACGGGTCTATAACTTTGGCACCCCCACCTCCCCCACGCTACTCCGCCGGCCTCCATTCAACGTTGAAACAGAACGAACGGAGCAACAGAGTAAAATAGATAGAGGGCAACAAGTGACGGGGATTTCATACCCCGACATACAATTGGGTCACTCAATGGAAGAATACATTCATTAATACTTTCACGTAAAATGGATTTCGGTTTTGTCGGTTTCGTTTTCCATTGTGCCATCCGTAAACGGTCGGGCGTACAATGGGGGGTAATTGAGCCTGAGATATTTCGAGTGTTTTAACTGTAATTGAAACGGTGTTGGTTTTTATCCCACTCGAGGTTGGAGTATCATTTTAAAAATATATACATTTTTCATCAAATTCACCCTCCTTTAATAGGATTTCCTTTCGTCTTTTCATTTAATTA
Organism: Aethina tumida; assembly: GCF_024364675.1. Lineage (NCBI taxonomy): Eukaryota > Metazoa > Arthropoda > Insecta > Coleoptera > Nitidulidae > Aethina > Aethina tumida. The sequence goes on along the minus strand of NC_065435.1, from coordinate 7,062,821 downwards.
AATCGATTTCTTGGAGTGACTAACTTGAATTTTTCTTACTTTTAATTCTTTAATTATATGTTTGAATAATTAATATAAAAAGGCAAGCAGTTAAAATCGTTGTGACGAATAATTCCAGAAAAAAAGGAACGGAAAGCCTTATTACGAGAAATCTTGTTAGTCTTTTATTAGCATAAGGATTTTATGGAATATTTAATAACTTTCACTGTCCTTAAAGCTTGAACAAACTCACTTAAGTTTTATTATGGAAATTTCATATTAATGCCTTTAACAGTTTCAAAGCATTTTCTTATTTATTTTTATCGGCTTCGGTATTTGCCAGAATGTACCCTGTTTTAAATTCATAAGTTTAATAAACTTCTATTGCTTATGCCACATATAAATGAAAATAAAAGGCGAAATATTTCGTATTAATGGATAAAAAACTTCACAGATTTATTTAATAAAACGTAGTAAACTGAATACTTATTAAACTCTGCATATTTTACATCAGCAAAGAAGAATGTTCAAATTAAATTCAACAAATATTCATATGTTACTGTAAATGTTAATTAAAAAACTGTGTTCAAAAATGTAAATGGATTAAAAGATATAATGGAATAAATTGACGTCGAGATTTAATTTAAAGTTTAAAAATTTTTAATAATGTTCCTAAGGAAATTGTATCATTTTAAAATATTGTAAAAAAAAGAAAATAGTGGAAATAAAAGAAGACATTATTAAAAAAAACATTTTGTTTAAATTAAATAAGTTTAAAAGCTTTTATTGCTTCAACTTCCTTAACCTAACCTAACCTCAATTACATGAAAATAGTATTTATTAAACATCGTAAGTATATAAATAATTAATGCCCCAAAATGTTTTCACTGGTGTTCTAAATAATTCAAAATGAATGAAATCAGTTCAACAAATATGTTTACCAACCCTGCTCTTCAGAGATTACAAAAGCACTTAAAATGATTAAATGTAAATTTGAAATGAAATTAATCACTTTTTAACAGATGATTCTTTAAAAAAGTTACTGTAAAAAATAATTTAAAACTCTGTTTTGGAGGAATAAATATTCAATCGTAGAAGATTGTCATATTCAAATAATTTAAGAATTTGTATTTCTTCTACCACAAATTATCATTTCTGTGTGAAAAATTATAAAATGGAGTAATTTGGTGTCGAGTTTTAACACAATAAATGTTCTAAATAATTCAAAACGAATGAAATTAATTCAACAAAAATGTTTTCCAAGTCTGCTCTTCAGAGATTACAAAATCACTTAAAATAATTAAATGTAAAGTTGAAATGAAATTAACCACTTCTTAGTAGATAATTATTTAAAAAAAGTTACTGTAAAAATTAATTACTGTGTTTAAGACATAAAATGAGCTTAAAAGGAATAACTACTTATTTTTAATTTCTATGATTGTCATATTCAATTATTTTGAGCATAGTTTGTATTTCTTCTATCACAAACCAATGAAAACAATCTTCATACTTTATAGTACTTTAATCATTATTTCTGTGTGAAAAAATTTAAAATGGAGTAATTTGGTGTCCAGTTTTAACATTAAAACTTTATAAATTTGTATTAATTGTTTATAAGGAAGTTATATCATTTTAAAATATTGTAAAAAAGAAAAATTAGTGGAAATAGGAGAAGAATATTCAAAACAAAGATAACTTTATAAATTAAGACACTATTTTTAAAATTCATTTTGTTTAAATTAAATAAGTTTAAAAGCTTTTATTGCTTCAACATCAACCTAACCTAACCTCAATTAAGGGAAAGGAAACATATTATTTGTCTAATTAACAATAAAATTATTATGTATTTTGATTTTTATGTAAAAAATCTTAATGTAGTAAGTGTAAATTTGAAATGAAATTAATCACTTTTTAGCAGATGATTATTTAAAAATGTTCCTCTAAAAATTAACATTAAAATTGAGATTAAAAGGAATAACTACTTAGTTTTGATTTTTATGATTATCATGTTCAATTAATTTAAGCATAGTTTTTATTACTTCGACCACAAACCAATAAAAACTTTCTTTACACTTCATAGAACTTTATCATTTTTGTATGAAAAATTATAAAATGGAGTAATTTCGCTCGAATTTTAACATTTGAACTCTATAAATTTGTAATAATTGTTCATAAGGAAATTTTAAAATATAATAACAAGAAGCAAATAGTGGAAATAGAATGGAAGAAAATTCAAAATAAAAATATCTTTATAAATTAAGAGACTATTTTACAGTATATTTTGTTTAAATTAAATAAGTTTAAAAGCTTTTATTGTTTCAACAGCATCAACCTAACCTAATCTCAATTACAGGAAACGAAATATATTATAGAATATTATGTATTTTGATTTGTATGAGAAAAATGATAAAATAACGTAGTTTTCATTTATATCACAAGTATATAAATAACTAATACCATATAATGTTTTCATCGGTGTTATAAATAATTCAAAAAGAATGAAATCAGTTCAACAAACATGCTTTCCAATCCTGCTCTTCAAAGATTACAAAAGCACTTAAAATGATGAAATGTAAATATGAAATAAAATTAATTACTTTCTTGCTGCTGAATATTATAAAAAAGTTACATTAGAAATTAATTCAAAAAACTGTGTTTAAGAAATGAAATGCGATTAAAAGTAGTAACTACTTACTTTTGATTTCTATGATTGTCAGATTCAATTAATTTGATGGCGGCCGCCTTGGCTGCAGCTTCTTCCGCCCTCCTTTGTTCCTGCAATTCCCTCGCCCTCTCGGTCTTAATCAGTTCCTGCAACACCAAACAAAAGGTCCGTCAGGAGACAAAAGAAAACGTCTCCGATCTAACACCTGTTTAAAACCGAACCCTTCGAAATTTAATTTAACCACTTTACTTTTTATTTACATAATATTCGAGCGAAATTTGTCGTGGGCAAATTGAAATTGAAACGGTCCCGTTACCGTTTGTGCGTACAGTTGAAAAGATGTTGCCGGTAATTCGAAACGTCAACGAACAATGGACGTTTTTATCAGTCATTCGTTTCTGTGTTTTGAATTAATTTTCGTTCATTCCGAGATTAAAACGGGAAATGAAGGGGAAGTTGACTTTTCAAGATAACCACCGGTGGTGTTTAATTCAATTGACGGGACCGAACGGTGCGGAAACTTCGATTCGAAACATGAAACAAATAAAACGAAAATCGATTGTCGAAATATCCGTTTTTTAACCAACATGTCACTGCGTAATTGAATCGCACTTTTTACGTAACACAAATGAATAGATTACGTAACCAAAGCGTCAATTTGCGGCCACCATCGGTTTCGGCCGGTCCCAAATGCCGGGGAAGAATTTACTGGTGTTTGTGTTTGTGTAATGTAGGTCAGTCATCAACGTACTAACAAAACGGTCCGAACCTGTTTGACCTAATTAAAAACGAATCGACAGATCAATTTAAGCCGAATGTATCTATCATGTTACAAGCAATTTCATTACACAGACAAGCTAACCCCTTCACTTCACGTAATTGGAAATTACTGGATTCATTTGAGGATTATGGCTCCTTTTTAAGTGACAAGGAAGTGTATAAAATACTAAATAAGTAATTAAAAAGAGGTGGCAATTATTCTTAGAAGTATGTTTTATGTTACATTAGGTACTGGAAGAAGTAATTATTTGGTTTACGTTTCACCTTCTTTAAACTAATCCTCAAAATGTTCTACAAGCAAATTCTTGCCATGAGAAAACAATTCTGGGGTGTTAGATCTGAAGAAAAGGTCATCCTTAGTTTCGTCCTCCTCTTCAGAATTAACTAATTATGTAAAAAGTATGTCAGTGATAAAAATAAATGACAGAAGAGAGATGAAGAAATATGTGGACTATACGGTGGATGAGTTTCCCATTTAAAATTTTGAAGCTTCCTTTGAGTCCCTAATGTGACATGTGGTCTTGGGCTGTTATGAGGAAGCAGAACTTTCGTATTGACTAAAGAAGCTTGTCTTCCAATGATAGAAATAAATGATAGGAAGAGAGATCTTCCCATTTCCCATTTAACATTTTGAAGCTTCCTTTGAGTTTTTAATGCAACAAGTAATCTTGAGCTGTCATGAAGAAGTAGAACTTTAGTATTAACAAAATAAGCTTGTCTTCCAATGACAAAAATAAATAACAGGAGAGAAACGGAGAAATATGTAAACAATATGGTGGATGAGGAGGATCTTCTCATTTAACATTTTGAAGCCTCTTTTGAGTTTTTAATGCGACAAGTAGTCTTGAGCTGTCATGAAGAAGCAGAACTTTAGTATTGACAAAAGAAGCTTGTCTTCCAATGACAAAAATAAATGACAGGAGAGAAACGGAGAAATATGTAAACAATATGGTGGATGAGGAGGATCTTCTCATCTAACATTTTGAAGCCTCTTTTGAGTTTTTAATGCGACAAGTAGTCTTGAGTTGTCATGAAGAAGCAGAACTTTAGTATTGACAAAAGAAGCTTGTCTTCCAATGACAAAAATAAATGACAGAAGAGAAATGGAGAAATTTGTAATCAATATGGTGGATGAGGAGGATCTTCTCATTTAACATTTTGAAGCCTCTTTTGAGTTTTTAATGCGACAAGTAGTCTTGAGTTGTCATGAAGAAGCAGAACTTTAGTATTGACAAAAGAAGCTTGTCTTCCAATGACAAAAATAAATGACAGGAGAGAAACGGAGAAATATGTAAACAATATGGTGGATGAGGAAGTTCTTCTCATTTAACATTTTGAAGCCTCTTTTGAGTTTTTAATGCGACAAGTAGTCTTGAGCTGTCATGAAGAAGCAGAACTTTAGTATTGACAAAAGAAGCTTGTCTTCCAATGACAAAAATAAATGACAGGAGAGAAACGGAGAAATATGTAAACAATATGGTGGATGAGGAGGATCTTCTCATTTAACATTTTGAAGCCTCTTTTGAGTTTTTAATGCGACAAGTAGTCTTGAGTTGTCATGAAGAAGCAGAACTTTAGTATTGACAAAAGAAGCTTGTCTTCCAATGACAAAAATAAATGACAGGAGAGAAACGGAGAAATATGTAAACAATATGGTGGATGAGGAAGTTCTTCTCATTTAACATTTTGAAGCCTCTTTTGAGTTTTTAATGCGGCAAGTAGTCTTGAGCTGTCATGAAGAAGCAGAACTTTAGTATTGACAAAAGAAGCTTGTCTTCCAATGACAAAAATAAATGACAGGAGAGAAATGGAGAAATTTGTAATCAATATGGTGGATGAGGAGGATCTTCCCATTTAACATTTTGTAGCCTCCTTTTAGTTTTTAATATGACAAGTAGTCTTCAACTGTCATGAAGAACTAGAACTTTAGTATTGACAAAAGAAGCTTGTCTTCCAATGACAAAAATAAATGACAGGAGAGAAACGGAGAAATTTGTAATCAATATGGTGGATGAGGAGGATCTTCCCATTTAACATTTTGAAGCCTCCTTTGAGTTTTTAATGCGACAAGTAGTCTTGAGCTGTCATGAAGAAGTAGATCTCTAGTATTGACAAAAGAAGCTTGTCTTCCAATGACAAAAATAAATGACAGGATAGAAACGGAGAAATTTGTAATCAATATGGTGGATGAGGAGGATCTTCCCATTTAACATTTTGAAGCCTCCTTTGAGTTTTTAATGCGATAAGTAATCTTGAGCTGTCATGAAGAAGTAGATCTTTAGTACTGACAAAAGAAGCTTGTCTTCCAATGACAAAAATAAATGGCAGGAGAGAAACTGAGAAATATGTAAACAATATGGTGGATGAGGAGGATTTTCTCATTTAACATTTTGAAGCCTCTTTTGAGTTTTTAATGCGACAAGTAGTCTTGAGCTGTCATGAAGAAGTAGATCTCTAGTATTGACAAAAGAAGCTTGTCTTCCAATGACAAAAATAAATTATAGGAGAGAAATGGAGAAATATGTAAACAATATGGTGGATGAGGAGGATCTTCCCATTTAACATTTTGAAGCCACCTTTGAGTTTTTAATGCGACAAGTAGTCTTGAGCTGTCATGAAGAAGCAACACTTTTGTATTGACTAAAGAGGTTCGTGTTACAGTCTAATTTAAATTTGTTAAAATATGACAAAAATCCACTTAAATAAAAAGTGATTCAAAAAAGTAAATTACTTTTTCCGGTATCTAATATGAAATGCCTTAGAAATTGCAAATTCTTGAGTGCCTATCGCATTTATCATGTAACAAGGAATTTAATTACACAAACACGTCAAATCGACCTTCCCCCACCCAACGAGTCCACTTAATTGGAAACGAGTTCGGGATTATCTGCATTGAAAAACGTCCCTTTATAAATAAACGCAATTAATTGACAGGATTAAAGGACCTTTAGATGTTGAAAGCTGCCGCTTTGCGGCGGAAAACCGAGCTGCGGCAGATGACTTCCGCCCGATACCCTGAAGGTTGTGTATCTTCTGCGCGGCTCATTAGGTCTCTGGACTGTACCATATAATCGGGCCACTTCGCCGAACGCCTTGTTCCTCTCGCCCACGTCCTGGATGCGTAGATAGGGCACCTTGTGGACGACGCGTCCGTAAACCGGTCGTGATCTGTAACGTCCCAATCTCATCCTGAAACAAAATTATATGAAAAGGTGACTGATCATCTGAGCCGATCATCTGCCCTACGGGCACGCCGTACCCTTCGGCCGTTTTCAATGGATGAATGCCCATTTGCTCGGCGATAAGGACTCGTATAGCTCTCGACGTTTTACAATTTCCGCGTGGGATGTCGGAGTGAAAAAGGTTTTTCTTTCTTTTCACTTTACTCAGTGATTATGCCCGTTATTGGGGATCATTTAGTCCCTCTCTATCGTATCTTTAATTGCCCTAGTTTACAGATTTTGACAAATTTCAGGCTTAATGGTCCCAGATCAAATTTTCCAACGTGAAATATTAATGATGTTTGAAGAGTTTTTGAAATATTCTCCAATATTCGTCATGCAAGTCAAACAGTAATTTTAATGGCAATTTGCTCTAACATTTTTTTTTTAATTTGTAGAGCAGAGATCATTATATGATTTCATAACTTACAAACATTGCTGGATTATTTGGAATGGCTCTTATATAAAGTCAATTACTCCTTATTGGGGTTAGTTTCTCATATGATTCTCCAGCAATAATTACTTAGAAAGCCCTCACCCCAATACTCCTGATAACTTCTTTTCATAGTAATTAAATCTTGTCAAGAAGAGTCACGTTATTCATCACTTTCAGCTCCTGAATTAAGGGGAATGTAATCTAGATAAAAGTGGAGGAATTCTAATTTTACAGACACATTGGCACGTAATTTCTAGTAAATTCTTAATTTTTAAATTAGTTATCTTGTATCTGAGAAAAACGTGCACAACAGCTTTAAATGACAATCAAGCTCGTGCGTCACTTTTAATTAATTTTTTTTTTCAACGATTCTTCATCTTTCTACATCAACTGGTTGACTGTCAGATACACCTTCTTTAATTTTTTTACGGAGAAAATCTTATTTATATTTGATTTAATTTCAGTTACAGAGTTGAAGCACAAAATAAGGAATACGAAAATCATTTTTATTATTCATATTATGACAAAAGACAGACAAAAGTTTTAAATAAAATTTGTAAGTTTTTCAGAATTTTTATGAAATCATATTATTTAATTAAATAAAATTTAATTACAATTAAAAATCTTGTGATGTACATATATCATCAGATACAGGAGGTGATTTATTAATTTGCTCAGAAATCTCTATTAGATTTAATTTCAGTTCATATTTGTGAAGCTTGATTATTCCAAGAATTTATTTATCTTTCTCCACAATTTAAAAAATCTGGAGCAAATTCTCATAAACACCGTTTTTATTGACCAATATATGTTGCTATGTATAAGTTTATTCATTATATTTTAAGTCTCTATTATTTATTTTATTACAAGAAATACAAACAAGTTTTAAATAAAGTCTATAAGAGTATTTCTGTATTTTTATGAAACCATGCTTAAAAATCCGCTGATGTGCATATACCATCAGATACAGAGGGCATACTATTTTTTTAGATAGAAAATCAAGTCCTTATCAGATTTAATTTCAGTTACAGCACAAAATAAGGAAACCATGTGGAAAGCAAATGGTACCAAACTTGTGAAGCTTGATTATTCAAAGAACTTATCTATCTTTCTCCATGATTTAAAAAATCCAGAGCAAATTCGCATAAAAAACCGTTTTTATTGAGCAATATATGTCGCTACGTACAGGGTTATTCGTTATATTTAAACCCCCCATTATTTATTTTATTACAAGAGATACAAAGAAGTTTTAAGTAAAATTTGTAAGAGTATTTATGACATTTTATGAAACCGTACTTAAAAAACCGGTGGTGTGCATATATTACCAGATACAGAGGGTATAAAACGATTTTATGATTTTCCACGTAGGTTGGTGTCACTATAAATTGTCAGTTGAAGAACAACGATGCGTACTATTAATAGTTCAAGGGTAACCCATTATTGAACATTAATTAAATTCTATTGAAGCTAAAACGGCCGGAGAAAAAAAAAATGAACTTCATTAATCCACCGAGCCGCCGTCAATGTTCATTAAATCGAAAATTCGGGATTGTCGGGTGAATTTTGCAGTGCCTCATCGGTAAACTGTTGAAAGGCCGGGGAACGTGTGCCCGCACAATGCCAGCCGGTCTAGCGACGTGGGAGTCAATATTTCGATGATGATTCCGAATAGTTTTTGATTAATCGTTAATTAAATTCTCCTTAAATTGTAATTCCTGTCGGCGAGCACGCCATTATTTCCGCTAATCAGGTTTTGTCTGTGTGCAATTGAATTATTGTGTCCGGTTCGAATGGGGGTCGCGTTCGATGGGTTTTCGGTATTAACCTCGAATATCGCAACCGCAAATTGAATCAATCAAAGTTAAAGCCTATTTGTTTCGTGATTCGAACGGTTTTTAATTGTGTTAATTCTGTTGGGGATTTTTATGTCGGGTTAATTCAATATTGCACAATAAAAAATTTTAAAAATAATATTGTATTTGGAGAGGTCGTAAATATGACTTCCTCTGATAAGTTGATTTGTTTTTTATAGAACAAAATGAAAACCATACACAAAAATCTCGTAAAATATTCTCAATCTATCTTAACTTAATTTGCGTAGTAAAATATGGACATTGTTAACTAATTTTTAATGTCATTGCTACAAAAAATAGACATTATAGGTCAATATCTAAACAATAGAAGATTGTTTTTTTTATTTTCAATTATGGTTATAAATATTTAATCTATTTACAGATTTTAGAATTCATATTAATTATGCTGCACCATTCCCCCAATTAAAATTTAAAGCGTTTATTTTTCATTTAAAAATATTGTTAATTGACGGAATTACATTTAGATTAATATTGCCAGCAACGTAGACTCCGCAATTGTAAATTTAGAAATTAATAAAACCAGCAATCGAAATACAGATAATTAAACTGGCAAAATACCAACCAATTAGGTAAGAATTTAATAAAAGATAATTTGATATCGGTTTTAAACTAAATCCTATAAAATTATGAAAAATTGTATGTATTGTGAATTTAATAAAAACTGTATCTAAAAATAACTTTAGTAATTACTTACTTATGCGTTTATATGTATAACAACAGCTTTATTAATTTCTTTTACATTATTTTTTTATTCTTGTAATAATTGTGACAATATATTGTACAAATATACGAATATCAATCAGTATATTGTTTTAAATAATGCAACACCATAAAAAGTTTATATTATATATTGTAAATTTAATAAAAATATTTTTGTTTAAAATAAATTTTGGAAGTTTTCATTGCGGACTTAGCATTGTATATTTTATTTTTAATGAATTGTATTTAAATTAATAAATTTGCATTATAAGTGGCTTATTCAAATTCAAAAAGGGATATCTATATTATTTAGTTTGATTGAATATGATAAGTAGATTAATTGTATTCGTATTATTTTTAATTATGGTGTTATTTAATTTTTGTTCCATTGAATTTAATATTTTTAATTAAATAAATTGCATTTAAATTAATATTGCATTCTACGAAACAAATCAGCTGCAAATTATTATATTAAAACTAAAAATTTAGTTCCATAATTTATTTTATATGAAAATGGTGAATACATTAATTTTATTCGTAATATTTTTAATTATGGCAATATTTAACATTTATTCCAATTTTACCATGAATATATTATTTTTAATTAAACGAACTATTTAAATTAAAAATATTGCATGTCGTCCAATTAACAATTTAATAACCGTTTTAAATTAGTAGAATCTCACTGATTGAACCAAAAAAGTCATCACCAGTCTGTAAAAATAATCAAATCAAAATAATTTGATCAATATTTAATATTTTGACAAATTTTATCACCCACATTTATGATAGTTAAATTAGAATTCATTATAGGTTAGTTAAAAAATTATCAGAATAGGACACAATTACATTTTTAAGTAATCTTATTTAATGTGAAAAATGGTGGATGCGCAACATTTCATAATGTCCCAATTTATTTTTTTATGTTAGTTAATATATTTAAAATTGATAAAAGGGCAACTAATGTATTTTCAAAACTATTAATGTAATTATATAATTTCTTTAAAAATTTTTAATTTTATTTGTCTATACTTTAAAAAACAATGATACATTTTAATAACCGTTTTAATTTAGCAAAATCTCAATGATTTAACCAAAAAATTGACCAATAGTCTTTGAAAATGGTGAATGCTTAATAATTTTAATACCTTCATAATTAGATTAATATTTACATTTTGATAAATTTTCTGCATTTCTTATGATAGTTCAATCAAGATATTTATTAAATTATTAAATTACAATTCATTACTGGTTCAAATTCAAAATACACAATCAAATTTTTAAGTAGCCTTAATGTGTAAAAATGGTGATGCGCCACATTTAACAATGTCCGAATTTATTTTTTTTACTTTCTATTTATTTAAATTAATTTTATTAACAGCTTATAATTAATTATTTATTAGTATTTATTGATGTTAGTTAATATATTTAAAATTGGTGAAAGTATAACCAACCTATTTTCAAAATTTTTAATGTAACTATACAATTTCTTCAAAACTTTTAAATTTTTAGGTCAATATTTAATATTTTGATTAATCTTATTATTCACATTATTTATTTATATATAATAATTATCATCCTATTCTCAAAACTATTAATGTAATTATACAATTTCTTCAAAAATTTTTAATTTTATTTGTCTATACTTTAAAAAATAATTATACATTTTAATAACCGTTTTAATTTAGCAAAATCTCAATCATTTAACCAAAAAATTCACCAATAGTCTTTGAAATTGGTGAATGCTTAATAATTTTAATTCCTTCATAATTAGGTTAATATTTACATTTTGATAAATTTTCTGCATTTCTTATGATAGTCCATTATTGGTTAGTTAAAAAAATATCAGAATAGAACACAATCACATTTTTAAATAATCTTAATGTGTAAAAAATGGTGGATGCACCACATTTAATAATGTCCCAATTTATTTTTTTTTTTACTTTCTATTTATTTAAATTAATTTTATAAAAAGCTTATTATCAATTATTTATTAGTTAATATATTTAAAATTGGTGAAAGTATAATTAATATATAATAATATATAATATATTTAATATTTTGATCAGTCTTATAATCCACATTATTTATGATATATCAATCAACTAAATTATTAAATTACAAGAACTCAATCACCATTTTTAAGTAGTCTTACTTAATGTGTATATTTATTTATATATATATATATATAGAACTAACTAATCAATATTTATATTATATTCTGACATTCATATTTTTATATTTTTTTATATATTGCATTAATTTTATTCGTACAATTTTTAATTATTATACTATATGAACACTTAACACATTATCTTTAATTAAACGAACTACAATTAAATTATAATAAAATAACATTAAACATTAATAACACTGCATTATAAGTAACTCAATCGATCATAAATTATGAAATTATGAAAAACCACTAATGGAAAAACAGAACATTCAATATCCGGGTCTTACATCCAATTAAGTAATTACTTAATTCACCGTCCGGTGAAAAACACAAATGAAATGATTAGACGACGTCCTCCACGCCCACTCGTTATCGCAATTCCGTATTTGTGCACCGTGTGTTGCATGTGGGTGGAACCGGAACCGTTTATCAACGGTGCCATTCGAGATCTTTTACATTTTTAGCCCTTAAACACTGCGAAGTTTCGCTGTAATTAAGTAAATGCGACAGACACACTTACGGAACTGTATAAATTCACGGAAGGGACTCGCTATTTACGTAATTGAAATTCTGTTGTGCTAAATGCGGAATTAGTTTACGGTGCGCATTGGCCAAATTAATGGCCGTACTATTATTGTATTAGTCATATGTAAAGCGATTGTGGCCAGAAGATTTTCACTTAATTTTACGTAATCGGTTAACCGAGTCGGTTAAGTTTTATTGTCGCATAAAGCGTATTATTTATTCGTCGAGTTATCTTTTTAATGCTATTTTTTTAACATTTATTAGCGTCGGATCAGTGGCCTGAAAACTGATATATTTCATACACATTTTTGTCAGTGTTTTTTGTAAGAAAATTTTATAATAAAAACAAGGACCGCAATTTAAAAGTTAATTGATTATTATGGAAATCCCATGTCATGAAATATTTTCTTCGTATTTTTTGTTACACTAACTTAATCACTGTTTATTAAAACTAAATTTATAAAAAGCTGCACCAAACACGCATCTGCCTTTCTTTGAAACAAATTCCAAAAATGGTGGATGCTCAATAATTTTCATTCCATTTTTACTAATATTTTTATTTATATTTAAAATTGGTAAAAGTGCATTAGAACTATTTTATTAATTTTTAATATCTTTCATGTACTTTAGAAAACAACTATAATTATTAAACATTTTAATTTAATAAACATTATAAATTACTAAACTCAGAATCAGTTTATCTTTTGAAAACTTAAATAAAAAATGGGGAATTCTCAATATTTTAATTCCCTTTTTATTAGACACATATATAATATTTTGACAAATTTTATCATCCATATTTTTTATGGTTGAAAAGCTCAGAATTTTTTTAAATCATCAAAATAATAATTGGTTAGTTAAGAAATAATGAGACTGAAACACCAATTTTAAGTAACTTCATATACTTTAGAAAACAAAATATAATAAAATATTAATAAAATAAAATTATTAAACTTAGAATTAGTGTACTCAAAAACATTTATATATCTTTTGAAAACTAAATTAAAAAATAGTAAATTCTCAACATTTTAATTTCCTTTTTATTAGACAAATATTTGATATTTTGACAAATTTTATCATTCATATATTTTATGACAGAAAAGCTCAGATGTTTTATATTATTAAATTAATAATAAGTTAGTTAAGAAATAATGAGACTGAAACATAATCACCAATTTTAAGTAATTTCTTGTTTTAATTTCAAAAATGGTGAATGTTAAGACTATTTAATTGTCTCAGTTTGCTTTATGATTTTACTTTCTATTTATTTTAATTAATTTTAACAAAACCTACAATTAATTGTTTATTAATATTTATTTACACTAGTATTTATATATAAAATATTTAAAAGTTGAGTAGTACAATTTTATTAATATCTCTGTTTAAAATCTTCATAAATTTTGAATTTCATATCTCATATACAAACAACAATAAATATTAACAAATATTTTAAATTATTAATAAAATTATCTTTTGAAAACTAAATTAAAAAATGATTAATTCTCAACATTTTAATTCCCTTTTTATTTGACAAATATGTAACATTTTGACAATTTTATCATCCATATTTCTTATTGTAGAAAAACTCAGAAATTTATTATATTATCAAATTAATAATTGTTTAGTTAAGAAATAATGACATTGAAACACAATCACCAATTTTAAGTAATTTCTTATTTTAATTCTAAAAATGGTGGATTCTAAAATTTTCTCAGTTTGTTTTATGATTTTACTTTCTATTTATTTTAATTAATTTAATAAAAAGCTTAAATCTAATTATATATTTCATATTAAATTTCATATCTCTCACGCTGCATACGCCGAAATAAAATATTGTCATTTATATTTATATATTGTGGTTAGTAGATAATCAACCCTCTGTAAATTTAATTCATGCGACGCCTGAAATTTAAACAAAACAAAAAAGAAAATCCGTCGTTTATTAAACATATTTCTAAATATAAACTGCGAGAACGTTTTCACAATTTTCACGTGAAATTTATTTCCGCCAGAGCCGCCGAGTGTTTACGTATTAATCTGGTCGGAATCATCGTAATTATTGCTGTGTGTTTTTCAATGTTTGCCGATGCGTTAAATAAAAATCCCGAAACCGTGAAATATTCATTTTCAAATCGTGTTCGTTACGTTGTTCCGTAACAAATTTCCATTAAAAAAATTAAAAAAAAAACACGTAAAAGTGTTTTACAATTTTGCATTGTAAACAAAGTGGAAAGCGCCGTTTTCTGTTTGTGTTCGTTCGTTCGTATATGTGCAGTTCATTTCTGTTTTATTATTAAAAAATATTTCTGGATACTTATTAATTGTGTTAATTGAGCTGAACATCAATAAAGCAACTTTAATTTTGAAAGGGATTTATATTGATTAAATCTGTGTTATTTAATTTAACATTAACACTTATACAAAGTGTGAACATAGCAATAACAGAAAAAACAATAAACCTTAGAGGTACTGGCATTCGGTTCAAGTAGTACAGCTGTTTTATCAATAAAAATATTTCTCGATACTTATCATGGGCAATTATTAATTGTGTTAATTGAGCTGTACATCAATATAGCAACTTTAGTTTTGAAAGGGATTTATATTGATTAAATCTGTGTTATTTAATTTAACATTAACACTTATACAAAGTGTGAACACAGCAATAACAGAAAAAACAATAAACATTAGAGGTACTGGCATTCAGTTCAAGTAGTACAGCTGTTTTATCAATAAAAAATATTTCTCGATACTTAGCATGGGCAATTATTAATAGTGTTAATTGAACTGGACATCAATATAAGAATTTTAATTTTGAAAGGGATTTTTATTGATTAAATCTGTGTTATTTAATTTAACATTAACACTTATACAAAGTGTGAACACAGCAATAACAGAAAAAACAATAAACCTTAGAGGTATTGGCATTCGGTTCAAGTAGTACAGTTGTTTTATCAATAAAAAATATTTCTCGATACTGATCATGGGTAATTATTAATTGTGTTAATTGAGCTGGACATCAATATAGCAATTTTAATTTTGAAAGGGATTTATATTGATTAAATCTGTGTTATTTAATTTAACATTAACACTTATACAAAGTGTGAACACAGCAATAACAGAAAAAACAATAAACATTAGAGGTACTGCCATTCAGTTCAAGTAGTACAGCTGTTTTATCAATAAAAAATATTTCTCGATACTTATCATGGGCAATTATTAATTGTGGTAATTGAGCTGCACATCAATATAGCAACTTTAATTTTGAAAGGGATTTATAATGATTAAGTCTATGTTATTTAATTTAACATTAACACTTATACAAAGTGTGAACACAGCAATAACAAGAAAAACAATAAACATTAGAGGTACTGGCATTCAGTTCAAGTAGTACAGCCGTTTTATCAATAAAAAATATTTACGATACTTATCATGGGCAATTATTAATTGTGTCAATTGAGCTGAACATCAATATAAGAATTTTAATTTTGAAAGGGATTTTTATTGATTAAATCTGTGTTATTTAATTTAACATTAACACTTATACAAAGTGTGAACACAGCAATAGCAGAAAAAATAATAAACATTAGAGGTACTGGCATGTAGTTTAAGTAGTACAGCTGTTTTATCAATAAAAAATATATTTCTCTATACTTATCATGGGCAATTATTAATTGTGTCAATTGAGCTGGTGATCAATAAGCAACTTTAATTTTCAAAGGGATTTATATTGATTAAATCTGTGTTGTTTAATTTGACAATAACACTTATACAAAGTGTGAACACGACAATAACAGAAGAAACAATAAACATTAGAGGTACTGGCATGTAGTTCAAGTAGTACAGCTGTTTTATCAATAAAAAATATTTCTCTATACTTATCATGGGCAATTATTAATTGTGTCAATTGAGCTGGTGATCAATAAGCAACTTTAATTTTCAAAGGGATTTATTATGATTAAATCTGTGTTGTTTAATTTGACATTAACACTTATACAAAGTGTGAACACGACAATAACAGAAGAAACAATAAATATTAGAGGTACTGGCATGTAATTCAAGTAGTACAGCTGTTTTATCAATAAAAAATATTTCTCTATACTTATCATGGGCAATTATTAATTGTGTCAATTGAGCTGGTGATCAATAAGCAACTTTAATTTTCAAAGGGATTTATATTGATTAAATCTGTGTTATTTAATATAACATTAACACTTATACAAAGTGTGAACACAGCAATAACAGAAGAAACAATAAACATTAGAGGTACTGGTATTCAGTTCAAGTAGTACAGCTGTTTTATCAATAAAAATATTTCTCATACTTATCATGGGCAATTATTAACTGTGTTAATTGAGTTGTACATCAATATAGCAACTTTAATTTTGAAAGGGATTTATACTGATTAAATCTGTGTCATGTAATTTAACATTAACACTAATACAAAGTGTGAACACAGCAATAACAGAAAAAACAATAAACATTAGAGATACTGGCATCCAGTTCAAGTGAACAGCTCATATGTTGGATAAATTACTATAATTATGGTCGCTACTGTAATTCTGTACTTACTTTTTGAACTTTTTAAAAGGATAAATGACAAATAAAATTTAGTGGCTAATTTGGATTCTGCATTCAAAAATTACCCATAAACTGTGCTGATGTGGTTTATTATATCACAAAATACAGACAATTTGTATAATTTTCTAATTCACATTAATGTATTTTTCAGTAACCACGATATAATTTGCAATATAATAAATATTAAAAAAGCTTTATTTCAAAACTATTTCAAATCGAAAATCATTTTAAATATGTTAAAAACAGATGCGGCACGTGTTGATGTTTTTTTAAGCGGTTGCGGATGTTCAAAATAAAAATTCCGAACGGTGAAAGATCCATCTGGCGTTAGTTCGGAACCGCGGCCGTACATCAAACTTATTGCAATCTTTACAATGATCATTCATCAAGATCTTTTCAATTTCGCACCGCATCACATGACAGAAAACAAATTTAAATGAATAATACCCGCTGAACGTTGGCATTTATCTCCGGCAGCGAGATTTCCGTATTGTTTTTTTTTTTCTCGTCAGAACGTTCAAACATTTTTAACGACAGTAGCGATCGCCCAGATCCGCCCGCCCTACAAGTAATATTGTTGAACGGAATCCGTTAATTATCTCGTTAAATTATCGGCGCCGCGTTCGAAATTAAAATATGATAAACGACGCGTTCGCCAAGGGGCCCCTCGTCCGCGATTATTCGGGTAGATGCTATTCATAATGCACGAGATACTTTTTTACGTGACACTTTAATTAAAACAACTTTTCGGGTGAGGAAAAAAAACGCGAATCCGTTAATGCCGGATTAAACGAAATTTCATAAATTTCGGCGAGAACGGGCCCAACACACATGGAAACATCCCTAAACTTCTCTACGCGTCTGATAAAGGATTTACACCGGGGATTTGGGAATTAGCAAGGTGAAATTTTGGGTAAACTCTTTGTGAAATTTACCGTAAACTATATGTACAGGGTGTTTGTCAAATGTTAAATATATTAGCCATAACTCTTTTATTTAATATCAACTGTTTAAATAATATTTACAGTTGTGGAATTATTAATTAATTATTCGAATTATCCAGTTTTAAATATTATACGAACTGGCATCCAATTCATATTTTTGATATATTGTGGCCAGTACTGTATGTTATAAAAATATAACAGGTGGGCTGAAAAGTTCGTAGGCTGCCACATAAATGGCACTCTAATATTAAATCCATATGATTTTCAGTTAGCCCTAACCTTCAAACAACACGTGTATAAATTTGACAGCTGTCGTACTATTAGTTTGTGAGTTATAACATTTTGAGTGAAGCAACTTTTGTTAGTTTGAAAAAATTTCGTGTGTTAATAAAGCATTGTTTATTGGCGACAAAAGTACTATTGAAGCCAAGGCTTGGCTTGATAAACATTATTTGGACTTTGCACCATGAAAATCAATTGTTGAGAAATGGTTTGTTAAGTTTAAACGAGGCGAAATGAGCACCGAAGACGAGTGGACGCCCCAAAAAGGCTGTTACCGACGAAATAATTTCGGATAACCCTAAAGTGAAGTTGATTTAGATAGTTGAGACCCTAAAGATGTCAAAGGAACGTTTTGGACATATCGTGAATGAATATTTGGGTATGGGAAAGCTCTGTTCAAATCACAATCGGCCAAAAACAACAACGAATTGATGATTCTGAGCAGTGTTTTGGAGCTGTACTAAACCCGAATTTTTGCGTCGATATGTGATAATGGATGAAACATGGCTCCATCATTTCACACCGGAGCCCAACCTAGTAGACTGAAGCCTATTTTGTGGCTAAAGACAAATCGTATTATAAAAATGGTATCGAAAAATTGTATGACCACTATAATCATTGTATGGCCTTCAAACACATCTATATTGAACAATAAAATCAAATTCTATAAAAAAAAAGATTTTTTCTATGCTAGCCTACGAATTTTTCAGCCCAACTGTAACAGTTTATGCAAAATTCACATTTTCTACTTGATTGACAGTGATTCCAAACACTTTAATTAATTTAAATTGAAATGTGTAAACGTACCAACAATATAGTAAATAAATACTCACTGAATTATATTTAGGGAACTCCCACACAACTTTTGTAAAAGTCACTTCGAAATTGCCACCTGAACATAATCGATATATTAATTATAAGTTTTATTATCTTAGTAGTATATTTTACGAACATTGTATATAAACGTTGTATTAAAGTAAAACCATTAAAAAATTCTTAAAACTTTTAGACAGCAAAAAAAGTCAGTGTACTTTTCAGCTACCATGTAACAAGTAAAAAAAATGTTGAGGCGTTTTCTTCCTACACGAAAGCGGCCTACTTTTTATATACATCTGGTGTAAAAAGGTTGAAAACCTTTTTGACATATGTAGCTTAAATCGTACAAAAGGGACAATTCCAACAAAGCTTTTTGTACCGTTCAAATAATTAGGTGAGGTAGACGTTTCGCAATTACTTTACACCTACGAAACCTGCTTTTAATTTAATCCATGTTCGAAACATTTTTTTTCGCCGTCTCTTTCGTGTATCTAATTTTAAAAGTTGGCCCGTAAATGTGCACTATTCAAAAATAAAACGTGGCGCAACTTTTTATTGGACTTTCGAATAGTTTATGGGGCAAAAACGTAATGCCCTTGCTTTATAGTTCGGATAAGGGGGCTCGAATTGTAAATTGAAATAGGACGGGGACGTATAAAGATGTCTTCGAACGTAAATTAATTTATTGGGGAATGAAGAACTGTAACAGGCAATTAGGAAAATGAGAGGATAAAAACGGGAATTCGTGACGCCCCGTAAAACACGCCCGGCACAAGAATTCTTTATGTTTCCCGAACGTCGGAAAAGTTGCGGAGCAACGTTTCAATCGCGTGTGTGGCTTTACGATAAAACTTGTTTTGTCTTTTGATGGAAGTTATTTCGTAGGCTACGCGTCCGTTGGTTTTGATTAAATGAGAATCTTGCACGACGGGGTGCTGCGTTTTCTTTTTTGTTTTGTGAGGGTTATTGGTACAATGCGGGTTCAATTGCTGTCGTTTATGCCAATTAAGAAAATCTATTGTTGTTGTTCTTTAGGCTAGTTGCCAGTTTCAAGCTCAAAAATTGCCTTTGAGCTATTTTTTAAAATTAGGTGAAATAAAGGCTAATAATAACTTTTTTATTATACTTATTGCTCTATTAACACGTTAAATGGGCACTCACCATTACTAAAACCAGCATGCATCGACGCACCCACCATATTTATAAATACAGGCGCATCCGCCAAATTTTAAAACCGGTACCGCATTCGCCATAATTTTAAATATGTGCGCATTCACCATATTTTAACATGTCAAAGCACATTCGCCATTTTTAAACCACAATTCCGTTTTTAATATTATTCTCTCAAAATTAATTGAAATATTTAAAAGACCTGTCAGTTAGTAAAAACAAAGTTAAACAATGTTTTCAATTATTTACACAATTTGCACAATTTTACAATGCAAATTTCATAAAACAAATGTTTTTACGAAAACCATCCAATTATAATAAGTTACTTTAGAGAACCAGTTTTATATACTCTGCGACATAGAAAAAAAATAATTACTATTGTTGTTTGATACTGTATTATAAAAATTACTATATTTTTATTCTATAAAATGTTACATATATTTTACTGAATTAAGCTGGACATAAATATAACTTTAATTTTGAAAGGGATTTTTAATGAATAAATATGTGTTATTTATTTTAATATTAACAATTTGTACAGTACAGCTATTTTATCAATAAAAAATATTTCTCGATACTTATCATGGGCAATTATTAATTGTGTTAATTGAGCTGGACATCAATATAGCAACTTTAATTTTGAAAGGGATTTTATTGATTAAATCTGTTTTATTTAATTTATCATTAACACTTACACAAAGTGTAAACACATCAATAACAGGAAAAACAATAAACATTAGAGGTACTGGCATTCAGTTCAAGTAGTACAGCTGTTTTATCAATAAAAAATATTTCTCGATACTTATCATGGGCAATTATTAATTGTGGTAATTGAGCTGGACATCAATATAGCAACTTTAATTTTGAAAGGGATTTATACTGATTAAATCTGTGTTATTTAATTTAACACTAACACTTATACAAAGTGTGATCACAGCAATAACAGAAAAAACAATAAACATTAGAGGTACTGGCATTCAGTTCAAGCAGTACAGCTGTTTTATCAATAAAAAATATTTCTCGACACTTATCATGGGCAATTATTAATTGTGGTAATTGAGCTGGACATCAATATAACAACTTTAATTTTGAATGGGATTTATATTGATTAAATCTTTGTTATTTAATTTAACATTAACACTTATACAAAGTGTCAACACAACAATAACAGAAAAAACAATAAACATTAGAGGTACTGGCATGCAGTTCAAGCAGTACAGCTGTTTTATCAATAAAAATATTTCTCGATACTTATCATGGGCAATTATTAATTGTGGTAATTGAGCTGGACATCAATATAACAACTTTAATTTTGAAAGGGATTTATATTGATTAAATCTGTGTTATTTAATTTAACACTAACACTTATACAAAGTGTGATCACAGCAATAACAGAAAAAACTATAAACATTAGAGGTACTGGCATTCAGTTCAAGCAGTACAGCTGTTTTATCACTAAAAAATATTTCTCGATACTTATCATGGGCAATTATTAATTGTGGTAATTGAGCTGGACATCAATATAGCAATTTTAATTTTGAAAGGGATTTATATTGATTAAATCTGTGTTATTTAATTTAACACTAACACTTATACAAAGTGTGATCACAGCAATAACAGAAAAAACAATAAACATTAGAGGTACTGGCATTCAGTTCAAGTAGTACAGCTGTTTTATCAATAAAAAATATTTCTCGATACTTATCATGGGCAATTATTAATTGTGGTAATTGAGCTGGACATCAATATGACAACTTTAATTTTGAAAGGAATTTATATTAATTAAATCTTTGTTATTTAATTTAACATTAACACTTATACAAAGTGTGAACACAGCAATAACAGAAAAAACAATAAACATTAGAGGTATTGGCATGCAGTTCAAATAGTACAGCTGTTTTTTCAATAAAAAATATTTCTCGATACTTATCATGGGCAATTATTAATTGTGGTAATTGAGCTGGACATCAATATAGCAACTTTAATTTTGAAAGGGATTTATATTGATTAAATCTGTGTTATTTAATTTAACATTAACACTTATACAAAGTGTGAACACAGTAATAACAGAAAAAACAATAAACATTAGAGGTACTGGCATGCAGTTCAAGTAGTACAGCTGTTTTTTCAATAAAAAATATTTCTCGATACTTATCATGGGCAATTATTAATTGTGTTAATTGAACTGGACATCAATAGAGCAACTTTAATTTTGAAAGGGATTTTTAATGAATAAATATGTGTTATTTATTTTAACATTAACAATTTGTATAATAACTACAAGCTTCTTGAATTGCACTGATCAACTCATTTAAATTTGTAAAATTTTTATGTCGAATTTGGGTATAAACGTGACCTCCCATGTTTTCTATAGGGTTGATGCCTAGAGATTGGGACGGGCAAGACACATACGAAAGTGTTACCTTTTTTAATCCAATAATTCGTCGTTTAACAAACGTACTGAGATAATTAAAATTTGCCCCACCTCATCCCCATTCTGGACGTTAAAATTGGATCATTGAATCTACGTGTTCCATTTCCTATGGCCCTGAGTGTACACTTAAAACAGAATAATTTGCCAACATTCCGCCACGGTGCGGGCACGGTTTTTCGCATTTATATTTAAATTTGATCGGTTTTAATCTTAGTCGGGACCTAATCGTTTCGTGTGTGTTAACTGGAAATACGAACATCCCTCCGTGACCTCCCCCACCTACCCCGAAAATATTGATCCCGATGACATTAATAATTGAGTTTCATGAGTGCCGACGTATTGAAAACTTGGCCCGGATTTAATTTTAAACTTATTATCCCGTCCGGAAGAAAAACGAGATGCCCGCACGGCATTTCATATTTCCTCGGTTTCGCGATGCCACGGCAAATATTTAGCGAGATTTACGGATCGTTTTTTGCGGAAGTTTTAAGAGCTCGCAGGACGAAAAGTTTTCGGCAGCCGTTCGATTTTTACGGAACGAATGAAATCAATTTTATTCGCTTTTGTTTTTCTATTCGCTAAGCCGCCAAGAAAAATAGAATCGGGGGGTGAAATCCTCGCAGATTGATGTTGACGGTCTTGGAGAACCGTTCGGGATTACATTCAAAAAGGGGACTTTCGATTTCCTGCTTGATAATTGTTTTATTTGCCTCCTTACTTACTTTATGAGTTTATTTATTTTTCATTTTAATTTTTTTTTTTTGCTTTAAAACTTTCTGGACTTTAATCTTAATAGATTAAAGGTAGCTTAAAGTTTTGTGCAGTTTTGTGGTTCAAACTGACTGATTTTAGATGTTCTATGGAACTTGGAATATGTTTTTTTGACTACACTATTAAATATCTTAAGTTTAGCAGAAATATCTCCATATCTTAGATGAAGATAATTTAATTATATATTTGTGGAAATTAGATTTATCTAATAACTAACAATACTTTCGGTATATTTTGAAATAATTAATATTTTTATTACTTAACTGTTAATAATACTTTTATCAAATAAAATATTTGGTAATTTTAACTTAAAAATAAATAAATTACACTGCATATATCTCACCAACCATTTTAAGTAAAAATGAAAATTTACGAGAACCTGGAATGTTAAAAATCCGGGTGGTAACGTTTCTAATTAAAACTTCACATACTTAAATTTCAACGTTTTGTGTCAGACATTTTATCATCTGATACAAAGAATACTTTTTGAATAAGTGGGAATTAATTGACCTAAATGCTTAAATTGTTTTATAAAAAGGAAACAATTTTTATATTCACATTATTTGTTATATCTTACTAGATAATTTATTATAGACGTGACAAGCGTGTATTTTTGTTCATTTTGTGTGTCACTATTTCTACGATATAGATTTATAGTGTATATTGACGAATTTCAAAGAACGTCAGTCGGTTGATGAATTTTCAGAAATGCCTGTTTACTGAAATACTGCTGAATTGAGACGTAACATTTCCAATTAAAGTTTAATGCCAAACATATTATCCATTACTATTTTTAATCATGTCTATATTGTGTCACTCCAGTTTATATTATCCCATCCCATTTATTCAACGATATATAAATCTATCAATTGATGTACATATCCTTTCATCTATTCGTCCTTTATCCTGAGAGTCTATTATCATTTCTTTCTTATATCCTTTCAGCTACTCACGCTTTCATCTGCCCATCTCAAAGAGTCAATTCAATTCATATTGTCACTCCATTGTCAATTTAATGTTATGATCTAATTTAATATTCAATTACTGATGAACGGGAAGTTTTTAATTCACCAACGTATTCACTATGAAAAGTTTGCTTGGCCTAGTTTCTAGTAATTACATCTTAGGGAAACAATTTTCGTGAACCTCTTTAAAAATTCATTAGACGAAATATTGTCGCGTTGGAAATGAAAACTTTTCCAGACACTAATCCCCCGATGGTTTTCTAGGAACGTCAACATCAATCTACGGGGATTTCGTTCGTGATACTATTTTCAAAGGAAATAGTGGGAAATTAAATTTATGACGGAATTCGCGGCATTCAATAGTGTTTTTGCGCCGAACAATTTATATTTCGTTTTAAGAAGTTTTCGTATTTTTATGAAATTCGACTCAAATTTTAATGTTACAATTTATTACCATAATTTCCGGAACAACTGGAAACGCCTGGAAATAATTTGGGCGTACAAAAATATAAATTTGTGGCACATAAAGTGCTTTTTATCTGTGGAACGAGAGGGGAGTAAAAAAGTACCCAACAATGGTTTTTTATCGGGCAAATAATACGTTAAAAACAAATGTTTAGCATCAAGTAAAGGGTGTCTCAAATTGATCTTCTGCGTATCTCAAATAATATTTTAATATACATAAACAAACGGAAAACAGTATTTTTCAAAGGTGATTATGTTAACTCTACTAAATATTTTAGTTGATAAAAGTATTCTTAACAATTAAGGAATAAAAATATTAATTATCTCAAAATGTATCAGAAATATTGTTATAGCTTAGCCAAATATAATTTATTATATGAAAACAATGTAATTTTACAAAGGTTTACAAAAATATATAATTTATGATATATTTCATTATCTTTATTTAAGATATAAAGATATGTCTGGTAAAAGAATAATTAATCTGAAATATCTCAAAAATGGCGGTGATAATCAAAATTACTCAAGGGCACCAATTTTAGGGAATTTATTTTAGAATAATACGTACTAAATATAAATACGATTGGACCAAAGTTTACAAAAAAAGAGAAATAAACAACTTTTGAAATTTAAATTTCAGGAGCTTTCTTTTCTTCTGGAGAATCTTTTAGAAACACCTTGTATAAACGACAAGGTTGCACAAAAATTTTTCCAAAATGCAAATTATCAAACGTATTTTGTTGAATAAATTGACATTTTTGTGTTAAACTTAAAATACATTTAATATTTAAAGTAGAAAGGTAAATTAAACGTCCCCAAAAAATATGCTTTATTATAAAGGATTAAATTTCTGAAATAGAAGCCTTTCAGATAATTTAATTCGGCCTACATCTGGGGGCGATTTTTTTATTAATTTTATAACAGTATATTTAATTAATTCGGCTAATTTTGTTGTGATTCAGCTTCCACCTTTGATGTTGCGTTCAAGTTGTTTTAAAGATGTTTACGATGTTATAAAATAAATAAACCTCAATAAAATTTTTTTCGACTTCTTCGCTAATTATGCCTGTCTGATGAACTTCGTGTGTTACTTACTTAAAGGGCACTTAATTAAAAGCTCCCCGAAACAATGTCGTTCAATGTCACAGCATCTCGAGCCTGAAAATTATATGAAACATTGTCATATATACTTCAATGGAAATATGGTTCGTCCCTTGTGTCTCTGAAATACGAACGCCCGGAGCACTACTCAAAAAGGACGTGTCCTGAAAAGTTTTCATCCCACCCCCCCATTCACATATACATAACTGAAAGTTGGCAAAGAAAGTCCAACCTAACAATCGATTCAGTAACAACCTAATTATCAGTTTTCTTATTTAGGATTTACACGGGAACGTAAGGCCTAAAACGGAGCCGAAGAGAAAGGGAATTTTCCTGTGCAATACACAATAAACCAATTTACTGCGAGTCCAAAAGCTGTTGCTCGAGCTTTAGCCTTTGAGAAGAAATGAATAACTGCTTTCCTTGTTATCTTTCGACTGACTTAACCTTAACACTGAGTTCGTTCACGCAGTAAATACAAAGATATAAATTATACGAGTGACTACTAAGCAATATTTATCATTTGTGTTATTGTCGATTTCGTCTTCGGTTTGATACGTTTCCATAAATTTCACGGCGAATTTAAAGCTCATTCCATCGGAAATGTAATTATCGCAGAAATTTGTTGGTTGGACGTAATCCAGTTATCCATTACCCGGTTTGAAGGAATAATAAAAATTGTAGGGCAAAATAACTGTCAATGGGGAATGTGGGTGTGCTATTAGATTTTGAAATATTTCGATTGTTTGCCTCAATTCCCAAAGGTGAAATACCTTTCGGTCGGATCGGAAAGGAGGACACTCGAGACACTTGTAGAAGGGAAATCCAATAAATCGTATGAAGATGTTTCCAGACGTGGACGCATTTAATGGCAAATAAAACAAAGTCTTTTTGATCCCTTCAAGGGATAAATTTTAAAATGTTTATTTTTCCGGGCATACATTATTCGGAGGGGAACTTCAGACGACCGGGCGTACGGGGGGATACAAATTTAATGCACTGGGAATGTTTTTTATCTAACTTCAAGAACGAGAGGGAGGAAATGATCTGGGCATTACTTTAAGCGTACAAAGGGACAAATTTAACAAAAGTTTTTTTATCGCTCAAAGAATTGGACGGTTAAGTAGGCAGTTCACAAGAATTATGTCTACTTAACACCAAACACTGAGATAATTACGAATTAATTTGCTTTTATAAAATATGTCCTAACTAACTAAATTGGCGAAGTAAGGTTTTAATTGTTTAACTTACAAATTGATGATACATTAGAGGGTGTATTTCTGAGATTTTAATAAAAATGCTTAGATATACAAAATTTTCTTTGACTTTCTTTATGTTTTAAAATATAAAATATTATTTGCTTGGCTGGGAGACAAGATATTTGAGGTACTTAAATAAAATAAATACGAAATCCAATAAATCTTATAAAGATGTTTTAAAGTATACTTGATTTATTTTACTGAAAGGAATAATAAAAATTTTATTTGCAGACTATCTTCAGTTTATTACTTTTCTCAAATATTATTTCAATTTCAGCAGCAGTTTCAATAATTTATACTGTCGACTCTGGTAATGATTTTATATTTGGATGTAAATATATTGTTCCACGAACAATTTCATTAGACACGATTGATTTTAGAGAATAAATAAACATTTTCCATTATTAAATAAATTCCTAAATCACACTAAAAAATATTACTTCCATTTGTTGGACAAGAAAAAAAAATATATAAATACGTGTCAATTCAATAATGTCAGATGTTCTTGGAAATTTCCTGAAACAGACAATAAATTTCCTGGAGACAGTGAGAATGACAATGTCTGGATGTAATACATAAAGTCACATGAAAAAAATGCGGACGTAACGCGTGGGTAACAAATAGCGTGACAAAAAATACAATTTTAGAAGACACTACAGATAAATTATATAAAATTTTGTTATAAAACATGTTCGTGTTTTATACACGTAGCTGAAATGAGAAAAATCACGAAAGGCATTTTCTTCATTCGTGATCTGTTGCTGAAGTTTAAAAAATGGCGAATGCGTGTTTAAAATGACAGGCGTTAATAGTTTTAAAAATGGCGAATGCACTATTATTTTTTTAAAAAATGGCGAATGCATCATTTTTAAAAATGGCGAATGCGGTCTTTATTTAGTATTTACAAATGATTCAAACACAATAAATATTTAAGCCGAAACTAATTTTTTCATAAAAATAATTAGCAAAATATATTTTATTCATTCAATCGTTCAACTTTTAAATTATATTAATATAATTTTTATTTATGTATATTTTACAAAATATTTTATTATTTATTTCTAATAAGACCTTTTGTTATTTTAATTTATAATTTGTAATTAATTTTTTTATATTTCAATTTTTATATTAAAAGATGTAATTATATTTTTTATACATACTTAAAAATAAATAAAAATATTCAATATTTTATTGTTTTTTATATTTATAATAGCTAATTAATTATTAATTTTAAGAAATTTTAAATTATTTTATATGTATTTAATAATATATTAAGACTTAATAGTTTAGTTGAGACAATTTCTTTTATAAAAATATATATTTTTAACCTATATCAAAAAACTGATTCTTTTAAAAACATACCAAATTAATATTGAGATTCTTTTTAAGAAAAAATATTTTATTCAATTTATTTATCATCATATAACTTAATATTAAAAAAAAATAAGCTGTAATTTTATGCATAATTAATAAATGTAAAAGTAATAAACCAAATACTGTATTGAATTAAAAAAAATTATTGAAATTGATATATTTTTTACTTTTTAGATAAAATATTATTTAAAATGTAATATATTTTTATAAAAAATATAATAGAAAATATGTGGTGGATTATTTAAACAATTATTTTGATGGTAAAATTGTATTTTTTTTTTAAATGAATTATTTTATAAAAATTAACAAAATTATAATGTAATATTTAAGTCGAAACAAATTTTTTTCATAATAATAATTAGCAAAATATAAATAAAATATATTAATATAATTTTTATCTTTGTATATTTTACAAAATATTTTATTATTTATGTCTAATAAGACCTTTTGTTATTGTAATTTATAATTTGTAATTAATTTTTTTATATTTCAATTTTTATACTAAAAAATGTAATTATATTTTTTATATATACTTAAAAATAAATAAAAATATTCAATATTTTATTGTTTTTTAATTTTAAGAAATTTTAAATTATTTTTTATATGTATTTAACAATTTATTAAGACTTAATGTTTAGTTGAGATAATTTCTTTTATAAAAGTATATATTTGTTTGTAATTTATCATTCAACTTCTATGTTGAAAAAATATAATTATACTTATTATAAAATACTGAATTATTTTTAATAAAATTTATTTTTTGCATTCTATCCTTAAAATTTTACGGTAAAAAATATATATTAATATTTTTTATGTATATTTTATAAAATTTTAAGATTACTATTTATTTTTATTAGGAATAACCAAGTTGCAACAATTTTTTGACTAAAATAATCAATTTTTTCTTTGTATTTCAATGTCATTTTACGTTGAAACATATTTTTTCTCTTTATAAATACTTTTTTGAGATTTTAGTTTTTTTTTTTAATTTACTATTTTGATGTTATTTTAAAAATATTGTTTTAATTTTTTTACATAAATTTGCTTCATAAAAGAGACAATTAAATTTCTGGATGTAGTGAGGCTGAAATGTCACATGGAAAAAGATGCAGGAGGAGCACGTGGATAACAAATAACGTGGTAAAAATATAATTTAAGAACACGATACAGATAACTTACATAAAATCTGGTTATGAAAGATATTGTTTCTTATAAATAGAGTAACTGACGGTTAAAGCACTTTTTAAAAAAAAATGGCGAATGCGCTTTATATTACAATTTGACTTATGTATGTATAAATAATTAATTATTAATTAATATGCATATATTAATAAATTGGAACGGCTTTAAATTTTTAATCAGCATAACGGTGCGTGATTTAAGGGAATTTAAATATAATGAATGTTAAAGTTACAAACTTTAAATAAACAAGAATTAGAATTAAATAACATGTTTATGCATGAAGTAACAAATCCTGTTCTTTCGTATTGTCTGATTATAATGGTTATTTTCGTACTGACAACACACCAAGCACCCTCGATAGAAGCTCGGGAGACTGAGCATTGATTTCTGTTAATGTAAACAAATTTTCGTGAACATTCTTTATTTTCCTCTTGTCCTGTTCCCCTTGCCACACCCCAACTTGAACTTGTTGCGTGGCAGCCAAAATTGCGTTCGATTGCCGGAAAACAAAACAAAAATAAAACAGCATCATACTTACCCCCCGATGCTTCTGGAGGTGGCGTAGTATGGTTCCCAGATGTTGTCCGAAAATGGGTCTCTGGCCATCGGGATTTCGTTAGTGATCTCGGCCGCACGGGACTGTCTTTTCGAAAACCGCCACATCTCTTTAAGCTCGTTGCAAGTGGGCTCATCCTCGATCGCGTGCTTGTTCAGTACCACTTCACCGGACTTGTAGTCCTTTGTTCTAGGCACGGCGAACGCCGACACCGTTACAACGAAATATATCCACCAAATGTATAAACTCGATATTGACGTCGGATACGCTTGCATCTGGAAATAATCGGTCGGGTTTAATAAACGGGGGCCTATAAACTCAGCCAATTTCCGACAGACCCGAATCCAAAGTAACCGGCCGGACGTAATTCGGTGCCCGGACCCCCCGGGGCGACGAAATTACAAGTCCGGAAACTGTTTGCTACAATTTTTTTTTTCTCTGGATGTCCGTACGTTCCGGTTACTTTGCACTTTTTGAACTTTCACAGGCTGAAGCAGTGCAATAATTGGGCCGTGCGCCGGATTTTTTAACAGGCTTTAAAAAGTGTTAACGTAAAGGACGACGTACGAGAAGGTCTCGTGTATTCGCCGGGTAACCTAATTATCCCGGCAAATATTGCATTACTTTCCTGTCTGCTACGAAAACATGCACGCATGCATCGCATCCACAAACAAAATTAGTTCGCAACTTAATTATCATGTATCAGATATATTTCTACGTAGCACGGTGCGGTGTTTGCACCCAAATTATTCCTGCTTGCATTTAGCCGGAGCACACATGTTTAAACTAATAATTTAAAACTTTTACGTATTCATTAAGTTTAGAAACTGTGTTCTACAAGGTGTTTTTTACACATGGACGTACAACAGATAAATAAATGTTTACACGTTTATTTACAGTGAATTCTTTTATGTAAATAATCAATAATTGCAAATAATTGCTTTTCCTGTTGAAGAACTTTAACAACCTAATAATTTAAGACTTTCATATATGATTTTGATGTGTGTTTTTCACATTTATTTTCAAAATTTGTTAAATAAAATAAATATTTACACTTTGAAATATATAATAAATAATAATAAAACCGAGTATTTAATTTTTTGCTGAAGACATTTTAAAAAACGTGTTTCTACCGAATATTTTATGTGCATTGTTGATATTTTAAAAATAAAATAAATAGATTTATAAATTAAAAAATTATAAAACCCTAATTTTAACTTTCTTTGCTGGAGAACATGTTTAACGTATATTTGCACTAATAATTTAAGAATTTTCTGTAATTATGGTGATCTTTTAATTTTGAAAACGTGATTCTACAGATTGTTTTTTACTAATTATAAAATTTTTTGATGGAGAACATGTTTAATACTTTTCTGTAATTATTGTGACATTTTAGTTTTGAAAATATGATTCTACAGATTATTTTTTACAGTGAAATGTATTAAGTATATTTTAATAAATGATGAAACCTTAATTATTAGTTTTTTTGCTGGAAAGTATCTGTAATTATTGTGATCTTTTAGTTTTGAAAATGTGATTCTAAAGAATATTTTCTACAGTGAAATGTGTTATGTATATTTTAATAAATGATGAAACTCTAATTATATTTTTTTGCTGGAGACTAAAATATATTTACATTAATAATTTAAGACTTTTCTGTAATTATTGTGACGTTTTAGTTTTGAAATTGTGATTCTACCGATTATTTTATACAGTGAAATGTGTTAAGTATATTTTAATAAATGATGAGACCCTAATTATAAGTTTTTTTTTTTGCTGGAGACTAACATATATTTACACTAATAATTTAAGACTCTTCTGTAATTATTGTGACGTTTTAGTTTTGAAAATGTGATTCTACAGATTATTTTCTATAGTGAAATGTGTTATGTATATTTTAATAAATGATGAAACCCTAATAATAAGTTTTTTTTTTGCTGGAAACAAACATATATTTACACTAATAATTTATGAGTTTTCTGTAATTATTATGACATTTTAGTTTTGAAAATGTGATTCTACAGATTATTTTCTATATTGAAATGTGTTATGTATATTTTAATATATGATGAAACCCTAATTATAAGTTTTTTTTTTGCTGGAGACTAACATATATTTACACTACTAATTTAAGACTTTTCTGTAATTATTGTGACATTTTAGTTTTGAAAATGTTATTCTACCGATTATTTTTTACAGTGAAATGTGTTAAGTATATTTTAATAAATGATGAAATTATAATTATTAGTTTTTTTTGCTGGAGAACATGTTTATACATATTTACACTAATAATTTAAGACTTTTCTGTAATTATTGTGACGTTCTAGTTTTGAAAAAGTAATTCTACAGATTGTTTTCTATAGTAAAATAAGTTAAGTATATTTTAATAAATGATAAAACCCTAATTATAAGTTTTTTTTCTGAAGAACATGTATAACAAATATTTACACTAATAATTTAAGACTTTTCTGTAATTATTGTGACATTTTAGTTTTGAAAATGTGATTCTATAGATTATTTTCTACAGTGAAATGTGTTAAGTATATTTTAATAAATAATGAAACCATAATTATTAGTTTTCTTTTCTGAAGAACATGTTTAATACATATTTAGATTAATAATTTAAAACATTTTTGTAATTATTGTGACCTTTTAGGTTTGAAAATGGTGATTCCGCCGATTGCTTTTTACAGTAAAATGTGTTAAGTATATTTTAATAAATGATGGAAATCTAATTGCTTTTTTTTTTGCTGGAGATCATGCTTAACACATGTTTACACTAATAATTTAAGACTTCTGTAATTATTGTGACCTATTAGTTTTGAAAATGTGATTCCACCGATTGTTTTCTACAGTGAAAGCCATTAGCCTCCTTCAACAACAGTTTCTTAGCAAAGTTTTGGATGCAAATACTCATCTGTGTGTCCACTAGTATTTCTGAACTCCACCAACTAGAATAAACTAATTTGGTGTGACCGTAATTGAAAAAGGATCAAGGTAATTCGCGTTTGGCTTTACAAGTAATACAATTTATCTTATTATTGGCCTCCACCCTGTACGACTATGTGGTGTACTCCAAATAATCTCAGTTAATGCACCTCCGTGTAATGCTGGCGTGAATGTTTGCTAACTTGTTTGTTCTTGTTAGTTTCGCAAATTAATTTTATGTCATAGTTTAGTTTTAGTAATTACGTTTATTAGTATTTGATGGGGATTGTGTTTTAATTTCGCAGAGGCGATGACTTCTTTAGGCGTTAATCTCTCACCAAAATTTGTCTGGAAGGTCGAATCTCCATTATTAAATTATCATTTTAATAAATTACGGTGTCAAGGAGCTTATCTTGTTATAAGGAACTTTAATTCTGTGTAACTTAGTTTAAGCTTTTTTTTGTTTCGAGGCTTAAAAGAAGGTGCTTAAGCAAACAAGATTAGCTTTTGCGTTTTGATTTTGTGGTCTGGCTTTCTGGAAAACTGATATTAAAATTTTCAAGGCGGACGGAATAATTTATACGATGTTCATGGCCTTTCGGAAATGTCATAGAGTAAATATACCGTCTTTTTCAAATCATTATAAAAGGAATGATACGATCTTGGACCGAAAGGAAACTGTTATTAAAATTCTTTAATAATTTTAAATCCTCACGCTGCCATTATTATTTGTGAATTTTCGAATCTCTCTCCCTTCAAATCCAGTTCGTAATCCGTAACATACGACAATAAAATATATTCAGGGTTTAGCGATAAAGCTTCAGTTATGGGGGATTTAGACCCGAAAATATACGTTTTGAAAAATTTATGATGTGGGCTTAGACTAATAATTTAAACAATCCGACATATTTTGTTTTGTGTAAATATAGTAATTTCATGTTTAGATTATTTTTAAAAATTAATTAGTTATTAACTGCACCTCTTAAGCTTGTTGTAAACAATGTTACTAGCAAAATAAAATTTAATAAATATAAAACTGTGTTTAAAAATAGTGTTTGACATTATTAGATTCTAATAAAAATTTTTAAACAGAAGAAAATAATATAATAAATTGAATATATATGAATAGTATTTATAAAAAAATATACAGTGTATATATATACAGTGCTGGATAGAGAAATAACTATGTTTAACACATATTTATACTAATAGTTTAAGACTTCTGTAATTATTGTGACGTTTTAGTTTTGAAAATGTGATTCCACCGATTGTTTTCTACAGTAAAATGTGTTAAGTATATTTTAATAAATAATGATTATGCTGAAGAACATGTTTAACACATACTTACACTAATAATTTAAGACTTTTTGTAATTATTGTGACGTTTTAGTTTTGCAAATGTGATTCTACTGATTATTTTCCACAGTGAAATGTGTTAAGTATATTTTAATAACTGATGAAACTATAATTATTAGGTTTTTTTTGCAGGATACTATGTTTAACACATATTTATACTATTAATTTAAGACTTCTGTAATTATTATCATCTTTTAGTTTTGAAAATGCGATTCCACCGATTGTTTTCTACAGAAAAATGTGTTAAGTATATTTTAATAAATGATGAAACTCTAATTATCTTTTTCTTTGCTGAAGAACATGTTTAACACATACTTACACTAATAATTTAAGACTTTTCTGTAATTATTGTGACCTATTAGTTTTGAAAATATGATTCTATAGATTATTTTCTACAGTAAAATGTGTTAAGTACATTTTAATAAATAATGAAACCATAATTATTAGTTTTTTTTGCAGGATACTATGTTTAACACATATTTATGCTAATAATTTAAGACTTCTGTAATTATTGTTACCTTTTAGTTTTAAAAATGTGATTCCACCGATTGTTTTCTACAGTAAAATGTGTTAAGTGTTTAAAAATATTGTTTGACGTTATTAGATTCTAATAAAAATTTTTAAAGAGAAGAAAATAATATAATAAATGGAATTGTATTTATAAAAAAAATATACAGAAACATTTTATTTTAATATAATTACACTATGCAATTCTTACTATAATTATTCATTTTGTACCTAAATCAAAATAATTTCTATTTAAATTGAACCTGAAACAAAATAAATGCTCACATAAATTCAATAATTTATACATTATAACTTAGATTCAACGAGATATTGACAACGGTCGTTTGAAATTAAATTCAACAACTCTTCAATTAATAACCACAAATTTGATGATTTTTGGTCTTTTAATCGAGATTTCACGTCGTTCCATAAGTTTTCAATTGGATTCAGATCCGGACTTTGAACTGGCCAATCGAGAACTTCAACACCTTTTAACCAATTTTGTACAACTTTGAACGTATTCTTTAGAACATTATCATACATAAAAATCCATGTCACTGATAAATTATCTGTTGGCAAATGGTTCTATTACATTTCTCATGATGTTGCTATACATAAAACAGTCCATTTTACCAACAATTTCCTGTAATAGTACTATACCATGCCAAGAAAAGGAATCCCACTCCCAACGTTTCCTCCACAGTGTTTCAAAGTTTTTTTGATATTCACCATCTGATCCTATTCTATTGAACATGGATTCATCACTTTTTTATATCAATGGTTTCTTTACTAAAATAGGTCATTGCAAGTTATTCTACTAGACACACTGATGTACGATTCAATTAATTCATTTTTTATTTGCCTCGAAGACAAGAAAGGATTTCGTTTATTGATTCTTCCCATTTGTCTGTCTATAAAAGGAGTTAGCTTTTTGTTAGGACGTTTTCTTACTGTATTCTCAATTGTGTTTACTGTGTCATATTTGTTAATAACATTGCCATGTTCCTTTCCTTACAGTGAAAGTGTGATATTCAGTAAAATAATATAAACTCTCCTAAGAATAAATTCTTATTATTAAGAGTATTGTTAAATAGTTTTTTTGACCAACCAAATTAGATTAAAATGTGGGTTTAAACTATTGTAATATTTCCTACATTTTTAAGACGTGTGACAAAAAAAGCAAAAAAAAAACGTATAAAGTATTGAAAAATTTGAATCAATACTTTTTCTCTAGAAATGTGACTTTATTCAGATTTAGTAATCTTTATTAGAAGGCATAAAATTCTTTGTAAAACAATGTGTTTATTAAAAATTTTATCTCCATCACAAAAATGGTTCAGCTTCCTGAAACTGCTTGCCCCATTTCGTCGGCGAGATTTTAAAATGAGAAACCC
The DNA here is from genome assembly GCF_024364675.1 of Aethina tumida. NCBI lineage: Eukaryota > Metazoa > Arthropoda > Insecta > Coleoptera > Nitidulidae > Aethina > Aethina tumida. Next base: position 7,026,384 of record NC_065435.1, on the reverse strand, counting down.
GTCGTCCCAGTCGTATGGGTATAATTTAATACAATGGACAAAATCGAGTTTTTGGACATCCAGTTAAGGAACTGCCTGTTGAGCTGAACACTAATAAGTGTCCCCTTACTGCGAAAAGATAATTAAATTCGTGACTGGAAAATATAATGAAATAATAAATCACACCGGCTGAAAATGTCTAACGGAAGAGCATAAAAGAAAACCATAAAAGTAATTACTTACATACACTCGTTCTTTGCACATGAATCGGAAAACACCGAATGCTGTGACAGAAGTGTTAAAGTAATTGTAAAGAGGGGTGTTTGTATTCGACATCGGGTATCGGCCATTATTTTTAGTTCTTTTGTATGCATATTTGTTGCGTGGGGGACAAATTTGAAAGGCTTTAAAAGTTTATTGTTGGGCAAAAGCCGATGTAATTTATGAAATGTGCCACACGTTGATTTCGATTTTTATTTTTATAACGAAATCGTAGAACACACCGAAACATGTGGTAACACGAAAAATACACGGTCCATTCGAGTTGCCGGGAATGTGGAGTGATGGCGAAACTTTAAGGTCATTAACTCCCACGTGAAGTTCATTATTTAGAATTAATTTCATTTCAAGCCCCATTGTTGTTCACATAATCTCAACATTTTGATAAAGTATGGCCGTCGCTTCTTGTTCGTGCAGATGCTATTCAGGAAATGTACTGAGTGATGCAGGAAATACTTCATTTAGAGTGGACAATTTAAATTTCCTAGATTAAATTTACATTTTGTATATTTAATATACTTAAAAATAAACAAAATTCCATTTCTTCTTCGCTTCATTCTTAATTTATCTATTGTTTAACACCGTAAAATGCCTCAAAGAAGACTTTCTTCTGAAGATTTTGTTGCTGTAATTGCAATTTTGAAACATGTCAGTCTGAGTCAACAATAAGTAGCTCAAATGTCTCACAAAGTGTAGCAAATATTGCTTGAAAACCTTATTGGCAAACTGGTAATATTGATGTACAACAAGGAGGTAACAATAACCACAAGACAGAACCGTTAGCAGATTATTTCTGCACATTTTCTTCATCAAGGCTTCATGTAGACGTAGGAATCACTGTAAGTCTGTCTACCATCAGAAGAAGGTTACATGAAGCTGGTTTTAGAGTCAGAAGACGTTTTCGACACTCCCTGTTAAACAGGGATAAACCTATTTGGACAAGACGTGAACCTGGTGAGAGATATCATGAGCAAAACATGGCTCTAACTATTGCTTGTAGAGATGTTTCTGTAATAGTGTGGGGTGGACTTTCTTTAGAGACACACACATTGTTGAGTTGCTCATATTAAACTAAGGAACTATAAATGCTCGTCGATATCACGACTGAGTTATTCTACCAATTATTGTTCCATTTGCTCAAAAATTTGGACCAGATTTCGTTGTTGTAGACAATAATGCCCAACCTCAACGTTCCAGACATAAATTTGTCGTTGAAAAATCATGACATTACTCATATATAGTGGCCTCCACGATCACCAGACTGCAATCCAATTGAACACGTATGGGACCATCTTCAAAGACAAATTTACACTCTAAATCACCAACCTCAAAATTTGGAGAAGTTTGCTAATGATTTTAGAGAAGATTGGCTGGCTGTGGATCAAGAATTTATTCGCTCACTAATTTGGAGTCTGTCAAGGAGGGTGGAAGCTGTTCGTAGAGCAAGAGGAGGCCAAGTACTGATTGGAAAAATGTAGCTGTTAATGTTATGTTTTTTTTATTTTAATTAATTTTGTTTTATTTGATGAAATTAGTTTTATTACTGGTTTAAAAGTTCTACAATTTTGTTTAATTTATGCACTCTACAATATTGTTTATTAAAATTATAATAATAATTCAACTTATCCACTGAATGTGAGCGTTCTATTTTCTGTCACTGAGTACATATTGAGTTACCGAAGCTCTTCTTCATATCTTGAAAGTTTTAATGGACTGCTTCCGCACTTCAACAAATTCCTAATGGTCCATGCAAAACTTCCCGATATAAACAAAGTAATATGGACAAGTTTTCTTATCTTTACCCGATCAATACAAGTTCGCCTCATTGAAACAGACCATGGAGGCCGTAAAAAGCAACAATGTACACTAACTATCTTCTAAAATGAAAGAAATAAGGTAATGCACGTCATAAAACTCAACTTTTCCACTTTTAAAATGGAACGCAACGAGTTCACGAAACTAAACATCGAGAATTGTACTTTTATTGTATTTTTTCATACATCCGAAGCAAACTAATGAAGTTTGCACCACTTAACAAATTAGACCGGTTGCGCTCCCCCATTGTTGATTAGCTTAACAACAAAACCACGTTAAAAAAGCATCAATCAACGTAGTTAACGGGAAAAATGTAAAATTAAAATATATCGTCGATCAACGACGTTCGGGCGTGTTTAACGTTTTCAATCGGCTTTAATTAGAATTTGAAGGTTCGCGAGCCGGTGCGTGAGCCAGAATCGTTTTATTTTCATGTGACGAAGCTGAAGACCATGTACAAAAACTCTCCACCAGCTCCGATCAATCCGTAAACGAAAATCCATTAATGTTGATAAATGCCGGGGATTAATGACGACGACTACGCGTTTTTATTTTTTTGGCTGTTTCGAATTATTACTCATGCAAGCCAATGTATATATACATTGTGACGACGTATTAATATTCTAATTCATGCGTCCATTCATATTAAACAGTTTGTGCCTTTTTTTATTTGCCGAACGGATCCCTGAATATTTGATACGGTGGGATTGTCTATTCAAATTAGTGCTATTGTTTGATTTATGTACGATATCCAAACACAAATAAACAAATCAACAATGTTCATTACTGGGAATGCGACGCTGAATAATAAGGATAAACGATTTTGGGCCATGAAATGTTTTTAATTTCACTGTTCGACGTTTCAAACTGTAATTGGTTCGCGGTTTGAAGTTGGGGGCAATTAAAATTTGGTCGGCTAAACTTTTATGGTAATAAACCCTGTTTGTTTAACATTGCTTAATGTTGAATATTATTTAAGATAATACGTTTAGATTAAGGGTACGCGTTACAGTCCCCGGTCTGTTTTCAGGCAAATTATTAATTTTGCCTGTAAACACCAAACTTGAAATGTAATTTATGTTGGTGGTCTTTAGTTGAGTATTTTATAATTAATTTTTTCATTGTCTAGATGTAGGTGTCGTTTATTTTTTTTTGTTTTGTTTCGTTCACTTGTCACCGAGAAAATTCATTTAGTTGACTTCAGTCGCATTGTTTGTTTCAGGAGGCTTCTATATTTCATAATTTAGTGAAGTACTTATTTAAATATTTATAGATGTTTTTTCATTTTACTTTATAACATATATATTTTAGGTACAAAAATGTGAAAAATAATTATTTATTTTTAAAAATAATATTAATTATTTTATACAAAACGATTATTTGAGAATATATTTTTATCTATTAATTATTAATAGAAATAAAATTGTTATAAATTAAAAATTGCACAATTTAAATAAAAATGAGTAGTAATAGTAAAATTAAATTTTTAAAGTATAATTAATCTTTAATTTGCATTTAAATTTATCATTTAAATTTGTAGTAAAAAAATTTCAATATTGAAAATTAAAAAAAAAAAACTGTAAATCAATTTATATATAGTAAGTTATAGTTTTTAGAAAGAATTTTAATCTTTTTCTGTTATTTTAACTATTTTCAATTTTGAACTGTATTTAATAGGTAGTTAATATATATTTTTTTATATTTTATTATCTTTCATTTAGAATTAATTTAATATAAAATAAACAAAATATAAATTATTTGTTTTCTCTATTTTTTAGTAATATTTAATTGTCAAGTCTATTTAATAAACATTTAATATATTTTTTTTATTTTATTAGCTTTTTGTTTTTTTTCCATTTAATTTATTAAAAAAAAAACAAAATGTATTAATAATTAATTTTTTAATAAATTTTTTATATAATATTTTTGATATTTTATTAGCTTTTAAAAAAAATTTTTGTTCATTTCAATTTAATAAAAATATACAAAATTTATTATAAATTATTTGTCTTCTTTGTTTCTTTAGTAATTTTTAATATTTAATAAATATGCAACGTAATTTTTTTATGTTATTAGCTTTTGAAAGAGATTTTTGTTCATTTCGATTTAATTTAATAAAAAATTAACAAAATATATTTTAAATTAATTTATCTTCTTTGTTATTTTAATAATTTTCAATTTTGAACTTTATTTCATTAAATATATAAATAAAACATTCATTAATGTTTTATTTATATATTTATGATATTTCATTAGCTTTTAAAAAATATTTTTGTTTATTTCGTTTTAATTTAATAAAAAATAAATGAAATATATTATAAATAAATTTGTCTTTTCATTTACTTTAATAATTTCCAATTTTGAACTGTATTTAATGAATATTTTATTTATATATTTATGGTATTTCATTAGCTTTTAATAGGGATTTTTGTTCATTTCGTTTTAATTTAATAAAATATGCTAAAAATTAAATTGTCTTCTTAGTTATTTCAATAATACTCAATTTTGAACCGTATTTAATAAATATTTTATATATATATTTTTCTTTTGATATTCAATTGGCTTTTAAAAAGATTTTTGTTCATTTCAATTTAATTTAATAAAAATAAACAAAATATGATATAAATTAAATTGTCTTTTCTGTTATTTTAACAAATTTCAATTTTGAACTGTATTTAATAGGCTTAATATTTTTTTTTTTTGATATTTTATTAGCTTCAAAAAATATTTTTATTCATTTACTTTTAATAAAAAATAAACAATATATATTATAAATTAATTTATAACTTTAAAATAACTGAGGAGACATTAAATAACAATTTAATGAATATTTTATATAATTTTTTTGATATTTTATTAGCTTTTGAAAAGAAGTTTTGTTCATTTTGATTTAATTTAAAAAAAATAAACAATTATCATGTCCGATATTAAAAAAATATTTAATATTGAATTGTAGTCAATATATTTTTCTGATATTTTATTAATTTTTAAAAAAATTTGTTTCCCATTAATGTTAATTAAAAATGAAAAAAAAAAAACTATTAAAAATTAATTTGTCATTTCTGTTATTTTAATAATGCTTTTGATTTAATTTTGTTTAAATTTATTACCAAAATTTATTTTTATTTATATTTTTTATTTTAAATAAATAATTTTATTTAAAATTTGTTATTTAATGCTTTTATTACAAATATTAATTTACACCAAATTTTATAATTATAAAAATATGTTATTAAATTTTATACATGTAAAATAATATAATGTTATATTATAATATAAAATAGTTTAAATTATATTGAATAACTTTTTTTTAATAAATATATATATAAAGGTTGTTTAGTAATTACATCTTCTGAATGTAAAAAACACCACGATTCGAAAATATTTTCAGATCAAATAAAATATAAAATATATTTATAAATATTTTCAGTAATACAATTTATATCACATTAATAAAATTCTAAAATTGGAATGGAAAATATTTTTTTATGAAATGAATAACATTTCAGGCCAATTAAAATTGTTTTTGTAAAGGATGTTTAAATGTGTTTTATTTATTTAATTTATATTTTATATAATAAAATAATATTAAAAATATGGAATATCGGTAAACAAACTCGAAATACAAGCAAAACATATAAATTGATTAAATTTAAAAATTACAAACAGAGTTTTCATGAATGGACTGAAAACAATCGCTGAAACGCACATATCTGAAAATCTAACGTAAATAAACACGTGCATTTAATTTATAAAATAAATTTAAAATGGTCATGCTTTTTTAAAATAAATTAAGTTAATATTAATAAATAAAAACATATATATATATACACAATTTATAAATTAGAAAAATGAAATTACCTTGTTAGTTGTTCTTCTGTTGTGTGCAAGAAACTACGGTGCTTTAATTTGAAAGGTGCAAATATTAAAGAAAAATCATCTTAATAATTGACAAGTCGTCTAAAATGTGACAATTTGCATCAGCGTGTAATAATAAATAAACAAGTGCTAGTGTCGTACTAAATCAGGTTAAGTAGTGTGTTGCCATTCTGTTAGCGTAGATACGTACACGATGATATGCCGAGTTCGAGCTTACGACTGCATCTCATGCGAGATTGCGAAAGACTAAAGCATGAAATAGGGTTGCCAGCAGGCAATGGCAGCCCTGCTGTGCTGCTCCTGGGCAAATACCTCATCGCTCTCTATCCCTCTACCCTCTACCCCTTCTCTCTACAACAGTCGACGCCCCCAAACTTTCTGGCGCTACGGCCGCGGCTACGACTGGTCCCACATTCATGCACCATCCACCATCCAACCCCCCGGCCCACGCCACTGCATCCTACCTAACTTAACTGCCTTAACTGTTCAACTGCCTAACTGCCTACCTTCCCCAATTCACCACATCAAACTTGCCAAATTTTAAGTTTGCATCGTGCAAGACCTGCTACCAGATACCCCCCGGTGCCCCCCAGAACTTTCTTTTCATTTGTTCTGGATCAGAGGTTTTTGAATGAATAAATTACCGAAGACGCCAAATTAAAATATTTGCATAGGGGTCCCTTCAAACTCACTAAAAATATTAATAGATACAATATATTAAAGTATAAAATCCACAATTTATATTTAAATTAAATTGTTTTATGTTGTAATGCTTTCATTGGGCAAAACATGTTTAAAACTATTAATTTTATTAAATTAAATTTAAAAATTTAAAAAATATAATTTATTATTCCATTTTCGAATTTTTAAAATATATAAATTAAAAAATAAAAATATTTTAATATATGTAAAATTACAATATTGTTGATCTAAAATAATTGAGTATATTCTTTCTACAATTATTCATTTTGTTTCTAATGAAAATAATTTCTACTTAAATTAAATTTTAAACAAAATTGTGCACAATGTGGCTAACAAAAATTGTTAATATATTGTTGTTATAACCGTCTGTAAACAACGACTAATAAATAATTGGACAAAACATGTTTAAGAATATTTTAATATATGTAAAATTATGATATTGTATAGTTTATCTAAAATAATTGAGTATGTTTTTTCTACAATTATTCATTTTGTATCTAATGAAAATACTTTCTACTTAAATTAAATCTTAAACAAAATTGTGCACAATGTGTTTACTCACAGAAATAGAACACATTTAAAAAATATATATTTATTAATTAATTTATAAACAACTTAAAAAAATTGTTAATATATTGTTGTTATAACCGCCTGTAAATATGACTAATTAATAATTGGAGAAAACATGTTTAAAACTACTAATTTAATTAATTAAATTTAATTAAATTAAATTTAAAAATTTAAAATAAAAAAATATATTTTATTATTCCTTTTTCGAATTTTTAAAATATGTAAATTTAAAAGTATGATATTCATAGGAATAATTTTGAATTTAATATATTACTAAAAAAAGTAAAAATATTTTAATATATGTAAAATTACAATATTGTATAGTTTATCTAAAATAATTGAGTATGTTTTTTCTACAATTATTCATTTTCTACCTAAAGAAAATAATTTCTACTTAAATTAAATCTTAAACAAAATTGTACACAATGTGGCTACTCACAGAAATAAAACATATTTAAAAAATATATATTTATTAATTAATTTATAAATAACTTAAAAAAAAAATTGTTAATATATTGTTGTTATAACCACCTGTAAACAATGACTAATTAATAATTGGACAAAACATGTTTAAAACTACTAATTTAATTAATTAAATTTAATTAAATTAAATTTAAAAATTTAAATTAAAAAATATATTTTATTATTCCATTTTCGAATTTTTAAAATATGTAAATTTAAAAATATGATATTCATAGGAATAATTTTGAATTAAATATATTACTAAAAAAAATAAAAATATTTTAATATATGTAAAATTACAATATTGTATAGTTTATCTAAAATAATTGAGTGTATTTTTTCTACAATTATTCATTATGTATCTAATGAAAATAATTTCTACTTAAATTAAATCTTAAACAAAATACATTTAAAAAATATATATTTATTAATTAATTTATAAATAACTTAAAGAAATTGTTAATATATTATTGTTATAATCGCCTGTAAACAATGACTCTTCAAATAATAACCACAATTTATCTAAATTTGATGGTTTTTGGTGTTTTAATCGAGACTTAATGTCACTCCGTCAGTTTTCAATTGGATTTAGATGCAGATTTTGAGCAGGCCAATCGAAAATTTCAACTTGGTTAATTTTTAACCAATTTTGAATAACTTTGGACGCATGTTTGAATTAGAATTGTTTGAAATTTTTGTGCCAATTCTATGGCCACCTCTGTATATATTTTCTAACTTAAATAAATAAATTAAATTAATATAAATTGAAAATTTAATATATGAAAAATTAAAGGATTTAAGCAATTCCAGTTAGATAATTATTTTTTTTTATAAGTCTACGTCGATTATAATCACATTCAGCTGTCGTCGTTTTAATTACGGCTGACGTTAAGTGCAAGTTTCCATTAAAAAATTATTAAACGTGTTCCCGCAACGTGTGCCGTTTCCATAAAACCGTACATTTAACGTGGGGCACGGCGTGGTGTCGGTTACGCTATCCGTGCAAAGTGTCGACGTACGTTTCCTTAAACGTCACAAAATTTATGCAAAACGTCCCCGATGTAAAGCAAATTCCCATTTGAAACCATAAATCCACACTCGGCACACTTAAATTTTAATTAAGCGATCTTCCACCAACCGACCCATCCCCTCGAGCCGTTTCACCGTGTAGCTGTCTATGAAAAGATAACTGGAACTGAATGACGAGTGTCTGGCCACTTCACGTTCCAGATTGGAATTCGCCAATTACAGATCCGGGACCGTTTAGCGATAAGAACTTGTCAGTTGGGTGGGAGTTGGGTTTTTTATTTTGGCGCCGTTACTTGTTGATTTCCCTTGGAAAATAGATTGTGTTTATTAACAAAACACATCTTATCGATTTATACAGATCACTTGGCTCCTGTTTCTCCAACTTCCACCCCACTATGGGGCAGAAACTTATGCGTGTGACCAACATTAATTTTTATATTTTTTAATTTGATTTAAAGCTATACTACTTGAAGTGGATGCCACTGGATGTTGTGACTATGTAGCCGTGAAAAAATCTTGAAAGAAACTGAAATTAAAGCCAACCTGGAGAAAATGGGACTTAGTGAAATTATTTCAAAGACTATAAGATGGTTAGTGAATGAGGGTTCGTTAATAATAAAATAAATTATAAAATAATGAAGGTTCTGATTATGTTAAATATCCTACAGGGACAAAACTACACAAAAAGTTTTTTATACCCTCAGTAAAACATGGTGGCTGTTCAATTATTCTATGGGGATGCTTCAGTACAGGCACCCTTATACTGATTTATGTACAAGGATATATTACAACAATTTGCTTACATATATTGAAGAAATGGTGCTCTAAATAAATGTGTTTCAACATGAAAACGATCCCAAACACAAATCCAAAATTGTGACGAATTAGTTAAAAGACCAAAGCATCGATGTTTTATCTTGCTTGTCCCAATCTCCAGGTATCAACTCTAAAGAAAATTCAACATAAAAATTTTACAAATTTAAATGAACTCATCACAGCAATTCAGCTGAAGCTTGAAAGAATATAGCAACAGAGATGGGCCAAAATTATAAAACAAAAAGGATATTATATACGGTGTTAATGTTAAATTAAATAACACATTAAAAATCTTTTTCAAAATTAAAGTTTGTGATTTTATGTTCAGCTCAATTCAGGAAAATATATGTAACATTTTATAGAATAAAAATATAGTAATTTTTATAATACAGTATCAAACAACAATAGTAATTATTTCTTTTCTGTCGCGAATGTGCTTTGACATGTTAAAATGTGGTGAATGCGCGAATATTTAAAATTATGGCGAATGCGTACCGGTTTTAAAATTTGGCGGATGCGCCTGCATTTAAAAATATGGTGGGTGCGTCGATGCATGCTGGTTTTAGTAATGGTGAGTGCCCATTTAACGTGTTAATAGAACAATAAGTATAATAAGAAAGTTATTATTAGCCTTTATTTCACCTAACTTTAAAAAATAGCTTAAATGCAATTTTATAGAACAAGAATATCTTGGTTTCTATAATAAATTATCAAACAACAATAGTAAATGTTTATGAGACACGATTAAATAATTATATAATATATAGACGGTTTCTTTTAAATTTTTTAAAATCTATTCATTTGATATCAGCGAATTCAGTTGTTCCTTTTTAATTTAAATTTAATGTAAATAAATTTTTGATTTAGTGATAAAGTAATTAGTAATAAAATCATAGAATTTCCAATGAAACATTTTATGTATTGAAATTGAAATTAATTTAAAACTGCAAACTGACAGTAATTAATGTACTATATTTTAATTAACTTCTAGATAAAAGTTCCTTCATTCAAGTTCAGGATAAAAAGAAAATTAAACAATAAAATTTTTAATATTACATGTACAAAGAGATATATTCAAAAAGTATAATAATTAAAATTATGTCATTCAGAGCATTTTCGTATTGAAACTTATATATTAACTGTAAAAAAAAACGCATTCATATATTTTCATAAAATTTAATATACAAGTAGATACCTATTGAAATAAGAATTGATTAAAATTTGAAGTCAATCGGAAAACGTATTGTCGGTTTTTTGTTCTTTTTTCTTTATATCATTAAAGTATTTCAAACAAGTCTGTACTTCGTTTTTGTCACAATTTGTTTTATTTATAAATTTATGCTAAATGTTTAACATGTCTATAGTACGAAGAAGAAATAATTTTAAACAATGGAGAAAGACGTGATCCTCGCTTTGTTGTGGAGTGTCATATTCTTTAGATTCTTTAGATTCTTTAGATTCTTTCTTTAGATTCTTTAGATTCTTTAGATTCTTTAGATTCTTTAGATTCTTTAGATTCTTTAGATTCTTTAGATTCTTTAGATTCTTTAGATTCTTTAGATTCTTTAGATTCTTTAGATTCTTTAGATTCTTTAGATTCTTTAGATTCTTTAGATTCTTTAGATTCTTTAGATTCTTTAGATTCTTTAGATTCTTTAGATCCTTTAGATCCTTTTGATTCTTTAGATCCTTTTGATTCTTTAGATTCTTTAGATTCTTTAGATTCTTTAGATTCTTTAGATTCTTTAGATTCTTTAGATTCTTTAGATTCTTTAGATTCTTTAGATTCTTTAGATTCTTTAGATTCTTTAGATTCTTTAGATTCTTTAGATTCTTTAGATTCTTTAGATTCTTTAGATTCTTTAGATTCTTTAGATTCTTTAGATTCTTTAGATTCTTTAGATTCTTTAGATTCTTTAGATTCTTTAGATTCTTTAGATTCTTTAGATTCTTTAGATTCTTTAGATTCTTTAGATTCTTTAGATTCTTTAGATTCTTTAGATTCTTTAGATTCTTTAGATTCTTTAGATTCTTTAGATTCTTTAGATTCTTTAGATTCTTTAGATTCTTTAGATTCTTTAGATTCTTTAGATTCTTTAGATTCTTTAGATTCTTTAGATTCTTTAGATTCTTTAGATTCTTTAGATTCTTTAGATTCTTTAGATTCTTTAGATTCTTTAGATTCTTTAGATTCTTTAGATTCTTTAGATTCTTTAGATTCTTTAGATTCTTTAGATTCTTTAGATTCTTTAGTGATGATTGGTTGATTGATGATTAGATTTATGCTTTAAGATTTTTGTTTAATTTTTTAACCATTATTATTATGTAATATTTTTCTGAAAAAAAAATGGAATAAATCAATTATATGTAGGTATGTTTTCTGCACACAGTATATTACTATTTTCAAACAAAAATGTGTTTAGTTACACGAATAAATTTCATCCGTTCTAAAAGACCATTATCGTATTCAACTAGATGAATTAACGTCGACCGAACGGCCCGCACAAAAACAATAGAATCAATTCGTGAAAATTTTTCCGAACCGTTTCAAACACACAAACCATCATATTTCAAATACCAAATGTGAACAGATGTGATCAACTTTTTGTGCGGTTGTTTGTTCTGGTTAAATTTACTTGTTAGTGGCCTATTCGGATACGTTTGTAGTGGGATAATTTCCAGTTTGAGTTAACGTCTAGTTTTGCGCTGAAACGTTTGCGTCCTCACCTTTGAAACTGTAGTGCGGGACCGTTTCTATTATTGTATAACCATGTGAAGTTTCTATTTGTCACGGCCGACCGCAGCACGTAGCTACCGCAAAACGTTAATTCGACCTGGCAAAGAGGAAAATTCAATTCGTAAACGTAAAATATTCGGTTTAAGAAAGAAAATTGCAACTGTTTAGGATGAGGTTAATTCAGTTCGCGTATGGTATATGGGTCAAATTTACTGTAGTGTTACGTGATAAGTTTCGTTGATCGTCCGTCCGGGGTGGGTGCACAATGGGATGGTCTTCGCCAAAAGTGGTCAAATAAATAAAATAAAATTTTACATAAACATAAAAATATTGCCTATTTGGCTGATATTTAAGCGTTTAAAATGAGTATATTAATATGATATGTTAAAAGTATATACAGTGATAGAAAAGACTGGAAAATTTGCCAAATATGCCACTTCCACCACTGTATAAAGTAATTTTTAAATTAATGAAAGAAATCTATTTTTTTATAAATTTATTTATAGTCTTTATTTTTATAATTTTTTGTAAACAACAAATCAAATGAAGCAACTCACAGTGAATAATTAAGTTTTTGATTTTATTTAAAAACAAGCTGTTCACAAAAAATTTTTAATTATAAAAATTTCGTGTGAAAATTATTGCGAAATAAATTTCTTGTGAAAGCAAAATTGGAAGAAATTTCGGTCCTCTCGAACTATTTAGTTTTTAAAAATTTACTAAAAACGTAAAAAACTACTAAAATCTCAAAAATTCATTAAAAACATGAGAAATTACTAAAAACGTAAAGTGACCTAATTCTATACGATCAAGATCCGTACGATCATTTTCCATACGATCAAAATCCATACGATCATTTTCCATACGATCAAAATCCATACGATCATTTTCCATACGATCAAAATCCATACGATCATTTTCCATACGATCAAAATCCATACGATCATTTTCCATACGATCAAAATCCATACGATCAAAATCCATACGATCAAAATCCATACGATCATTTTCCATACGATCATTTTCCATACGATCAAAATCCATACGATTAAAATCCATACGAATTTTACAGTAAATTAGATTTGTTCATACTGCAACAGATTAGGCATAACATTATGTAACATTTGTGCCAAGTAAGTAAATATTCCATTACTTTTTTCACCACTGTATAAAGGAATTTATAAATTAATGAAAAAAAAATCTATTTTTTCATAAATTTACTCAATTTATTATTAATAAAATCTTCTAATTTATTTATAGTTTTTTTTGTAATTTTTTGTAAACAACAAATGAAATGAAAGGAGAAACAAAAAAATAATTAGATTTTTGATTTTATTTAAAAATTTATTTTCAGACACCACACTTCATTGTACATTTGAATACCGCTCATTACCATAAAACATATTAGTTTTATTAAATTTACAGAGGCGAAAGTTCAAATAATCCCACCCCAAAACTAATTTCGATTTATTCGCACAAAAATCGAACGTGCCCTGAATCGAACCACCCGTGACGGAAATAATTTTGCTTCTTACACTGGAACATCGTACGGGAATCTGTTACACTCGAAACGTATTTGCCGTAGTCGCAAATTACGTAGTACGTGTTGCGGTCAGTCAGCGACAACAGTAATTGCACCTAATTATAATGGCACCGCTTAGAAAGCACGTTTCAAAGGCGAAAAGACGAACATTAAACGCGAAACTAAATACAACATTTCAACTGGATTTCATCCCCCTCGAACAAATTCCATTAAAAAAAAAAAAAAAAACATTACAAGGCCTAAAATTTTATTGGATAATAAACAGTCGTAAAATATATATTGTAACATTCAAATTGGTATTTATATTTTAACGGATTATTGGGATAAAACAATGTATTGACTTTTGCGGTTACGCATCGAATTTATCGGTTCAATTGGTCGTTTGCAAATTAAAAAATTCATTCAAACGCTATTATTTTTTTTCACAATTAAAATTCAATTTAAACTCGTATTTTTTGTATGAAAATATTTGTAATCACACAGAATGGCTAAAAGTCAATATACTCTTAGTAAATGTGTTATTTTATCCATACAAATAACAATTTTACAAAAAATAGTTAATGCATTTTCATTATTATTCAATCAACAAAAGTCAAAAGTTGCATTAGTAATGGTGCAGTATTTATGTACAAAATCAATAATTTTAAACATGAGTGAGTGCTTCATTTAAAGCTTTGAATTTAAGTGTAATAATTCGAATAATGCGTTAATACAATTTCAAATAAAATAATTGCTGTTCACTGAATTTTTTAAAACTATAAAATAATTTAAGGTAAGTGAATAAATGATATTTAAATATTGAATATTCATTAATTTTAATAGATATTCGACTATTTTATTATACGAATATATTATGTATTACCGTATATAATTCCTTATAAATAAAAACTTAAATAAATACAAAAACTAAATAGTTATTCGAATATTCGGGTAAGTATTCGTATATATGATACATGAATATTAATAATGTGTAATCAAATAAATTGATTCTTAAATTACCACACAGTAAAGTAAAATTTATTCATTTTTATGAATATTCCAATATTGAAAGATAATTGAATGAATGAATAAACAATTTATAAACAGTATTAAATTAATTAAATTATTAAATATTTTTTAAAACTAAAAATAATTTAAGGATAAAATATAAATAAAATATTTAAATATTCATTTATTTATTCATTCGTATTATTAGTTTAGTTTTAAATAAAATTTAAAATTTCACATTTCTTTTAAATCTTCGTGATTAATAAAAATTTAAATACCTAATTAAATATTGAAATATTCTTTATTTTAAATAGATATTCGAATATTCGAATATTTAAATAATTGTATGTTAATAATGTGTCAATAAAATTTCAAATAAAATGATACTTTAATTATAGTACAGTATTATTTATAATTAAAAATATTAATTAATAATTAACATTATTAATTAATTTATTCATTTAAATGTACAAACCTTTATTCAAAAATATATTCAAAAATATGAAATATATACATGAACAGATTTTAATTACAATACCAATTAAATTGCGAATATTTTTTAAAACTAAAAATACTTTATGGTAATCATATAAATACAGTATTTAAATATTTGAATATTCTTCTGTTAACAGATATTCGATTATTTTATTATAAGAAAGAATATTCGAATTAGTAATGTATTAATTTATTTTCAAATAAAATGACCTTCAAATTATTTTTCAGTGTTCATTATTAACAAAAACCTAATTTAAAGTAAATATATACAACAATTAAATATTAAAATATTCTTTATTTAAATTAAAAATTCGGGTATTCGAATATTTAAATAGTTGAATTTTCATAATTTGTAAATAAAATTTCAAATAAAATTATAGTTAAATGATTGTACAGTATTATTTATAATTAAAAATATATTTTATTATAAGAATATTCGAATTAGTAATGTATCAGTTTATTTTCAAACAAAATAACATTTAAAATAACGTTCACTGTTCCTTATTGATAAAAACCTAATTTAAAGTAAATATATGCAATAATTAGATATTGGAATATTTTTTCATTTAAATAGAACATTTGAACAGTTTTAATATATGTAAAATACTTAAAATACTATACAGTATTCATAATTAAAAATATTTTAAGGTGAATAAATTTATTTAAATATTGGAAATTCCAATATTAATAATGTATAAACATTTATAATATAGTATTTTTTATACTTATAATATTAAGATACACATAAATATGGACAATAATTTGATTATTGTTTTTTTAACAGATATCAATAAGGTATTATTATATTAATATAGTTTAAAATAAAAAGTTAATTAAATTAGTGTAACTAAAGAATAATTTAAGGTAAAGATAACAATGTAAATTTGATTATTTATTGATTTAATTCGAATATTCGAAAATGTATTGAATGAACTAATGAATATTTGAGTACATTTCATAAAAAAATCTTAACCCTTGTTGGTTTCCTTTTTTATATCTCTGTGTTGAGTGTTAAATTGTTTGTTGGTACATAACAATAAGAAACATTGGAACAATAGTTTTATTTTGAAAGTAATTGTGTCCGTAAGCCAGTCGTAGTAAATGACTCCGAAATGGAGTGGAGAGTGGTAAATTGAATGAAGTTTCCACGTTGCTGCATGTGAGGTAGGTCTGTCTTGGAGCAAGCCAAGTATGAAAACAGAAACAAGGCAAGCAAACATTTTAATAAAAGATACTTGGACCGTGGCATTATTAAAGGTTAAGTGCTTTCAAATAATAAAAACGTAGCGAAGAAAAAAAATATAAACATCAGGAACAAATGTCTACGAAACCTTTTAGTTCCTGTCTGTATCGTGGGTGACATAAAAGCCGGGGAGCATTTAAAGCTTTTATGATTTCTGTATTTTGATCCTTATGCCCCGAGCCGGAAAAATCCCTTCCGCAGGACCGTACAACATTCGTTCTTAACGTTAACGGTTCCATTTTACAAATATGGAGGAAGTTGTTGCCGAAATTGTTTTCCATAACAATGAAAATCGAAATAAAATGTATTTATTTCCGGCGTTCAATTTGCATAAGCCACACTGCTTAATCCTCTTAACAATATACACACTGAAACAAAACCAATTTAACTAAATAAACAAGCATTTAATGCCATTTTAAATAGCAGTTTGATTTACATTATTCCATATGATTTTAATGTTATATCCGTTGATAACGATTTAAAGTTTCGCAATGTTGTTTTAAATAACAAAAACTGAATGCTATAAATATGAATGTTAAACTGATTTTACGTGGAAATTAAATTTAATTAACGACGTAAGCTCCCGTTAAATAACAAGGATTATTTATTTTTCATTTTCTCCGAAAAAAAACATTACATGAATCTAAAATTTAAATTGCTAAATTAATTTAAATCAAGCCTAAAATTGAATTTTTATTGTTCAAGGGATTTAAATAATTCGGGCGGTTAAAACCGAAAAATTTTAATTATCGAGTATTAAAATTAAACTGAATAAATTTTATGATGATATCAATTAATAGCCGTTGAAATTTATTTTGTGAAATATTTAATTAATGGATGTAATATAAAACTTGTTACATTAAATTTGTGGACTTAACTTAGCAATTCACACTCTTTTAAGCTCGACAAACAACGGCAAAAAATATTCCATGATGAATATTGCAGACTTGGTTGGAATACATTAAGTTACAAAATTAAAACTCGTCGATAAATGCGTCCCATATTTCGACTTTACGGCTGAAACTATTAACCGAACTAAGTTTAGCACTTTGTATCTATTAAATAATACCTACTAATCATAATATAATCAGTGTTAACTTAATTACTGTAAGGATGATGAAACGCTTAGCTTCCCATAATCTATTTGCTAAACCAAATTTGTTGTTGAGACTTGTAATAACACCGCATAATTGTATACATTGCATACATAAATAAATATCATATCATTTCCTTTAATATCATCTCATTTTATATATATCATTTTCTATTATTTCATATTATTTCAAATCATATCGTTTCTAACCATTTCATATTATTTTGTAGTATTTCATATTATTTCAAATTATTTTATATAATTCCATAATATTCCATGTTTCAAATATTTCATAATATTTCAAAATATTTCACATTTCAAATATTTTCATATTTCACAAATTTTCATATTATTTCACATTATTTCATTTTATTTCAAACTATTTAATGATAAATATTTCATAATATTTCACAATTTTTCATATTATTTCACTTTTTTCAAATTATTTCATAATATTTCATAATATTTCATAATATTTCATAATATTTCATAATATTTCATAACATTTTATAATATTTCATAATATTTCATAATATTTTATAATACATTATTTCGAATTATTCCATAATATTTCACAAATTTTCATATTATTTCACATTTTTTCAAGTTATTTCATAATATTTCATAATATTTTATAATATTTCATAATATTTCATAATATTTCATAATATTTCATAATATTTCATAATATTTCATAATATTTCATAATATTTCATAATATTTCATAATATTTCAAAATATTTCATAATATTTCATAATATTTCATAATATTTCATAATATTTCAAAATATTTCATAATATTTCATAATATTTCATATTATTTCAAATTATCTCATAATATTTCAAAATATTTCACATTTCAAATATTTTCATATTTCATAATATTCATAATATTTCATAATATTTCATAATATTTCATAATATTTCATAATATTTCATAATATTTCATAATATTTCATAATATTTCATAATATTTCATATTATTTCAAATTATCTCATAATATTTCAAAATATTTCAAAATATTTCACATTTCAAATATTTTCATATTTCACAAATTTTCATATTATTTCACATTATTTCATATTATTTTACTTTTTTCATAATATTTCATAATATTTCATAATATTTCATAACATTTCATAATACTTCATAATATTGTATATTATTTCAAATTATTTCATAATATTTTATATTATTTCAAATTATCTCATAATATTTCAAAATATTTCACATTTCAAATATTTTCATATTTTACCTTTTTCAAATTATTTCATAATATTTCATAATATTTCATAATATTTCATAATATTTCATAATATTTCATAATATTTCATAATATTTCATAATATTTCATAATATTTCATAATATTTCAAAATATTTCATAATATTTCATAATATTTCATAATATTTCATAAAATTTCACATATTTTCATATCATTTTATAATATTTCATAATATTCAAATTATTTCATATTATTCTATATTATTTCATATTATTCATAGTATTTTAAACCATTTCATATTATTTCATAATATTTCACATTATTTCATATTATTTCAAATTATTTCTTAATATTTTGTAGTGTTTCATATTTCAAAATAAATATTTTATGATATTTCATATATGAATATTTCATAAAATTTTACATTATTTCATATTGTTACATATTACTTCATAATATATCATTTCATATCATTTCACAATTTATACCAATTTATGCCATTTCGTTTCATTTTATTTCATTTTATATTTTTAAATTTCATTACCATTTATTCTATTTGCACATTAATTTTATATTTTGTTTTTTTTAATTATTATTAATTTATAATAGGCTTTCCTTAATTTTCTTTTGTAAATTACTCACTGCTTATAACAAACCAATGTATTCAAAATAAATTATTTCAAGTATGCAAATAAATAAATCTAGGTAAGTATTTTTTTTATAATTAAAAAAATTGTTCAAAATAAAATACTTCATTTTTATTTTATTCATTTTTTGAGTATAGAAAATAATATAGCAGATCTCAGTCAAGCCATATAGTAAATAACTTTTATTCAATTAAATTGAATTGTTAACAGTTACATCTTAAATAAACCACACTGTATTAAGAAGGAAAATTAACTCGTCACTAACTTATACATATTTAGACTTTGTAGCAGAAACCACTAACTTACTTAACTTTACACTTTGTAACTATTAAATAACACCTACTACTTAGAATATAATTAATTCTAACTAAATTAGAGTTAAGATGATGAAACTCTCAATTTCCCATAATTTTAAATCTAATAACAAAATACGCCTCAAAGTTTGTGTATACGTACTATAAAAGTAATACATGTTACAGTTAAAGTTTTAGAATATACGTAACGATAAAATTATTGTTTAAGTTGGGGAGAATAAATTTATAAACCAAATTATAACAAGCTGGCTTATTCGAAACCTACTAAACGAATCTGCGAAGTTTATTCAAAATTATTACACTGCGAAATTTATAATTTGAAAAGTTGTGCACACATTAAAATGCTAGATATTAATATTAACTTTTAATAATGGTTAAAGCTTTGACAGTTATGTAAATGTGTATAAAATGTTACTATTAATACACCTTTTCTCGACGTTTTCATTTGTTTGTCTCGCTTTGATTTTAGTTGTTTATGTTTGTGGGTACGCGTCAAAGTATAAAATATGTGTTCAGACAACAAAGGATTCTTTAGCACAATTTGTCACATAGCATTTGAAATGTTGCGAGTTTATGTGAAATTATTCCGTTATTTAATTACGCCACAACAAACTTTGAAATCTCATAACTTTAGTGGGAGTCACTGCAAATCATATCAGTAAGGCAATTTAAAGTTGACACATATTACATGTTTTGTTCTGGCTACGTCTAAATATTACCTTCTCTTTGAATTTGAAACTAAAGGATTCTTCCTTGGATAGTTAAGTATGCAATATAAAAATTGTCTGTCATATTTTACCTGCCGTAATACACATTGTTTTATGGTTGAAATGGATTTTATTTTACAATTTCTAGTCAAAAGAAAATTGCTGTCTCCATTTGATTTGAACGTTTCCAACATTTCACTGTCGTTATTTATGATGTTTCAGAAAAGTTTGTCACATTCATACGTGTTAATTAATAAAGTTAATTTAAAGCTGTGACACTCCGCTTGGTTTATGCTAAATGATTCAGTGTTTATTTAAAACCAGCTCATTATACAATTACTATAGAACGAACTTTATAAAGCCACAACTTCGAGGTAAAACTGTTTTCAATTCAGAGAAATGCTGAATGGGGAATATATTCATTCATTTGAGTCATTTAAGCTAGTTTCTCATTATACTCTGTGTTCAATTTGTATTTTAATATGAAATTAATATTTACTGCATTTATTGAGTATTCAAGTGTACATACTAAAATATAAAACAATATACTTCCTTTGTTTCTTGAATATTTACTATATATAATTTAAGCTCCATTCTTGTCTACTCAATTTTTTCATTACATTTTAATATAAAATTAATGTAAATTGTATTTATGAATATATTATCATTGTAAAATTTCAGGTTAATACTTTACTCATGTGTATAAAACTGAGTTTATATCTTTATTAAAATATAAAACAATATACTTTTTTGTTAATTGAATATTTACTGGATATAATTTAAGCTTTACTCTTGTCTATTAAATCTTTTAATTGTTTTTTAATATGAAATTAATGTTAATTGTATTTATGGATATATTTTCATTGTAAAATTTCAATTTAATACTTCACTCAAGAGTATAAAAAGGAGCTCATATCTTTATTAAAATAGAAAATACTACATTTTCTTTGTTAGTGGAATATCTACTGGATATAATTGAGGCTATTTCTTCTTATACTGAATTTTCGAACTATATTTTAATATGAAAGGAATATTAATTATATCCATAGATTTACTTTCATCATAAAATTTAATTTAATGTTACATTCAAATGAACATGAAAATTATATTTCCATCTTTATTAAAAAATAAAAATAATATAAGTACTTTAAAGTGAAGTCAAAGCTTTGATCTATATTTATGTCTTGAGTCTTTGATTAATGTAGGATTATTAAAGTAGAAAAATGAAATAATACTACAGAGGTTTCGAATCAGCCAAACGACACAAGTAATATACCGGTAAATTTAATATTTATTTACTTGTACCTGGATATGACAGAAAAATAATAATGTATTCTGGAAAATATAAAAATTTATTATTAATTTATTTTGTTTGATTTTTATTTATAAAATGCTGACTGTTGGTGTAATAAATGAACGTAGTATATACAGTAGTAAAATATGGTAGTAACAAACAATGAAATATTTGCTCCATAAAGCTTAATTAAAGCATTTTAAGGTTACGTAAACAGTAAGGCACTTCGCAATATTGTTTGATAAATAAGCCGTGCAATATAATACGAAAATCTGCTGCATAAATAAAGTTTAATTAATTTTTTTCATTAACAACATTTGTCTAAACATTGTTATTAGAAAACATTAGAATAGAAAATTTAATCACGTACAAAACACACGGTCCCTACCATATTTCGAATGTACAGAGTTAATGGGTGATTATTACATTATCTAATTGCACTATAACAAAGTTTGTAGTTTCGTAACTTTAGCACAGCCATTACAAATAATTTTACAGCGAATAGGTAATTTTAACTTTCTTATGGCTAAGCGTGTTCCAATTAGATGGTTCCTCTTCTCTTTACACAACAGGCTTGTTATATGAATTCGCTTAATGCTCCTAAAAACGTCTGACAAATTCGTTATTTCATTATGCAGAAATTCGATAAATTGATATTTTGTTACGTGATTACGTGCTGTTTGTATACTGAGTGGCATGGAGAATAGAACACATGGCTCCAGTGGTTTAATTTTAAAAAAATATCGTATGTACACTTCTCAATGTGAGGGTTGTTTATGAAAGAGTTTTTATGCTACAAGACTTTTTAGTATAATGTAGATACAGCCCAACATTCCTTTCAGTTTTTGTGTTTAAAGGATTCTTTGGGCCATTATAAATGCTGGAAATCGAAGGCGGGCAAATTTTAAGTGGGTTTAATTATTGACTCAAAAGAGGCGGGATTTTTATTTGTCGAAATTGCCAATCAGATGAAGTGGAGTCAAAGCGTTGTCTGTAATTGTTCTTGGAGAGTCTGAAGAAGGTCGTAAACGACGTTCGAGAGGTTCAGGGAGACGTAGAGTGACAAATGAATGTCAAGGTTATCTTCTTAGAACTTGAACTCTTTTAGATCACAGTTTCTTGATTTAATTCCATCCCCCACTGTTACAGTTGGAGCCATGTTTTGAGAGATTTCGTTTGGCAGAAATAATCAGAAAAGGGTCCTGTCACCATCATGTCATTACCAGTTTGCCCATAACAATTCCAAGCACAAGAGACATTATACATTTGGGCTACTTGTTGTTGACTCAGATTGCCATGTTCCAAAATTGCCATCATAGAAGCAAATTCTTCAGAAGAAAGTCTTGTTTGAGACATTTTACTGTGCTAAACAACAGATAAATTTTTAGAAGTACAAATTCATCAAAAATCAATAAAATCTGAGCACTGGACCAATGTGTGTCATTTTCTATGCCAACGAGTATATTTATAATTGGATATTTTCGAATAAACAGGCATAATATTTCACAAAAACAACGAATTAATAAAACAAGTTTTAATCGTCAGCAAAACGTGGCGAACTTTCAAGAGGGATTATACAATTTTTCTATTTCCACTTCTCTCCCGCTTTAATACTTGTTGAGTTTCTGGATTTTAAACAGCTGACGTCTTATTTTATAATGAAATCATGGAAAATCCAAGTGCTAAACAAAATACTCGCATTGAATCCATTAAGACCGGCTCCTTCGGCGGGTACGGTGGGCGGTGTGGATGGAAGGGGTTTTTAAAATTACGTTGATCATATTATTCCGGAGCGTGGAGCGCTAATTAAAAACCAATGGTACATAACTCCGTCGAATGGAGATAATTAAAGCAAAGGAGTCATTGAAGAAGCCATGAATGGATTAACAATTTCCAACGGAACGCTTACACATGAAAAGGGGGGCAAATTTATAAAAGTTTTGTCGCCGCAAATGAACGCGTATTATACCCGATGATTTTAACACTTGTTTAGTTTCCAATATATATATATTGATTGGTTTTTGGCCACGTGAGCCCCGTTCGACGTGGCCTACGCCGCAGGAAAAATGCGCCAGTCTATTTATGTAACCGTAATCCTATCTTGAAGGAGCAGTTAAGGCCACGTTCGGCTACTTATAGGAAATAACGCTCTTGGTGTCAAGAAAGTTTCCTAATATCCCAATAAATCGGGGTAAAAGCGGGGAAATTGTTTTTTCGTTGGCTTAATGATCCAGATCGAATGTAAACAGTTGGTTCACCATATTGGATGATTAATTAATTAATTACTGGGAAAGTAACAAAACTAAAATATTGTTAATTCAGTTAATATTATTAAAAAGTTTTCATTGAAGTATCAACAATGTGAATAGAAAGATAAACATATTTAAATTAAATTGTTTCATTACTTAATTCATTTGTGACTTTAAAAATTGGCTGATCTTCCTAAGTCAATTTCTAAAATTAACAATTTGTAAGTAATAAAAGATAGAATAAAGGATATATTTTTAAACTACTAAAAGTTTTATTATATTTAATATATTAACAGTGTTTCATTACTAACTTCATTTGTGATTTCAAAAAATGGTGAATGCGTCACATATTTTAAAAGTTAATTAATTATGTTTGTTCTTCTGAAGTCAATTTCAAAAACTAATAATATTAAAAATTTAATACAAATTTGTCATTGAGAAACAATATGCTAACAGTAATAAAAGGTAAAATAAAGGATACATTTTTAAACTACATTAACTAAACTAAAACTTTTGTCACATTTAATTAATATATTGTTAGTGTGAATAGAAACATAAAGATATTGTTTTTATTTAAATAAAATGTTTCATTACTTAATTCATTTGTCATTTCAAAAAATGGTGGATGCGTCACATATTTTAAAAATTTGATTAATTATACTTCTTTTTCATACGTCAATTTCTAAAATTAATAATGATACAAACTTAATACAAATTCAGTCATTGATGAACAATTTGTAAATAATAAAATATAAAATAAAGGATATATTTTTAAACTAACTTATTTCAACCAAAGTTAAATATTGATAAACCCTCCAATTGTTAATTTCGTTAGTATTACTAAAAGTTTTGTTACATTTAATTAATATATTAACAGTGTGAATAGAAACATAAATATATTGTTTTTATTTAAATAAAATGTTTTATTACTTAATTCATTTGTGATTTCAAAAAATGGTGAATGCGTCACATATTTTAAAACTTGGATTAATTATGTTTGTTCTTCGTAAGTCACTTTCAAAAATTAATAATAATACAAACTTAATACAAATTTAGTCATTGAGAAACAATATGCTAATAATAATAAAAAGTAAAATAAAGGATACATTTTTAAACTACATTATTTCAACCTAAGTTGAATATTGATAAACTCTTCAATTGTTAATTTCGTTAGTGTTATTAAAAGTTTTGTCACATTTAATTAATATATTGACAATGTGAATAGAAACATAAATAAATTGTTTTTATTTAAATAAAATGTTTTATTACTTAATTCATTTGTGATTTCAAAAAATGGTGAAGGCGTCACATATTTTAAAACTTGGATTAATTATGTTTGTTCTTCCTAAGTCACTTTCAAAAATTAATAATAATACAAACTTAATACAAATTTAGTCACTGTGAAACAATTTGCTAATAATAATAAAAGGTAAAATAAAGGATACATTTTTAAACTACATTATTTCAACCTGAGTTGAATATTGATAAACTTTCCAATTGTTAATTTCGTTAGTGTTACTAAAACTTTTGTCACATTTAATTAATATATTGACAATGTGAACAGACACATAAATATATAGTTTTTATTTAAATAAAATGTTTCATTACTTAATTCATTTGTCATATCAAAAAATGGGAAATGCGCAACATATTTTAAAAATTTAATTAATTACACTTGTTCTTCTTAAGTCAATTTCAAAAATTACTAATAATACAAACTTAATACAAATTTAGTCATTGAGAAACAATATGCTAATAATAATAAAAAGTAAAATAAAGGATACATTTTTAAACTACATTATTTCAACCTAAGTTGAATATTGATAAACTCTTCAATTGTTAATTTCGTTAGTGTTATTAAAAGTTTTGTCACATTTAATTAATATATTGACAATGTGAATAGAAACATAAATATATTGTTTTTATTTAAATAAAATGTTTCATTACTTAATTTATTTGTGATTTCAAAAAATGGTGAATGCGTCACATATTTTAAAACTTGGATTAATTATGTTTGTTCTTCCTAAGTCACTTTCAAAAATTAATAATAATACAAACTTAATACAAATTTAGTCACTGAGAAACAATTTGCTAATAATAATAAAAGGTAAAATAAAAGATACATTTTTAAACTACATTATTTCAACCTAAGTTGAATATTGATAAACTCTTCAATTGTTAATTTCGTTAGTGTTATTAAAAGTTTTGTCACATTTAATTAATATATTGACAATGTGAATAGAAACATAAATATATTGTTTTTATTTAAATAAAATATTTTATTACTTAATTTACTTGTGATTTCAAAAAATGGTGAATGCGTCACATATTTTAAAACTTAAATTAATTATGTTTGTTCTTCCTAAGTCAATTTCAAAAATTAATAATAATACAAACTTAATACAAATTCAGTCATTGAGAAATAATTTGCTAATAATAAAAGGTAAAATAAAGGATACATTTTTAAACTACATTCTAAGTCGAATATTGATAAGCTCTCCAATTATTAATTTCATGAGTGTTATCAACACTTTGTCACATTTAACAGTGTGAATAGAAACTTTTATTTAAATAAAATGTTCTCTCTACTTAATTCATTTGTGATTTCAATAAATGGTGGATGCGCACATATTTTAAAACTTGTATAAATTATTAAAATTGCTACATTGGAATCAGAATAATAAATAAAAAAAATGAAAACCCTTTAATTAATTAGATTTTAATAAGAAAATATGAATTTTAATATTACGATTAAAATAAATAAAATTCAAAGCAAATAATGTTATAAAATTATATTTTTCTAATTTAAATTTATAGCGGTAGTGGGTATAAAGTTTTATGATTATATTTGAACGTATGCAGAAATTAGTTCACGTTATTTTTGATTAAATTTATTCTAAAGGTAATCCAACTTCTGGTTTCATATAAGCAACTATGAAAACGTACATAATAAACAACCTTTTATTTATTACTCTTTGCGTTATTATTGTGCCTTTGAACATAATTTGAAATGCTGAAACTGTAAGGTTTGAAAATGAACTTTGTCATATTACAAAACTAAGTTTCTGCATATTATGAAATAATATTGTATAACACAATTTTACACGTTATTCGAATTTGAATAAAACTGCATACAAAATTTATTATTTATTGTACCATAAACACAGTCAACAATTCAGAAGTAAACGAGATACTAAAACTGTTTTCTGTTGAATAAATATTGACCTGTAGCCTATTTTTTTCCGGAATATTGATTTTTTGGTAATAAAAACTGAATAGTTTATTTTGGAAGTTTATTTAGCACATTAAAAGCTCATAACTCTCTAACTGCTCATCCAATTTCAGCCGACAGAATAGTTATTGGAGTGTTTACTACGCAACTGATCAATCTAATTTTATTCTGAAAAAAATATATACTTTTTTATTTTTCAATGGACTCTTCACTTTATCAAATAAATAAATGAATGAATGAAATAAATTTCAGCGTCCTTGTTGTTGTGTTCGTACAATTTGAATAATCACAACGTTTTCAAAGTTTCTGTATATTATATTACAGAATAATATAACTTGCAAAACAATCGAAATATTTAATTACAATTAATATAATATTAAATACGATCGTTGATACGAAATTATTAATTTGAAACTAAATGTCAAAACTAATGAATTTAATATTAATTAAAGCTACACTAATGAATTGAATATTACATTACTTTAAACAATATTAATATCAAAAGTGTTTTGTGTTTGTTTCAAAATGTATTTTCAAATTTACAATAATTTAATGCATGTCAATCGAATTTGAGTTGAATTACGTACAAATATGCAACTATTTCATTTATTAACGTAAATTGTACTAAATTCATGTTAATTAAGTAAATGTGTAAATATGTAAAATAACAAATTACCGCCAATTAAGTTTAAAATATGTATAATTATGATTAAATTTATGTTTAAAATTGACAAATGTAAACTCAATAAGTTATATTAAATGATAATATGTTTCATTAATTTATAAAATAGTGATTTATGTTTTTAACCATTACAATTAACAATTTTTTGACAACGTTCTACAAGAAATATGGGTTCTTGGAACAGAAGATAAAATAACCTCAGTTTTGACTTGTTCTTCAGAATTATTTATTATTATTGACAATGGCAAAAATAAATACTAATCTATTAATAAAATAAATCTAATCTATTAATCGAAATGATTATTATATTTACATGTTTTTACTTTTTTTAATAAAAACTCAATTTGGTCTGAAAAATTGAATGGAATATTTTATTAGTATTCATAAAAAATTAACAATAACTCAAATATTTCAATGTTTGTGTGTTTGTGTTTAGATATTACTAAGTTGAAAGAGACTAATATCTAACAAAATAATGTTTCATACTTTTTTAAGTAGTAAAATTTATATTTCGTGATATTTAATTGAGATTATGTGAATATATATGTATATATATATATATTTAATTCAAACTTATTCGACAAAAAATATTGTATATCATAAAGCACTTTTAAATAAAACTTCGAGTCGATTATTCAAATGGATTTCGTTCATTATTTTCAAAACAAAAATTTATTCAAAAGAAAAGATTATTAGGAAGAAGTTTTTTTGTTTGACTTTGCGACGAATCCTTAATTAATTAAAAAAAAAACTTTTTTCTTTATTTTTAGCATAAATTAATCATTATATTATACTTTGTCAATTTTGAATTTGTTAATAGACATCGACCTCGAATTAAAACCTTAGAAAGAGTTAATTTAAATTTTCGCATATATTGAGTAAAATAATACACCTTATTTTATGACAACGTCACAATTTATTGACCCGGATGTTGAATTTCAATTTGCAATGTAGTATGACAATTCCGAGCTAATCAATCAATGTGATCAGTGTCCGTAATGAATATTAATGGATTTTGTGCAGAAGTTTGTTCTGCCTATATGTCACCGTCCAAATATTTAATTTTAATTTTACCGGGACGACAAATACGAACGAAAATAGGAAGAAAATATGAAATATGAAGCCAACTTTATTCAACCTACCACGAAATCCGGTCACCTCACGTTTTAATTCAATTTGCCACCGGAGAATATACATTTATCCTGTAAATAAACAATTTTTATACTAAGTATAAGTACATTTTTGGTTTGTAATTTATTTGAATACAATTTTATGTTGTATTTCAACATGTTTGTATTAAACTATATGAATTAATAGACAGCTTAAATCCGTTATTTATTATTAATTATAACGGTGATAATATTTACGTTTTATATTTTCTATATCGATACCATAAAATAACAGGAAAGTTTGTAGTAATAAATTCAAAGTGAGAAACACTTTACGACATTCACTTAATTTGGAATATTTCGTTTAACCGTACAAAGTTAAATTGTTAAATTAACGGCCTGATACGCTATGTTTACGCTGGCATTTATTTTTCCATCCACCCCTAACACCGTATTATGGGATAAATGCACGACCTCATGCACCCGGATGTGTTATTAAATCCCAAATCAAAATAAACCACCGTTCTTATCACCTGTTGTTTGGAGAGCGTGGGTTAAAAGAAAACAATGTGAGTGTTTTAATAGAATTACTTTATTAGGGATTTTATGTAGACAAACATCAGCCTCTCATGATGTTTTCTGCGACTTTATCTTGTGTGTACAATGTGCTAAGGCATAATCCTTTTGACTGCCTTTGGAATACACTTGTTGCAACAATTTATTTCCAACCTGTTCTTAGATTCTAAATAAAAAAATATGTTGCTATAGCCATTGTCATTATTATAGCAACTTTTTAAAATTGTAAATATTTTAGCCATAACACTTTTATTTAATTATTATAGGAACTTTTTAAAATTGTAAATATTTTATCCATAAATTTTTATTTAATTTATGCTTTAAAATAATATTAATTTAAAATTAAAAATTTTATACAGTATTATAAAAACCCATTAAATTTTGATTCTGAATTGAATAAATATTTTCAAAAGGATTTTTTGTGATTAAATCTGTGTTATTTCTTCAAAATATGGAAGCAAAGTTTTTGCTTTGTTCTTAACATTTTCGTACTCGTTCAAAGATTTGGTGTAAATTCCACCTTCAAGGTGATGTTGAAAATCGACACAAGCCAGGACGTCCACGAAGAACCACTTCTTATATTGACAAAATTATAAAAAGGCTCTTCCTCAAAGATTCTCACAAAACATCAAAATAAATCAAGTACTTGAATGGTCATCTAAGGTTATTTTAGCCATAACTCTTTTATTTAATTATTATAGGAACTTTTTAAAATTGTAAATATTTTATCCATAACTTTTTATTTAATTTATGCTTTAAAATAATATTAATTTAAAATTAAAAATTTTATACAGTATTATAAAAACCCACTAAATTTTGATTCTGAATTGAATAAATATTTTCAAAAGGATTTTTTATGATTAAATCTGTGTTATTTCTTCAAAATATGGAAGCAAAGTTTTTGCTTTGTTCTTAACATTTTCGTACTCGTTCAAAGATTTGGTGTAAATTTCACCTTCAAGGTGATGTTGAAAATCGACACAAGCCAGGACGTCCACGAAGAACCACTTCCCAGATTGACAAAATTATAAAAAGGCTCTTCCTCAAAGATTCTCACAAAACATCAAAACAAATCACGTACTTGAATGGTCATCTCAGGTTATTTTAGCCATAACACTTTTATTTAATTATTATAGGAACTTTTTAAAATTGTAAATATTTTATCCATAAATTTTTATTTAATTTATGCTTTAAAATAATATTAATTTAAAATTAAAAATTTTATACAGTATTATAAAAACCCACTAAATTTTGATTCTGAATTGAATAAATATTTTCAAAAGGATTTTTTATGATTAAATCTGTGTTATTTCTTCAAAATATGGAAGCAAAGTTTTTGCTTTGTTCTTAACATTTTCGTACTCGTTCAAAGATTTGGTGTAAATTTCACCTTCAAGGTGATGTTGAAAATCGACACAAGCCAGGACGTCCACGAAGAACCACTTCCCATATTAACAAAATTATAAAAAGGCTCTCCCTCAAAGATCCTTTCAAAAATCAAGACAAATCACGCACTTGAATTGCCATCTAAGTCTCTCAATCTAAATCCTATTGAGCACCTTTGGAAATTATTTGACTGTGGCATAAAAAAGCAGCAAATATTAACTTCTTCAAACCACACAGAAGCAGTGACAACAAATTTCTGTTGACAATTGTTAATTTTTTTAATATTATTAAAATATATTCGATACCTTTTTCCAGACCAAATTGAGTTTTTATTAAAAAATAAGTAAAAACCTGTAAATATAATAATCATTTCAATTAATGGATTTTGCAGTAAATTAGATTTTTTCAGATTTGCAACTGATTAGGGAAAACTTTAAGTAATATTTGTAACAAGTGAATAAATACCCCATATTTTTTCCACCACTGTAAATAAATAAAATATTACTAACAATTAAATTTGCATAAAAAACTTAAATATATATTTTGTATTCAATTTTCTAAAATACATTTAATCAAATTTTGTGATTATGTAAATTTATAAAGTAAAACTTATAAATTAATTAACAATGTTCCAAATTATGATAAACGTCCAGGATTTAAATCGCATTACGGGGATAATAAACTTTCATAATAAATTTCATCTAATTCTGTGATCCGTCAATAAAACCACGTCCCAAGTCGGATATTGCACGGTCGAAAAATATAGACGATATTTATGATAATATGACAATCCTTGGAGCAATTAATGTCGTGTGGGTTTGTGGGTTTTCCTGTGCCAATGTCCCGAACCCATCGATATATTTCATTTTTCTTTTTTTATATTCCTGGTCGCTCCTCGAGAAAATTACAATAAACTACAGTGGCACACAAAAAGGTGGGTGCTCGAAGATAAATCGTACGAAGCCGGAACGGCAGGGTAAAAATTTATCGGTCCGTTTCGAAATTGGCTGGCGTTAAAAAAAAAAAAAAAACAGGCGAAACTTGTTGCTTTGTGTCACGTCCCGCCGCCATCCGCAACAACTTATTTTGACATACACGTAATTAATCGACTGCCAGGGCAACTTTTATAATTGAGAAACTTCCCCATGTTGCACGTAACTTTCCCGTCATACATATACAGCCACATCATATGGTGAATTTCGAAGTTTTTCATTATAACACGCGTAACGAACACGTGTTGATAATGTATGGGAACGGTTCGTGTGATTTGTTCAGTTTATTGACGGGATGTTGTAGTTTTCGACTAAAATCAATGTCGACAAGGCTGAACAATGGAACGCGAACAACGAATGATTTCCGTCAATACTCTTTTAATCGCACCAATCCGAATGAATATTTCGTTCCTTGTTGTGCCCAGATAAAATTTGACGCTGACAAAATTATCCAATTGAACTTTAATTTAATGGTCGGCGCATCCGCCAAAAATTTAACGGGCATAATTCAATTTCGCATTCACCATAAATTCAAATAAATCTTCAAATAAGGGCTATAAAATTTCCCAAAGTTACCATATGAATAAATTTCGGCTGGAGGCATATAAGATTTAGGTTTCAATTTTAGTGCAATCGAGTTTTTATAATATATTATTTGTGTAATCAATATTAAAGGAGAATGTGTTATGTAAATTTAAAAAAATCCAATTATTATTTCTTTACATTTTAAAACATTTTAAAATTCTTGTCACGCTCAAAAGCTATAAATTTAACTGTTACTTGTTAACTAAACTAATTTAAGAATATATTTCTTGTTTGGTTTAAATTAAAATAGTAGATAAAAAATATTGACATTGACCCAAATTCATTGATTTTTGGAGTACAATTTAAAGTAATAGAAAGTACAATACACTCACCTTGTATTAATAGATTTACACTAAACGTACAGTTTTATCAAGACAAATGAAAATGTCTAAAGTTGCTCTACAAATAAGCATTATGTCATTGAGTATACAAAACTATCTGTGTCTAACAAATTTTATATAAATTTGTTTTTTTTTTGGTACCTTTTTTGTTATTTATTATTATTGTTTGACTTAAATGAATATTCTATTGCCTCATCTTAATAATAATTATGGAAGTTGAGAAGGATGTATTATAACTTAGTAAGAAGTTCAGAAACTTTTAATACTTGTGAAATTCTTTGTTAAATATATTCCAAGCAAATTAATTGTCCAATAATAAATTAAATTGAAATTGGAAAGTCTCGTTTAATTTAGACTTTATACACATAATATTCTACTGAAAACACCTACGTGAAATTTCTATCAAATATTATTCACATATATAGGAATTATGTGAATAATTTAAAGTTAATTTTAACAAATTTGAGATAATTTGAAACATTTAAAACTAATTTAATGTCTCCACTCTAATTTCAACTTAACAGAACCCTTTTAAATTTATTTTACACAATTAGTACAAAAAAGTACAATAATTATTGTTCAATTTTTACAGTCAGTCAGTATTAGTTAAAGGGCCATAAAATAATATGACAGGTTAATAATATAATAAAAATATTTCATTAAAAAATATACAAATTTATTTTATTTTATTCAAATTAACAAAATATAATGGAACAATAATTTATTCCAAAAGTAAAGAAAAAGTTTCTTTGAGTTAATTAAAGATTTGTCGCAAAGTCGAACAAAACAGTGTTCCCCTAATTCTCTTTTCTCTTGAATAAGTTTTTGTTTTCAAAATAATAAAGGGAATCAATTTGAATAATCGAGTTTATAATTTCACACAAATTATTTTTATATATAATTAAATATTTATTATTAAATTATATTTACTAAATTACACAATGACATTTAAATAATTTAATTGAAAGACAAATAAATGTTTATGGACAATTTGGTTAATTATATTTTGTATTCGATTTGGTAAAACACAATTAATCAAATTGTATGATGTGAATTTATAACGTAAAATTTGTAAATTAATTAACAATGTTCCAATTATGATAAACGATCAGGATTTAAATCGTATTATAGAGATAATATACTGTCACAATAAATTCCATCTAATTCTGTTATACGTCAATAAAACTGTCAGATATAAATACATAGTATTTATGAAATTATGATAATCCTCAAATCAATTAATGATTTGTAGCAAAGTCGAACAAAAAAAGAGCTCCTCGTAATATTATTTTCTTTGGAATAATATTTTTTAGAAATAATGGACAGAATTCATTTATCGATTTTATGAATGAATTTGATAGAAAGTTATATTTAATTTTAAAAAGTGGCACTGAATAAGGCTAAATTTATTAATTTACAAAAAGAAACAACACCCTTGTACATTATTTGTTATTTAAATGAAATACCTTAATAAACTTTTAATACTAATGAAATTCTTTGTTAAATATATTTTCCAAGTATATTAATTGTCCAGTAATAAATTAGATTATGTTTAGAGACTCGTTTAATTTTAACTTTATACATATAATATTCTACTCAAAACACCTACGCGAAATTTTCATCAAATATTACATACGTACATAGAAGCTACGAGAATAATTTAATAATGCTAATTTTAACAAATTTAGGACAATTTGAAGCATTTAAATCTGTTTTACTGTATCCCCTCCATAATTTTCATTTCACAGAGCCTTTTTTTTGTTTGTACGTGTTTTATTATTTTACCTTCAACATAAAAATGTACACAATTCATTCAGAAAGACAAAAGAATTGATTTTCAATTATTACAGTCAGTCAGCATAAACTGATAAAACACCATAAAATAATATCACAAATTAATAACACAATCAAAATGTTTTATTAAAAAATATGTAAAACTGTTTTCTTTTATTCAAATTGACAAAATGTGAGGGAACAATAATTAATTTATTCCAAAAGTAAAGAAAAAGTTTCTTTGAGTTAATTAATGATTCGTCGCAAAGTCGAACAAAACAGACTTCCCCTAATATTCTTTTCTCTTGAAAACATTTTTGTTTCCAAAATAATAAACGGAATCAATTTGAATAATCGACTTTATAAGTGTTACTTAAAATTTTGTCACACCAAAAATTATGAAAAATTGAAAACTAAGCACTAAATTATTTTCAGTATATAATATAAATAATACAGTAATTTATATTTTTAATACTTTTCTCTATATATTTAAAAAATTTTTATGTATAACATTGAGAAAAAAGATATTCTTGCCATCTCAAATATTAAAAAATATAAAAAAACATATTACACTATTATATTTACAAATGTATTATAGAATTTTTACTAAATTACACAATGACATTTGAACAATTTTATTACAAACAAATATATGTTCACGTGCAATTTGAATAATTATACTTTATATTCAATTTAGTAAAACACAGTTAATCAAATTATATGACGTAAATTTATAACGTAAAATTCGTATATTAATTAACAATGTTCCAATTATGATCCGGATTTAAATCGTATTATAAAGATAATATACTGTCACAATAAATTCTGTTATACGTCAATAAAACTGTCAGATATACGGATGAAAAATACATACATATTTATGAAATTATGGCAATCCTCAAAGCAATTAATGATTTGTAGGAAAGTCGAACAAAAAAGGTCCTCTCTTTGGAAGAATATTTTTTAGAAATAATGGACATTTAAATAATTGACTTTATAAATGATCAGAATTTTCTCATAAAATTGATGTCTGATATTGCTTTTGGTAGAAAGTTTTATGTAATCTTAAAAATTAGAATAAGGTGAAATTTATTATTTTATATAAAGAAACAATTTGTTGTTTAAATTTATTAATAAATAAACAACTTATTAATTAGTAGTTAGTACAAACAAATCAAATATTTTTATTTGTTTCCACCAACATTGTTCAAAATGTTTGGCTTAAGTCAACTCTAATTCTAATTAAAACATTTCTCCACTTAATTTTTACCCTCAGGAATGTACACAGTGGGGTGAGCACAACCAACAATTCAGAAGTAAACAAGGTAGTAAAACTGATTGTTTTGTAAACATTGACCTGTAATATTTATTTTTTGAGGGAAGATCGATTTTTTAGTAACAAACATTTTAAGTTTAAGTTTATCTAACAATTAAGTTAGGTAAACTTCAAAAAGGGGCATAGTTCTGGAACTACTCGCTAGATTTTTATCTATTTAATGCTATTAAATAGAGAACAAAAGTAACTTTCAGATAGTAATACTGGGCAATTTGGCACACAACAATAATTTGTTAGATTGACAATTTTTCACATTGTTTTCCTTCGAATTTACATATTGTTCCATTCAAAAGTTTTCATACAGGTGAACCTTTTACGCCCTCATTGTATTAATATTTTATTTATTTATAGATAAAAACAACACCCCAACCATTTTTCATTAATAAAAATAGTTGATTGTGCCCCCCATATGGTACTCAACAATTTGGTTCATATATTTATGACACAATTTAGTTACTTTGACAACATTTTAAATAGTTTTAAATATGAGTTAGAAATGTTATTTGATGTTAGAGACAGAAGACATACTTTCTCCCCATAAAAGACAAAAAGTAAATTTTAAAATTACAGTTTATGATGAAGATTTTTCTTCAATCTGTGTATAACTTATTTAGAAGCTATGAAACTGAAAAAATGTGTGGGTAACAAAAAATTTGTTAAAATATTAAGTAACTTTCAAATAGTAATACTGGGCAATTTGGCACACAACAATAATTTGTTGGATTGACAATTTTTCACATTGTTTTCCTTCGAATTTACATATTGTTCCATTCAAAAGTTTTCATAGAGGCGAACCTTTTACGCCCTCATTGTATTAATATTTTATTTATTTGTAGATAAAAACAACACCCCAACCATTTTTCGTTAATAAAAATAGTTGATTGTGCCCCCCATATGATACTGAACAATTTGGTTCATATATTTATGACAAAATTTAGTTACTTTGACAACATTTTAAATAGTTTTAAATATGGGTTAGAAATGTTATTTGATGTTAGAGACAGAAAACATACTTTCTCCCCATAAAAGACAAAAAGTAAATTTTAAAACTACAGTTTATGATGAAGACTTTCCTTCAATCTGTCTATAACTTATTTAGAAGCTATGAAACTGAAAAAATGTGTAGGTAACAAAAAATTTGTTAAAATATTAAGACTAAAGTGATGTTTAAAATGTACCCAGTGAACGTTTAATAAAACCCAACGCCTGCCAGAGTCGATTAATTAAACCGTTATGGGGGATATCGGAAGTGAAAAAGCGGATTAAAAATAATTTTTTAATAAAAATGGTCGCCGGAGCATCGGTCCCGGCCATATCCAACAACGAAAAGTAAATTATGAATGACGCCTACACACAATTTGCTGCGCATAGTCGCACACTCGGGCCAAAGTTGGAAGGTCGCTCGCTCCACGCCCGCACTCCTCTCCTTCTGTTTCCCTTCTTTGCCATCCTTCGCCCCATCCGTTCCCGTTCGGTTCGTTCGTTCGTTCGTTCCGTTCATCCACCTACACACCAAACACACTACGATAAATTCTCATTACGTCACTGGAATTTTTTAATAATGGTATACCTATTGAAGTTACGAATGTGCTTCCTTTTATTTTCGTACAATCGACAGGACCCAAGGACGGAATCGTTTGTCGAACGGATCGATCATCAAATTTCAATTACAATTAGGGATTTTCCCGTATTTTTTTCGTCTCTTTTATTAAAATTTGGAAATGATGAAATTTGAGGTGGTTATTTTTGGCGTTCCAATTCCGATCTGGGATAAGGAAACGTTTATTTAATAATAAAAATTGAATCTTCCCTAACCACTTGTCTCATCCCCAGCTAAATATTATGATGTATTTGCTTATTCAAAGACAGGTAAAGAAAAATTTTGTTATTACAAGAAATTGGAATTTTATTCCAAGAGAAAAATATAAATAGATAAGCTTAAAAATTCTTTAAAAGTTATTACTTTTGTAACTACGTACAGCAGTGGCCATAAGTATAGCAACTTATATATAATATAATTAAAATTGAATTAAAAAATATTTAAATTGGATACCACTACCTTATAATGTTTATTATTTTTATTGTTATTGTTTTGTCTACTATGCAACTGGTCAATCTAATTTTATTAAAAATCCTTTTCAAAATTAAAGTTGCTATATTTCTGTCCAGCTTAATTCAAAAACACATGTGTAACATTTTATAGAATAAAAATATATTAATTTTTATAATACAGTATGAAACAACAATAGGAAATATTATTTTAATACTTCACATTAAATAAAAGAGTTATAGCAAAAAGATTTAAAACTTTAAAAGGTTGCTATAAAAATGACCACTCCTGTACATACATATATAATAACTACAGGAAACTGTAAATTTCTCGTCCTCACAATTACTGTAACTGTTCTTCAATAAATATTACAATTAGTTTTTAGTGAAGAATACTTAATTTTTAATTTATAATTCAATAAAAGTTCAATATAATAAAAGAATATTTTATTCAAAAGTAACCTCTTTTCTGCTTCTAATAATCGAAATATTTTTTGTTATAAAACATTTACAAAAAATTATCACAAATTAGACAATTTTAAAAATAATAAAATCACAAAATAATTAATGTTTTCGTCGTTATTGTATAAAATTTTTACCATTATTAGAAATTTAAAAATAAATGTGAGTGAAAACCAATTTCTTGTAACTGCACAAATAAATACATTTAATATTCTCTGCTTCGTATAGAAATGATATTTTTAGCATGTTTTGATTCGGGTGTGTAAGATTGTGTTTGACAATAAAAATGGAAGCAT
The DNA here is from genome assembly GCF_024364675.1 of Aethina tumida. NCBI lineage: Eukaryota > Metazoa > Arthropoda > Insecta > Coleoptera > Nitidulidae > Aethina > Aethina tumida. The sequence goes on along the minus strand of NC_065435.1, from coordinate 6,987,500 downwards.
CAAATTTTGTTTGTAATTTTTCCTGAATAACTATATATTGATTGATTAATATTATTATTTTCATAAAATAATTGGATTTAAAATACAATAATATTGTTGAACATGAAAAATAACGAGATACATTCAGAAATGATGTAAAAGTTTTCATTAATACAGTCACTTAGTCAACGATAAATTTGTACAAAATAAAACCAGTACAATTATAAAAATAAAAAAATAAATAAATATGTTTAATGTTACCACTCAAATGAATGAATTAAATAAATTTTTATTTCACATTGAAAAGTTATTTTTAACTTGCCCGTATCCAGATACGTCTGTTAACAAAAAATGGAAACTTCGTATCTACGTAATTATTTCTGAACAAAACCGGAGCGAATTTAATTTGCATACAGCCTTAGAAGTTCCCTTGAACTTTTTACGTGTGCTGTATCGAATAAATCTTTCACGTTATTCCGTATGATCTTATAAAGTGTATCAGGTGTACACCGGGAAAATCGAACTAGTATTTATTTTCTCTTCGCAGTCCTTGCTGTGACCCTGATAAATGTCTGAATTTATAAAGCCACCGTTGACTGGGTTGAATTTAATAATTCCGCTTACAGATCCTGAATTATTATTAAACTGAAATTGCAATTCCCAAGAAACTATAAATCACCGCTATAACATTTCTTTGTTGCGCCCCGTCGAGTTACTACGGCATTAAAATGTATCTGGCACGTTTATTTGGGTTGATTTTTGATGAACTTCGTTGGAGTTCAAGATACTCTATATATATAGTATATTGGATTCGATAAATACGTGTCAGTCCGACACATTTCTCTGTTTGCTGCCATCGAAATATTTTAAGAGTTCTCTCAAAAAGATGCCTTAAATCGATATGTCGCAACGAGAAATAGGTAAAACTTGCTGTTGAACGTCAGATTTCAAGTCAAACATTATATAAGACTTCTGGGACGTAAAAGCCATATCAGTAAACCCTTCAGGATTTCTAAGGCTGTTGTTGCAACAAAAATACTTTAACGTTATTACAAAAAAATTATGATTAAAGTGAGCAACACTAGTAGTAGCTTAACAAAGAAAAGAACTTTGTATGGTGGCATAATATATAATATAATTTAATATTCTATACGTTTTATATGTCTACTATGTAACTGGTCAATCTAATTTTATTCTTAAACCGTACAAAACAGGACAATGATAAAAATAAAAATAGCCATATAACAGAAATATGTGAACTATATGGGGGTTGGGGGAGAACTTCCCATTTAATATTCTAAACATTCTTTTGAACCTCTAATAAGACATGTGATTTTACATTGAAGTAGAACGTCTTTTGTGTTGACTAAAAAAGTAAGTAGTTGAATTACATACTTTTTATTTGATGTAATATGTATTATATGGACCAAAATTATAAAACAAGATATTATGCAAAATGTTAATATTCACAATAAATAAAAGTGTTATAACTAGAACACTTTAAAAAGTTTAAAAAGTCATTATTATGGACTACTGTGGCATATTTTAAATGTGTACCAGCCACTAGGGCTTTATTTCCTTTTAAAACTTAATTTAGAAAAGGAAAAAGTTGATAAACCTTCCACTATTATGTAAAATTGATTACAAATTGATTTTTTAAAATAAAATAACGCCTAAAAATGTGGCTTAAATAACTTTAGACAAGAACCTTAATGACTTAAGGACCTTAAAGATTTTCAGCCGGAAGAAACTTAGCAACAAGAAATGCACCCACGAAACAGATGACGGTAGAGGAGGCTTTAAACTCAACCCTTAATAACAAATCAATAACTTACTAAATTACCGACATAAATAACAAAAGTGAGCATAAAACAACACCTAAAGCTTCATTAATGTCTGGACCATATTTCAACTTCTGTAAGTCCCTATAAACATGAAACTTTTCTCCAGGTTTGCGTTTCCCAAAAGACAACAAAACTTGTTGTGTTGTGTTGTGTTGTGCATCATCACCCATTGATTTAGCCAGTTTGATTTTTCGTTCAGACAAGTTTACCCAACCAACTAGTGTATATAAGACTCCGTGAAACGTATTAATTCCTGATGTGATTATTCGACTTATAGCAGGAAATTAATTAAGACCTAAGATGTAGGAGATTTATGAACTTATTAAATATAGTTTACAACAGGTAGCGATGGCGTACGTGCCGTGAGACGTAGTATGGTAATAAAGGATCTGAATAATGTCTTTAGTCGACAGTTATAACGCACCTCCTTGCAAATTAAACGCACACCCACACACACCCCTTCACTCGACCCTAAATGGATTATAAGTCGGTAAGTCGTCTGTCATACGAATAGTCTAATCTCCCTAATAATTGTATTTTCCGTAAGTGCATAACCGACAACTATTTATGTTTATTTTATGGGATTAATTAAGCCAAGCACAGATTTGAAGAGACAAATAGACGTGGGTGACGTTCATCCAAGTTATGGAAATCGCACTTGCAACTGTAAGCCCTTAACATGTTTTACTTGTTAAGTGCAAAACAGGAAATTAAAATACTGAAACCACTCAATCCATCTTAGCACGTTACTAATTAATCCTGTGGCACACATTGCATTATCAAGAGGTATTGTTAACAGCATCCGGCGTAATCTAGGTACCGGAAGCACCAGTAATTGTATTGACCGATTAATCTTAAATCCGATCAGGATTCGAACAAAGTAGGTTTAATTTAAGCCGTTCATCCGTGTCAATTTCGTCCATCGAAATATAATCGATTGTCCCAGTTAAGTATCTGCGGCGAACAATCGCAAAAGAAACGACTTTTCGCTGATTCTTTATTAATAAAACATTTTATCGCGGAGCCAGAAGCGACGAAAACGGCGCCGAACCGCATTCATTCATGGCTGATGTGCCCCATTGTGTATGAAACAAGAATTCCATTGATGACGGCATTACATAATCCAGACTTGGCTACCCCGAACAAAATGTACGCCCGTTAAACGTTTAGTAATCATAAAGTAGCTGAAATATTCTTCTACTATATGAAAAAGTAAACGAGACATGAGAGTTTTCAATTAAATAAGACCGTACATCATTCGAGTCGGTTGAAAGGAATTGTAAACAGAGATGAAAGATTTTAAATGGGGCGGTGGTAGAGGGGTAGGTATTGAACGAACGACTAGCTGTTGCATTTTCATTCACAAAATTCTAGGGTTCCTTCAGTCGTGTTTGAAAGAGGTGGGAGAATTCAATATTAGGGCTTAAACTCACATCCTACCCTTTACTGAAACCCAAATTTTTATCTTGATTAATTAATTAACATTCATTTTTGTTGCATAAATAATGAATGTAATTATTTCAAGAATTTTTTCAGTTTATTCAGTTTAAATTACATAAAACTTTTCAACTTTACTTACTATACAATTTTATTCGTTTAAACTACATTTTATCGTAGAACACTTAAACTAAATCCCATTATATTTCATTAAAGGATAACAAAAAACAAAATTAAGTATAATATTATAATTTTGTTTGGTGCACTTAAAAGGAGTCAGACCGCCGAGGGAAATAATTCCCTTTGATCTGATTCAAGTTGGAAATATTTCCAGAAGAAGTTGAAAAATTTCTTGTAATACAATTATTAGTAAGCTCTTAGTATATTCCTTGTCTCTGTTTTACTTAGTAGCTTATTTTGTTCCGTAAACTTCATCAAAGGCCCTTTGAAAGTTTCAAACCTAATATCTACGTTATAATACCAGTTAAAGGCAAAGACAAACTTATTTAAGCGGTTAAATTAAATGTTATTAAAAAATAGTCGTATAAAATGTTCATTTAATATTTGTATTGTTAAATCTATTTTAATAATTTAAAAGTAAATATTAATTTTACTGCGATGGATAAACCTAAAATTAAATACGTAATTTAATTAAAATAATTAATTAAATCCTTTAAAAGGATAATCAAATAATAGTTGTATAAAATTTTCATTATAAAATAATTTTATATAAACTTTGTTTTCTTTAACAAATTTATTATTATTTAACCATACATTTAATTTTGGATTTAACTTTGTAACTTGGATAATTCATTACATATTATAAATATTTCAATTTAATTTAAGTATTTTTTGATGGTAAATAAATTTATGTTTTTATGTCTCATTATATTATTTATTTACTATTTATTATTATTAATTTTCTATTGTATATTATTTAGCAATCTACAATTAAATACTTTATTTATGATAAAATTACGTTCACTAAGTTTAAGATAACAATAAAATTAATTGTAGAAATAATAAAAAAATAATACTGATAATTAAATAATAAATATTAATTCACTAATTAATTACTTCTTTAGTATTCAATAGATGTATTTGTGTCTCATTTTATTATTATTTTTTAATGTTTAGTATTACTATTTTTAATTTTTCTTTTTTATATTATTTAATAATATATAATTAAATACTTTATTTAACTTAAAATTACGTTGATTGGGATTTACTAATTTTAAAGTAATAAAATTAATTTTATAAATTATTCATGTAAAATTTATAATTAACCAATACAGCATTTACTAATTAATTATTCTTCTAACATCCAAAATATGTTTTTAGGTATCATTTATTAATTTACTATGAACATTTATATATATTTTTTAATTTGTATATTATTTTACTATCTGTAATCAAATACTTCTTTTATATTAAAATTACGTTGATTAGGATATAGTAATTTTAAATAGCAAATATTGTTTTACTAATGACTCCTCTAGTATTTAACAGATGTATTTATTTCTCATTTCATTATTTTTTTTTACTGTTTGTTACTTTTTATTTTAATTTAATTTTGATATTATTTAACAATACTTTATTTAAGTTAAAATTAAGTTCACTAACTTTAAGGTAATAAAATTAATTTTAGAAATAATTAATTTAATATTTATAATTTAATAAGAAATATTGTTTTTACTAATTAATTATACTTTTAGTATCCATCCATATTCAATTTATTATTATATTTAATTTTCTTTATTATATTATTCAACAATATATAATTAAATACTTCATTTTTGTTAAAATTACATAGAATAGAATTCACTAATTTTAAAGTAATAAAATTAATTTCAGAAATAATTAAATTAAAATTTATAATTAAATAAAAAATATTGCGTTGACTAATTATGTCTCTAGTATCCAATAGAGGTACTAATATAAAACGGCGATCTTATGCCCGGGACATCTGTTGTTAAAATCAGACGTTAAGACGGAAATACAGAAAACTATGTCACGTGACCTTTTACCAACAAAAACTGCAAATACAGACAGAAAATAACCCTAAAATTTTCGCCAATTTCATAACCAGTGTTGGGCAAGTTATTTTCGAACTTGTATGTAACTCAACACCCAAACATGGCCTGCAGAATATTATTAAAGAACCCCCTAAGATTGGGCCAAAATGTATTGCGGGTAATGTTTTCTAATTATATAACGAAGTGCGTGTTTATTATTTTATATTTAAAATGTTAAATTTCAGGCTCAACATACGATGTCCGCATTTGAAATCCAACACAAAACCCCCTTGATCAAAAAATCCGTAAGTACGAATTACGACATGCGAGCGTGTTTTGTTTGATAATAATTTTTAGGAGCCAATCCCAGTTGCTTTGTATGGTGGCCGAAATGCTGTGACAATGTTACCAGGCGGTGGTATCGGCCCCGAACTGATGGGCTACGTGAAAGAGGTGTTCAAATACGCCGGAGCGCCCGTCGACTTCGAAGTCATCGACATCGACGACAGCGAAAACGATTTGGACTATGCCATCACATCGATTAAGAGGAATGGTGTAGCCATCAAAGGTAACATCGAAACCAAAAGTGAGAGTGCCGCTGTTATTTCCAGGAATGTGGCAATCAGGAACGAGCTCGATTTGTATGTTAATGTTTTGCACTGCAAGTCATATCCAGGTGTTACTGCCAGACAAAATGATATTGATGTTGTCGTTATTAGACAGAACACTGAGGGTGAATATGCCATGTTGGAGCATGAGGTAAGTACATGCTTTCATTTTTGAGCTGGTGTTGTTTTGTGTTTAAATTATTTTAAAGTTATAGAGGCAATTAGATTAAATGCAGACAAGGCACTAGGATTTTCGTTTATTTAAGTTGTTTTCTACAATGAATGAATGTCAAAATTATGTTTATTATGTTTAGTCTATACAAGATTTGGAAAAATATCATTAAAACTTTCCTCTTTCATGTAACGCTCAATTATCATTGATAATAATTTTTATCACCACAATTTAACATTACTAATTAATGGTCAGTTAATTTCCTTATTATGTAACTTAAGTTCATTTACACAAACAAAACTACTATTTTAGTCAGTATATTTGTTTACAAAACTTATGTTTTAATCAATATTTTAGGGAAAATAAATAAAATGATGGAATTTTAATAAAACTAATGTTTATAATATACATATACATTGTCTATATCTTATTAGATAATGCAATTTTTCAATTAACAATATTTATACCATTAAAAAAGCCTTAAGAGCTTGTTGAAACGTTTAAATGAGTTTAGAAATAAATGCATAATTAGTGAATTAACCATCAGCAGTCAAAAATAATAATAGAGCTTTTGTTGTTCTTTTAAAAAATTTTAGAGCGTAGACGGTGTTGTTGAGAGCATGAAAGTAGTGACAGAATCAAACTCCGATAGAGTAGCACGTTACGCGTTCGAATACGCCAAAAGGCATGGAAGAAAGAAGGTTACAACCATCCACAAAGCCAACATCATGTAAGACTTGTTAATCTTATCTGACACTTTATATATAATTAAATAATTATAGGAAACTCTCGGACGGCCTCTTCTTGGAAACGTCCAGAAAAATCGCCAAGGAATACCCAGAAATCCAACACAACGACATGATCATCGACAATTGTTGCATGCAACTGGTATCCAATCCCCACCAGTTTGATGTAATGATCATGACCAATTTGTATGGCAGCATTGTTTCTAACGTTGTCTGCGGTCTGATTGGAGGAGCTGGTCTTCTGTCTGGCAAAAATTACGGTGACCACGTAAGTACTGAAACCAAGTTCGTGGTTTTAGTTAAAATCTGATTTTTCAGTATGCCATCTTCGAACCCGGTACTAGGAACACAGGCACAGCCATCGCCGGAAAGAACATCGCCAACCCGGTGGCAATGTTGAACGCCTCCGTAGACATGCTATTGCATTTGGGCCATGTAGCTCACGCTGACTTGATCCAAAGGGCTATTCTGAAGACCATCTCTCAAGACCACATTCACACCCCAGGTAAATAAATTAATCAATTAGCCTTTTTGATTGGTTTAATTTTTGTTATTTTTGTTTTAGACTTGGGTGGTTCAGCCAAGAGCACCGACGTCGTTCATAAAATTATTGATCACATTATGCAAGACGATATAAGGCCATGGTAATAGAAATAGATCGTTGCTTACTCGGCTTTATTTTACTACTAATCAGACTTACGAATTTTCATTTAAACTAATTGAATGTGTCGTTCTTTAATGTATTGTTTTATGTAGGTGATGGAACTAACAAACACTAAAAGCAATCTGTACGTTCTGCACAGCATCATTGTGTAACAAAACTTATCCTTCATTACTTAATTCATTCCTCTTATTATTTATTTTTTGTTTACAGAGCACCAGTTCTTCTCTATTAATGTACAATTTTATGGACATAAATCAACAATAAAGTATTTGTAAATCCTGTAATATATTAAGACTTCAAATGTGAGACAATTATTTAAATAAAAAAATGTTTCTTGTTTTATAAATGTGCCTTATTTTGTCAATCATAAAATATTAAATTAATTATAAGACCAGGTAAATAAAATTAAATCCTTCCATGTAATTTATTACTGTAACATTTTTGTTTTAGATTTGGATGGTTCAGCTAAGACTACTAAGGTTAATAAAATATACAACACAAAAGATTTATTAATTTTAAACGAACTAATCTACGAGCTTTTTACATATTAATTAAATAAATTGGATGCCAGTACCAACAATGTTATGTTGTGTCTACTATGCAATGATTCAATATAATTTTATTCTTTAAAAAATTGAATACTTTTTTATTTTTCAGTGGACAAAATTATAAAAACTTTTTACTTTATGATCTTTCATTGCTCTCGGTGAATTTACATAGATTATCTACTAGCTGCCTTTATAATTATGTAATCATTGTTCAAAGTGAAACTGTAAAAAAAATTAAAATTCAGTCTTTACAACTAAATAAATCAGCCTTATAGAAAGCATGGGGGATCACTTTATAACCCAATTCAACATTAAATTTTTACAAATTTGAAGAAACTCATCACAGCAATTTAAAAAGCTTGAGGGAATATAGACTTGTAAAAATGGTCAGTCTATACCACGGAGAAGGGCCAAAATTATAAATAAATAAAGCTATTATACAAAGTGTTTATGTTATATTAAATAACAGATTTAATCATTAAAAGTCCCTTTAAAAATTAATGTTGCTATATTTATGTATTTTATAGAATAAGAATATAGTAGTGTTTATAATACTGTACAAAAAACAATAGTAAATTAATATTATTATCATTAATTATTTTTTCCTTTGGATTCAATATTGATGTTCATTAAATTATCAACCATATTATGTATGACATAAGCTCAAATTAATAGAAGTAGATTATTTGCAAATTGGATTTATTTGTATTCAGACTTATGAACAGTAATTGAATCAAATAAAATAAGAGGTTTTAGTCTATTATTTAAAGAATGGAAGGAAACTAACGTAACAGACTTACATATATTCCTTCTTTTATTTAACTTCTTTAATGTCTTTTATTCAACAAAATAATCACCATTATAATCAACAACTATTTCTCGTTCTACAAGCAATTTCACACCACTAGCAAAAACTTGTGGGTTTTCGGAATTGAAAGAAAAAACAACCTCAATTTAGATTATTTCTCAGAATTACCATTTATTGAGGCAAAACTACCCATTTAACATCTGATCCTACATTGTAGTGAAGAACACCTTTTCTACTGACTAAAGAAGCTAGATAGTAGATAATTACACTGACTACTTGTAAATAAAATTAAATTTACTAAATTAATAATATAAATTAAGTTTAAATCGTCGATTCATTTGTAATATTTGTTTTACATGTCTTACTGATGTACATATGAACATGTTAGTAGACTCTAGTTGTGTTCTATTAATCAGATTTAAGAATCAAACATATTCAAAATAATTAAACACTAATTAAATATAAAAATTTATTGCCTTAGTCTCCTTAACCAAATAGCATAATAAAAAACAAGGGAATGTCTCATAAATAAACTTTGGTGGAGCTCAAATAAATACATAAAATAATTTGCTAAAAATCAAGCCTTAACCATTAAAATAATTCGTTATTTACACATGGAATGTCATAACAAGAATGTGATTAATTTAAAACTTTGGATTGGTCCATTTGTACGAGCCGGTGTACGTGAAGTTGTTGTTCAACAGCAGTTCATCGGCTTCTTTGGGTCCCCTGCTTCCGTACACGTACGGAATCGGTTTGATTCTCTCCTTCTCGATTTTGTGCAGGAGCGGCGTGAAGATCCTCCACGCCTCGCTCAGTTCGTCCGACCGAACGAAGTGCATCTGCGAGCCGCAGAAAACGTCCAGCACCAGGCGTTCGTAGGCGTCGGGCAGTTTCACGTTCTAAAACACAAGATTTACATTAAAATAATGTTATAACAACTCTGGGAAAGTACTTACGGCGTATCTGTGTCCGTAGGTCAGATCAAGTTCAGTTTCTTCCATGTCAAACGCCATTCCGGGAGTTTTGACCATCATTTTTACGTAGAGGGCCTCTCCGGGCTGCACCCTGATCACCAATTCGTTTCTTTTGGGCTTACCGTCGAAAATGTCGCCAGCCACGTCTTTGTATTGCACTCGCACCTCGGCCTTTCTGTCGTTTAATGCTGTGGGAATATATTTAATATGTTAAAACGTGTTAATTAAGAAGTATTTTGGTCTAGGAGTTCAACTGTCTTAAGAGTCTTAGTCTGGGAGGTTTCTCCAGTTATTTTCAAGCTAATGTTTAAAGAATTGAAGACTTTTAATGTCTCCAATCATTTATTCTTCAATCAGTAGCTGGAAAAGGCTCAAGATTCAATCAAAATGTTGTAACTGGGAAGTGTTTTTATTTAGAATTTCTGTTGACTTAAGAGTTTTAGCTGCAACGCATCTCCAGTCATTTTCACGCTAACGGTTGATGAATTTATTACTTTTATTGTGTCTCCACTTATTTATTCTTCAATCATTAGCTGGAAACTGGCTCAGAATTCAACCCTAGTAAGAGTGTTGTAACTGATAAGTGATTTTTGACTTCCACAGTCCTAAAAGTTTTAGTTTACGACGTTATCTCCAGTCATTTTTAATCTAATAGTAACTGTTATATAAGCTTGTATTTATTTACATATTGAATTGTAATTAAAAAAAAAATCGATATGTTGTTATCATAAAATTAATTAAGATAATATTTTCAATTATTAATCCAGAAATTACAAGAAACTATCTTGAAAATTATAAAGTGTAAATGTAAAATAATCTTATCAATAACTGATATTTTTATCCTTGACATCCTCAATTCAATGCCGTATGTAAACTAGTGGTTTTTGGATGGATTTCAATTAAAATCAACGTGGAACGACGTTACGAAACATGTCGGTTTTATCTACTTAACTTCCTCAGCGTTTATCATAATTAAATGTTTTAAAATTAATTAAAAAAATCACAACAATCTAACATCCACTAAACATTTATGTCGTGCACATTCATGCTATTATATAACATGCAGATAATCTGGAAAATTTACCAATTCGCCGGACACCATTAACTCGATATTGTCAATATTGATAAAAAAGATCATAACGTTCCCGAGTGATATATATTGTTTAATATAAATGATTATTCATACTGACCTTTCCCGCACTTAAGTATGAAAGGAACGCCGTCCCATCTCTCGTTGTTTATGTGCAAAACGGCGAGAGCATAGGTCGGCGTGACAGAACCTTCAGGAACTGTCTTGTCATCCAAGTATCCCAGCTTCGCGTCGCCTTCGCCGTTCGGATCGCCCACGTACTGTCCCAAAACGACGTCGTTCAGCTCCAGGGGTCTCACGTTTTTCAAAACTTTCACCTGTTGGGTTGTTTTATTTTTAGCGATTATCCCCAAAATATAATATGTTAATTGATAGTACCTTTTCGTTCCTAATGTCGTCGGGGTGACACGTAGCCGGCTTCTCCATGGCAACAAGGGTCAGAATTTGCAACAAATGATTCTGCATAATGTCTCTAATGATGCCGAACTCGTCGAAGTAGCCGCCCCTGCCCTGGGTGCCGAACGGTTCCTTGAAACTGATTTGAATGGATGCGATGTTGTCCCTGTTCCAAGTCGGGTTGAAAATCCTGTTGCCGAACCTTAACGTCATCAGATTTTGTACCATTTCCTTGCCCAAATAGTGGTCGATTCTATAGATTTGTTGTTCGGTGAACAGCGAGGCCAAATGGTCGGACAAAGTCTTGGAGGTGTCGCTGTCCTTTCCGAAAGGTTTTTCAATGATGATCCTCGTCCAACCCCTGAAATTAACCAGTGAGTACAAATAATTAGGGGGCAGTGGAAAGGACTTACTTTGGGGCCATGCAGGCGTTCCTGATGTGCACCGTCACCTCTTCGAACACCGAAGGAGGCAACGCCAAGTAGAAGATTCTATTGGCGGTGGGTCCTTTTTCGAAGGCTGAAATTTCCTGGTTCAGTTTCTCGAAGTCCGTGCGGCTGTTGTAACCACCAGCCACGTAGTGGTTCAAAGCCCAGAACTCCTGGTACTTGTCTTCCTCACCCGCTCGTACCTATTACATACAAACTTTAGAATCAAAATTTTTGGGGATGGTTTGAGACTTACCTTCATGTAGGGTTCGCATTTTTCTCTGATTTCGTTTATGGACGTTTTGCTTCTGGCGTACCCGTAGAATATGGTGTTCTGGGGGAGGAGATTGTCCCTGAACAGCCACCACAAAGTCGGGTAAATTTTTTTCCGTGCCAAATCGCCCTGCAACAAAAAGTTTTGTAATAACCAAGTTTCTCTTTGGATTATTTTGTTAATTGTAACAAGTAATGTTAATTTTATAAGTGAAGCATTTAATTTTATGTTGTTCTTACAATTTTTATGGTAATTTTCTAGTCTAAATGTTTTGTAGAAAGTAAAATATAAGTTTAAAAGACTTATATTAAATATGTAGTTGGAAGTTTAAATTAATTTGTATTATATGGAGTGATAATTCATTTTTTAAAAAAATGACAAAACGTTTATGTGATTTTTTGACTTTTTTCTATTAATTAAATTAATTTTTTTTTAATTTATTAAATATTTAGTATATTTAAAATTATTTAAAAAGTAAATAATTAAAAGATGATTTATTAAATACGTAATTTAAAATAAAGAAAAAAATATTAATTTTAGTTTTTACTCTATTATTTGAACTAATTTATTAACTTCAAGAATTGATAATTTATTATATAATTTAAAACATTAAATTTTTAACGTTTTTCTTTAATATATAACAAAATGTTTAAAAATTTGTATTTATTACAAATTTCATGACATGAATTTACAAAGAAATTGAATAAAATAGATAAAAAAAATATAAAATGAATTAATCTACTTTTTAATATTATTTTTTAACGTTAAATAATTATTTAATAAATAAATAATTTGTTAAATACTTGATTTATTTAAAATTATTTAAAAAATAAATTAATTAATAATTAAAATAATGATTTTTTATATTAAATACGTATTTTAAAATAGAATAAAAAATAAATATTATTTAATTAATTTACTAACTTAAATTGGTAATTATAAAACTGAACAAAATAAAAAATATTAGTATTTAGTGTAGTTGTAAATAATTAAAGACAATAAAGTTAATTAAAATAATAATTTGAAATATAATACAAATTGAATATTATTACTACTTTTTTAACTAATTTATTAACTATAAGAATTGATAAACATATAAATAATAATAAATTATATAATATTAAAGTGAAATTTTTAATGTTTATGTTTTTTAATATATAACGTATTGTTACATGTATTTTTAACAAATTAAAAATTTATAATTGCGAATATATTAAAAGAAACAATTGACATCATATATTAAATACGTCATTTCAAATTAGGTACAAATTAAATAGCATGACTAGTTTTAAAATTAATTACTAGATATGATAAATTAAAATATCAGAACATCAATTTTTTATGCTTATAATTTTTTTAATATGGGATTAAATATTATATTGTAAAATTTCTCGCTAAAATCTTTAAAAAAATATTTAAATATATTTATATAATATTAATTAAAACACAGAATGATTATTAAAATATTGTGGATAAAATATTAATTAATAGAAATTGGAACTTTAGAATTATATAAAAAAATTGTAGATAACTGAAACTGAACCACGAAATTCAAACGTGAATTTTGAAAACTTCCAAGGTCAACTGAAACTAATAAATTCATTTTCATGGAAAAACAAAGCTTCAATAAACGTGACTTAAGTCAAATATAAATTTTAAAGACACCTTTAATAAAATCAGATTTCTTGGGGGAATTACAAAAAAATTAGGGAGGAAAACAGTCAAAACAAAGAATACTCACAGAAGCACCCAGTGTCACAAATACATGGGGGTACTGTCCATCCCAGTGGGTCCCATCGTGGTCCATTTCCTTCGATTTCAGCGATTTTCTGTACAGCGCGAGGCATAGTTCCGTGTTTTTCGACTCTGCAAAACGTACATAAACAAAAAACTGCTTAAATCACGTAGAATAAACCGATGACACTTTACCTTCTGCCTCGCAAAACGTCTGATCGTACCTCCTCGACATTTTCGTACGGATTCGCGTGGTCTTAATTTAAGGAATGTCTGAGTAAAAGTAAAAGAACTGACTAATACGAGTGCATTATTCGGTAAACGAGAGATTAGATGACTTTCATACTATTTCAATAACATGCGTTTCAAGGTTAACCTACTTAAAATTATAAATTTTCCCGCCGAAAATGGCAGCAACAAGTGGCGGACGGTAATAAAATTACTGAAATGACTTAATCCAAGTTTTACTTTTAAAGATCTCACACTGTGTGGACACACTGTATACATTAGTGTGTGAGTAATCAATTAACAACTTGATGTGACGTTAATTTATTAAAATGCACGTTAACATGAAAATTAAATCTGAATATATCTGGTATAATATTACAATAATTGGAATGATAATGCTTAAATTATAAAATATGCATACACACTTGATTTTTTAATAAGTTTTTTATTGTTTTTTATGTTTATAAACATTAAAAATTAATTACTTTATATATTTAACCTTTACTTTTATTAAAATAATTATTTTATGATTAAATTGTTTTAATAAAATGTGGACAATCTAAATCATGTCAATTTTTTATTTATTTCTTATATATAAAAATAAAGTTTATAAACAAATTAGAGTGAATTTATAAAGGTGCCAAGGTGATCACTTCTCTTTTAATCTTTTATGTTCTCAAACATTCAAAATTATTTTTTTCTTATATTTGAATTTATTGTATTATTTATTTTATGATGAAGAAAATGTGGCCAATTTTTAATTTATATATTACATATAAAATAAATTTTATAAATGAATTAGATTAATATGGTTAAATCATTTGTTCAAATATTAATAATTAATTTTATTTTTATATAAACATTTTTTTTATAATATTTACTTTATATTGAAAATAATTTAATATAAAGTGCACAAACTACAAAACGTGTCAGTTTTTTATTAATTCTTGACATAAAAATGAATATCATAAACTAATTAGAATAATAATAATTAATTAATTTTATTTCTAAATAAATTTAATCTTTGTTTTCATTGTAATATTTATTTTATAAAGAAATTAATTTAATAAAATGTGAACAAACTACAAAACATTTTTGATTAATTTTTTATATACAAAAATGAATATCATAAACTAATTAGAATAATAATAGTTAATTTATAAAATATTTATATACATTTTATTCTCTGGCACTGTGATTTTTTTTTTTAAATTTTTATATTTTAAACTACAAAATAATCCACTTTTTGATTAATTTTGTATATATAAAAATGAATATCATAAACTAATTAGAATAATAATGGTTAAATTATAAAATATTCATACAAATTTTGTTCCATGATAAGGTGATCATTTTTTATTAGTCTCTTATCTTTTCAAAAATTAAAAAATAATTAATTTTAATTTTATATAACTTTAATTTTTGTTTTCATTGTAATATTTATTTTATGATGAAATTAATTCAATAGAATGTGAACTACAAAACATGTCAATTTTTGATTATTTTTTTATATATAAAAATGAATATTATAAACTAATTAGAATAATAATTACAAAATATTCATACAAATTTTGTTTCCTGGTTTAGTCTTTTATCTTTTCACAAATTAAAAAATAATTAATTTTATTTTTATATAAATATAATCTTTGTTATCATTGTAATATTTATTCTATGATGAAATTAATTTAACAAAATGTGAACAAACTTCAATCAATTTTTGATTAATTCTTTATATACAAAAATGAATATCATAAACTAATTAGAATAATAATAGTTAATTTATAAAATATTCATATGACAAAACGTGTCAATTTATAATTAATTTTTGATAAAAAATGATTATTATAAACAAATTAAAATGGTAATGGTTAAATTATAAAATATGCATATTCATATTCAATGGCAAAATTAATCATTTTTTAAATTTTTACTTATTTTATTAATTACTTAATATGTATCTACTTTATGAGGAAATTAATTCAATAAATTTAAACAAATTTCAACCACAAAACTGTAAAATTTTAACTTATTTTTATACATAAAAATTAGTATTATAAACAAAATAAATTAACACTTAATAATTTTTTTAATGTTTTAACGGAAAGACCGGAAAATTTGTATTATTTAGAGGTCACCTGTATGAAACATCAATTAAAGTGTTTGATTTCTGGAATTTTTACTAAAAATTCCTGAAACGGAATATTCTACAATAAAATTTCGAAATTTTTAATTTAAATTACCTTGACTTTGAATGTATTTATTTAAAATAAATATTATTTAATTCAAAGTGCAAACTTTTGTTTTCCGTAAAACATTTATATTTACTTCGTAAATAGGAGAATAAATACATAAATCTAAATTTCTAAATATAGTTTATTGTCCCCACATGACGTAGTTAAAATGAAATTCGTCATGACTAAACAAAAATTTACAATAAAGTGATTGATTTAGTAAGGGAACAATCTAAACGCAACGTAAAAAATTGCACTCGTAAATTAAGATAACAATTCACGTCGGTCTTTACGAAAAGTTGCACAACAACCCGACCTCGACACCAAAACTGTAACGCACAAAAGTCCGCGTCTAGTTTCTCGGCTTTTCGAAATTGCCGCGCTTTCGGCACTTCCCCATCACGTGTTCCGGTACGGGCTGTTTTATTCAAAAATACAAAAGTTGCGTTTGTGTTTCGATGTCTCGTTGGGCCCCGGCACCAAATCAACTCGTCGCCGGGTTGTGTGGGTAATTTTAAACGTGAAAACTTTTCCACGGACGGTCGAGGAGGCCGAAAAGACGGAATGAAACGCACAAAACGAAAAAAAAAACAAATACTCACTTGGTCCTGTCATGTTGCAAAATAAAAATAAATAAATAAATAAAAACGAAAACAAATCACTGATCAACTTATACTGGCGGGTACGGCGGTCGTGTCCGTATTTTTTAACCAGTCATACCGGCACTAACTTGAAAAAAAATACAGGTAAATTCACAGGTAAAACCGTGAAACTGGTTGATGCGACACGGACGTGTTGTTATAAGCGAGTAGTGCCGTGCAGTAGAAGGAGACACCTAACGCGGAGCATTTCCCTTTGCGGCGCACAATTTAATCATGTTTTCAAGATACAGCGTTTGATTGGTTTTTCGACGTGCTGACTAGCGATTTTGGCCGGCCAATGTGAATTAGTAGATTTTCCTTTGAAAAACATTCAATTAAGATAATCAAGTACTACTTGAGAGGTGGCTAGGTTACATGCACATGTACCGCTACAATCGTACGATTTTACGAACTGGGGGGACCTAAACAAGATTCTAATTGTAAACGTTCGGATGTGACTGACGAATACATTTTTCATGCACGGGTATCCAGTTACAGGTGACGAAATCTGTAATAGGAATGTGCTTGTTGCACATTAGTGGAAAATAATTATTTAGTTTTGTTTTTTCAAAAATTCGTTGCCACAGTGAGAAGACGTACAAATGTTTCTTCCAGTGTAACACATAAGGAAGTATAATACACATGTACAAAATTTCATCATAAAAAAGAAAGTTACTTGAGTGGAATATTGAATAATAAATTATAATTATTAAAAGATATTTCAGATTACTAAATTAACATTACGTATTTGCAATTGAATTTAAATTTAAGTGTTACAACATTTTTTCTAATTTAAGATAATTTATTAAACTAAGTCAAATTTTGGTCCATTGATGATTTACTACTTATTTTGAATATATTTTATAAGAAATCAATTTTCACAATTTATTCATTTATTTTCGATAGTTTTATTAATATTCAAATATCCTAATTCATACTTTCAAATAATTCTCTCTTCATCGAATACTCAAATTGAATTTTGAATTTATTGAACATTATAATGTCGAAATTAATAAATTTCTTATTTGGAATATATTTTATATTAAAATTAATTATCACAATTTATTCATTTACTTTCGATAATTTTATTAATATTCAAATATTATATTATTAAACTAAGAATGGAAAAAGTCAAATTTTGGTCCATTGGTGATTTTCATCAAAATTAAACAAATTGTCCTAATTAATTATAATTATTAGTATATTTTCTAATGTCCAGTTGAATATTTATACAGAAGTGGCTATAATTATAGCAACTATAAAATATATTAATAGTTATAACATTAAATATTTATTCTGTTATGTATTTTTTTTATTTTTCAATGAATCAATGATCTTTAATAAAATCCCTTTCAAAATTAAAATTGTTATATTTATGTCCACCTTAATTTACAAAAATATATGTATCACTTTATAGAATAAGAATATAGTATTTTTTTTATAATACAATAGTAAATTAATATTATTTTAAATAAAAGATTAAAATATTTAAAGTTGCTATAATAATGTCCACTACTGTACATTTAATTATTTATTTAACATTTTATTAAAATAATTATCTATAATTATAATTAATTTTTTTTTTCTTTATTTAGAATAAATTTAGAAAATAAATTAATCATGCCTCATAACGTATTTATTTAACTTACTTTTTAATTTTGTGTGTTTATTCAAATATTCCAATTAAATTCTGATCCATCATAATATTTATTGTATTGTGATAATACGTCAAACGTGTAATATTATTTCCAGATTAGAATATACTACGTATTAAAATTAATTATCACTGTTTATTCATATTATTATTGTTAGTTCTATTTCTATGCAAATGTCAGAATCGGACATTCTTTTTTCCAATTTAGAATATTCAAATATTCTAATTGAATTTTTATCTCTAATATTTGAAAAAATACTAATCTTAATATGATTTATATTTAATAAGTTACATATTTTATATTTATATATTTATAAATAAATATGAATTTTAAAATTATCACAATTCTCTT
This sequence comes from Aethina tumida, assembly GCF_024364675.1. Lineage (NCBI taxonomy): Eukaryota > Metazoa > Arthropoda > Insecta > Coleoptera > Nitidulidae > Aethina > Aethina tumida. Next base: position 6,968,674 of record NC_065435.1, on the reverse strand, counting down.
ATTTATTTCCATTAATTTTATTTATATCACTTGAAGTGGATTCTGTGCCTTAATATTTATTACACAATGTTGAAATCAATAAATAACTATTTATTTTCGTATAATTAATTTTATTTATTTATATTTTAATTATTCACTACTTATTTATTTATATTTTTATTTAAATTAGTAAGTTACTTATGTACATTACATATATATTACAATTATTAATTATCAGTATTTATTCATTTATTTTCGTTAGTTCTATTTATATTCAAATGTCTAATATGTATTTATATTTTTGAATAATTCATTTCTCTCAATTTAGAATATCCAAATTAAAGTCTTAATAATTATTGAATATTGAAATTAATAAATTATCACAATTTATTCATTTACTTCAATATTCAAATATCCTAATTCATATTTTTAAATAATTCTCTCTTCATCTAATTTAGAATATTCAAATACTCAAATTGGAATTTGAGTCATAATATTTATTGAATATTGTAATGTTGATATTAATAAATTACTTATTTGGAATATATTTTATATTAAAATTAATTATCACAATTTATTAATTTACTTTCGATAGTTTTATTAATATTAACATATCCGAATATGTATTGATATTTCTAAATAATTCTCTCTTAAAATCTTTTTAAATTTGATTTGGAGGCTTAATATTCATTAAATCGTTACTTTTATTTATTCTCTCTTTTTCTTTGAATATTATTACGTTGAAATTAATAAATTACTTATTTAGATATATATTTTGTATCAAAATTATTTATCATAATTTAATTAATTAAATAATTATTTTAGTCAGTTTTATTTATATTACAATATACTCATATTTTTGAACAATATTATACCTATTTTTAATATATTTTATATATACAATTAATTATCACTGTTTTGGTTACTATTTAAATATTGGAATTGGATTGCGATTTATTGCATATTGATAAAACACAAAATATATGCCGTTAATATTAACAAATTATTTATTTAATATATTTCATATTAAAAGTAATTATCACAATCTATTTGGGTGAGTTTTATCATATTCAAATATATATGTATGTATATTCAACTTATTTTCTCCTCTTCAAATTCAGAATACTCAAATATTCGAATTTAATTTCCAACACTAATATTATGATTTCCTACTTTAATAATAAATGGTACCCACTGAATAGTAAAAAATTTGCAATGCCAAAATATATTTAACTGCCAATTTAGCCTCCCTTATCTGTATTCCAATACAATAAAACCGTTATGCACAAATATGTTTTAAAAGAGGTATTGTATGCCTATCATAATTGTACCGGATATAAACTCTTACATAATAAATGAAGGGCATTAATCATGGAAATTACTGTTACTGCTGTAATCAGTCATTATGCATGACATCAGAATATTATGCGCATCTTTTTAATACTTCATTTTGTCCAGGTCTAACACGAACCATAATTTCGAAATAGCCATGCCAAACGCTACCAACCAATCAACCTTCAGAACACATGCTTGTTGTGTCATGTTTTGTATTGTACATGTGGGAACTTAACTTAAAACTGTGTGGTGTTGTTTCGAAACAACTAAGGTTGTTGTTGTCGTGTTGTGTGTGTTGGAAATAAATAAAAACGAAAAGTACGATATTAATTTTATTTTGAACAAAAAATATAATCACAATGAGGTATCCTTAATAATACTATAGTAGTAGAATATACAAAAAATACGGGGATTTAAAAAAAAAATTAAAATAAATAGAATTTAGTGTATAGTTTTGGATGAACAGAGAACGGAGTAAAAATGGCCATGCACACAAATAACACACACGTACAAATATTTAATAAATAAAATAAACATTCACACATCATATACAACATAATACTACAGTAGCTACTCGAAACTAACTAGTAAAATTGTACGGGGCAATTTTGTAAAAAATTAACCAACAAATAGTACATACCTTATTAAAAATAATATCACAAGGTATAGATTCCATATCGCCAACTTTATTTTTTATTAATTGGACCACGACTGTTGTGTGGGCCAAGTTAAAAAATTAAAAATAATTTAATACTGGTAAGGTTACTACTAAATTAGTTGCACCGGTCAGTTGTTCAAAATCACCTGCACAAAACACGAGTGACGCGCAGCCTTCGGAAATACTATATTGCTGCTAATAAATAAATAAAGTAATAAAGTTTCACTGGTCAACAATTAAAGCTTGATCATGCCGAATAATTGGTAATTTGGACGGCGTGGTTCTTGTACAGTTTTTAAATCTACTGGCTTAATCTACGGCATTAAAAGTATTTGTACTTTTGTCATTGACATAACTATCATTAAATAAATCGTTTTCTGATATTGAGACTTGAGATCATGGGCACTTATAAATTAATGGCGTAAGTGAGGATGGACTTGGACACTGAAAAACCACAAATTTGGTTCGACCGTGTGCTTCAAAACTAAACTAAATGAGTACGTAATAATTTAACGAAAAACTGGCGCATCAGAATCACCCAACAAGACTGAGCAATCGATCCACTGACCGGCACCTAGTACGACAATTTGTGGCTCCGGCGATTTGAATCTCGAAAATAACTTAGAGGAAAAAACAAAGAGGCGACGGAGAATTTCGTAGCATGCCCTTAAAAAAAACCAGTCGAAACTTAATAAATTACAGGAACTAAGGAATACAAAACTATATACAGTTTTAAAATTGTACCGTCAAGTTTCCTAAAAAAAAATAAAACAACTTATACATCCTTGGCGGAGTGCGAGTCCTCCCTTCGGTCGTGGTTGGTGGATCTGGGATAGTGCAACAACGGCGCCATGGTGGTCTCGTTGATCACCATGGCGAAGTCGTCCGGATCGGGCACCAGGTCGTCGCTGCTTCTTTTGGCCGAGTCGCCGGTGCCGCTGTCCTTGCATGACGAGTGCTCGGACACGTTGTCCGGGAAGTGGCGCAGTTGCAGGGCGGTGGCTTGGCCGGAGCCGTTAAAGGCTTTGTCGCGGTAGTCGGACATTTCCTTCAGTTCCATTGATAGTTGGGAGGTGGGCATGGAGGGACGTTTGCGCGTCTGGTAGATTATAACCACCCACACTATGGAGGTCAAAACGGCGCAGCAGACCACCGTTATTATTATTATTCCCATTATGTTGCTTCTGGAGCTCGAAGAATATGTCTCAGCTGAAACACGTTAATAAAATTTATAATATTTACTATAATTAGTCATTTCATATTATATTATTCTTTGGAGACAAGTTTTCCATATAAACAATATTGAGTAATATTGTACAACAAAATTTTTCTTAATTAGGTGAGCACACAAATGATAATTATCACATGTTTTAATTATGGTTTATTAACCTTTATCTTATCTCAATAGACTTATAAGTGGTGTCATAAAAACATAATGATATTAATTAAAATAACTTTGAAGAAGGTAAAATCAATTATACATTATTTTGAATACAAATACTAAATTATCATGGATTGTGATTAATCAACTGTATATAAAATAATCAAATATGTAATTTTTCCTTTTTTATTAATATTCCTCATAACTTCATGAATAGTGTATCAAATCCTATGATTTATTTCTCAAAATGTTCCATTTTCTCTTAATTAAATTGATTGTCAATTTTCCCTTAATTTTTATAAAAAATATAACAAATTATTAAAATACTTTTAATTTTTATTTTTTTTTTTCTTACTTTTTATAGAAAATCTAAATTTTTTTAGTTTTCACTGTAACTTATAAATAGGGAATTAAATTGAATAAATTATTAAGTATTTTGCCTATTTTTAATTTTTATTTTTTTAATAGTGTTATTTTTCTATTTTTTATATAACGTAATGAATAATGTTTCAAAATTTTGCAGTTTCTCTTAGTTTTTATATAAAAAAAATATAAAAAATTATTAAAAATATTTTGAACTCCTATTTTTAATTTTCATTTATTATAGAAAATTAAATTAATTTTACAAACTTTCTATTTTACTTTTAGTTTTTGTCTATTTTCTCCTAATTTTTGTATAAAAAATGTATATAAAAATATTAAAAGTATTTTGACTCTCTACATTTTTTTTTAAATAAACCATAATTTTTCTGATATTCCCATAAATTCATAAATATTGTATCTGATTCTTGAAAAATGAATTCTTCTTTTTGTTCCTTATTTTTATGAAAAAAAAGAAATATTAGGTTTTTTTTATTTTTTATATTAATTATAAAAAAATATGTTAAAAGTATTTTGATACAATTTTAAATTTTATTATTTTTTTAATAAAATTCTTGTTTTTCACTTTTGTCATAACTAATATTATTTCGAATTAATTAATTTTACAAAAAGAAAAAAAAATCAAATATTTTTAGTTTTCTCATAATTTTTTAAATATTATTTAAAAACGGGTTAAATTTTATTTATTATATTTATTTATAATACATTTTTTTAAAAAATTTCCGTTTCTTTATAGTACTTTTTAGAACATTATATAAAATTGTTAGATTTATTTTCATTATTTTTTTATTTAGAATTTAAAATTTATATATTATGTACTTATGTTTTTTAAATGCCTTTAATAAACATTTTTATTCAAATTTAAAATAGTAAAAAATAGTGATTATAGCCTCCATTGGAACTACTTGTCGAATTAACTCAAAAATAGAGAGGAAATACTTATAATTAATTTAGTGATATATTCATTCAAGTACAAAATTATATAAATTGAATAAATAATTTCATGAATCATTTTAAAAATATAATTAAATTGATCCAATATTCATTAAGTTGTGTAAGAGAAAATTACTTAAAGTCGCTATAAATACGTAAAACAGCAATAAATCATTTTAGTGGTGTCCTATTTTATTTTGACTTTGCTTTGGCACAATATAATTTGTTTAATGTGCTCTATGAGTTGAGTGTCATTAAACTAACAGAAAATCTAGTATCATTAATTGCATTTAACCCAAAATTGTTTGGTACTTAGTAACAGAGATTATTCGTTACAATTATCGTAATTTCTTTGTATGGGACACAGTACCACACCAATGACAAGAACTTACCAGGCTTTACAACGACCATGCTACGCCCGGAAACCTCGCCCAATCTATTGGACAAGTGGCATTCATAAATACCAGAATCCGAGATAACAGTGTCCACGATAATCATCAGCTGCGATTCGGCCGTGAAGAAGTGACGTTCCGTCGCCGTCAAAGCCTTGCCATCCTTCAACCAAGTAATCGTGGGCTTTGGCCTGCCACTCGCGAGGCATTTCAATGCCACCTCCGTTCCGGCTATAACTTCCTTGTCCTCCATAACCTGCAAGAAAAATATTAGCAACATATCGGTACTTAAACGTCTTACGTTTACCTTCACGAAAGAAGGCTTTTCCTCGATAATCAACGAAGCGTTGGCGATGTTGGTGCCGGCGGCGTTGTGGGCGGTACAACTGTAAACGCCCATGTCGCTTTCTCTAACGTTCAGTATGAAGAACACGTCATCGTTCAACATGTATTGCATCCTTCGTTCCCTCGCGGCAGGAAAATCGTTACCACCGTCCTTCCTCCAGCCGATTTCCGGTTGGGGCTCCCCGTTCGCCGCACACTCAAATCTCGCCGTTTCACCTAAAAATTGCCATTTTAAAAATACTTTAATTTACATGTAGGCTCAGTACTTACCAGCATTGACTGTAATGTTGGTGGGACTCTTAATGAACGTGGGGAACACCAGCACGGATATGGTGGACTTCCTCGAGTAGGTGGTGCCGAATTTATTGCTCACGACGCACTGGTACTTCCCCGCGTGCGAGTTGTTCACCCAACGCAGGTTCAGCACCGAAGTACCGTACGTGTTCTTGTCGCTCCTGGTCGAGTTATTGATGATCTCGGCGTCCGTTATCTCCATGTTGTTTTTCTTCCATTGAAACGTCATAATACTGCTAGAGCTCGACGCCGCCTGACAGCTCAGACTGACGTTCTCGCCTTTCAACGCCATTATTTCTTCGTCCGGCTTCTCGATGAGTCTCGGAATCGGTTTCTTGTCTGCATCGATTACTGTTAGTTTACGCCGCTAATTAATTGGGCTGCACACTTACCGCAGGTCAGGTTGCTCAGGGAGACGTTGAAGAGGGACTCCCCGAGGAGGTGTTCCGGGTAGGCGCACTGCACGTTGATCTTCACCCCCTTAACTTTGACCCACTCCACCAGCCACTTTATGTTGCAGTCGCAGATGGCACTGGTAGTGTTCAGTACAAGCTCCTGCAATTTTATCCAGTTAACACGGCCCAAAACTCAAAAATTAGTAGTACCTTTAACATTGGGACCTCCGAGAAGGAGTCCTCCTGTATGGACGAAATGTTGTTGTGGTTCAAGTTAATGTGGGTTACGTTTTTTAATCCGATAAAGGCGTTTTTATTGATCGATTTAATTAGATTGCCAGACAAATTGAACTTGATTAAGTCGTTGAGACCTCGAAACAGGACGTTCCCATCTTCGATCGTCCACCAGACTTCGTTGTTGTGCAAATCCCTGCAAGTGGAATTAATTGTAAATCGTTTATGGAACAAGATAATAATGACAAATATCTATTTTTGCATCTGCATGATGTCATACACGTCTCAGTTCTGGATTTGAGTAGAACAAATGTTTTGCTCATGTGTAAAATCATCAAGTAATTGAGTTCTGACCGACCATGACAATGTTTCGTAACAGGCAGTCGCGTTCAAAGCAAAGTTAATTAAATTTTAAAGGACCATGACCATTGTTTTCCGCCAGGTCATTAATAGTTTCGTCTGATGAGCCTTGTGGGGAATAATGTTGTTTCACGGAATCCGTTAAACATGCGGAATTAACGGGCAATAAATCTACCGAGTTTTTAATGACTTATTCGTTTATACGAACATCAGACGCAGTTATTTTGGGACCGTAAAAATTCGCAGTAAACAAAGAACGATTCGGATTTATGGCCGGCCAATATGTCAGATCTGACCTTACATTATCAAATGCGAAATTTAATTAATTGTTCATTATCTAAACGCGGTTCATCTGGTTTTAAAATAATCACGACCACCCAAGTAATTAAGTATTTTGTTGTATGTGATATGCATAAAATTGTTCGGTGGATACTCACAAAACTTTCAATCTCGGTAGGTGCTGAAAGGCATCCTCTTTAATGTATTTTATGTTGTTGTTGTTCAGCACAAGCTTTTCGAGATGGCCCAGGTTTTTAAAGGCATCGTTTTCGATCGACTTCAGTTGGTTGTATGAAAGGTCCCTGTATAAACAAAATTTAACTTAACATATATCAATTACTCTAATATACATTTTATATGTATATCAATATTTTTTTCAATTTTTTTTATTAAAAAAGTTTTCTACTTTATTTAAATTTTCTGAATGAATTTAAATTTTCTCCATAAAAAATGTTTTATAAAGCTGACATTTTTTTAATTTTCCATTTTCTCTTACATTTATATGATATTTTACTCTCAGTTTTTTTTTAAATATCAAATATATAAAGATTTATTAAAAATATTTCCTTCTAAATTTTAAAATATCTATTGATATTTTTAAATGGCAATTTTTATTTGATAATTGAATTAAGTATTTGACTATATTTTTAATTATAAAAGAAAGTTTAACATCACAAATTGATGATGTCACTTAATTCTTTTTTTTTAAATAAAATTGTAATTTTTAAATTTTTATCAATCGTAAATATACTTTTCTCCAAATTTTAAAATATTAATTAATACTTTTAAATGGCAATTTTTATTTGATGATTGAATTTTTATATATTATAAATCTTCTTAAATTTTTATTAATAGTAATTTTTTTTTCACTTCAATTAGGATTTTTGAGATAATAAAAACTATATTTTTGTGATTTTTACGCTTTTAGTAATTTTTTGGGAATCCAGGAAGAATTAGAAATTTTTTATTTTTATTTTTTTAATGATTTTTCAGGATATTAGTAAAAAATAAAAATCCAGAAAGTTATTAAAGTGAAACTATGTAATTTAATCAGTATTGAAAATGATCGTATGGAAATTGATCGTATGGATATTGATCGTATGGATTTTAATCGTATGGAAAATGATCGTATGAATTTTAATCGTATGAAAATGATCGTATGGATTTTAATCGTATGAAAATGATCGTATGGATTTTAATCGTATGGATATTGATCGTATGGAAAATGATAGTATGTATTTTAATCGTATGGAAATTGATCATATGGATTTTGATCGTATGGATATTGATCGCAAATTGTATGGAAAATTTAATAAAATAGAGAAGTAATTTATTATGTTGACAAACTTACAGGTAAGTTATGTCGGCGCTAAATTCCCAAGTGTCACCCTCCTCAATGGTCGAGATGTTGTTGTGGCTCAACGTGAGCTCCCTCAAATTGGTCAGCCCGTAAAGCCATCGCTTGGAAATGACTCGAATCTCATTGTAGTCCAGCAACCTAAAACAAATCAAGTTACATCAGCACAGAAAACGGCAAAAAAAACCAGTAAAGACTTACAGTTTCTCGATCTTCTGCAGACCGTAGAAGGCGCCGTCGTACAATTGAGAGATGCGGTTCCTTTTCAACTTGAGCGTCTTCAGACGCACCAAATTTTGAAACGTCAGCGCCTCGATGCTCGTCAGGTTGTTCCTGTTTAATTCCCTAAAAATACCGGCAAATCAACGACATAGTCCCGTCATTGTGACGACACGCCATCCAGTTTTGGCAAAGCGACCGTGCGAATAATCTATGGACGTGCGTGAAACGTTTTTCGTGTGGTATGCGAAGCAGGAAACACGGTGCCGCGCCATTACCATAAAGACTAGACCTGTGCACGGATGAAAAAGTAATCGGACGGCGATGTAAACGGCTTTAGAAAAATATTAGGAGACGACGTGTCGGTCGAACTTCTGTCTTCCGGTGTTTATCGATGCACAAACTGGATGGCAGATTTCTAATGAGTCTCTCTCGATGTTCAAGTCCAGAAATACTGTGCGTGGATTATTAATTTTTAATATTCATTGTACAGGGTGTTTCAAATTGGTTTTCCTTTGGTTGCTATCGAGTTTTGTTGATGCTATTTTTAAATTTTTAAATAAAACTAACTTTTCTAGTTTTCCCTTAATGAATGTTGTGTCAAATTGGATGGTTTATTTTTCAAAAATTTTGTATTATCTATTTGTTACAAAAAATATATAAAAACCATGAAATTGTGTTTTTAAAATAGAAATCAAATTGGAATTATTTTCTCAAAATTTATTAAAAATAATTTAATATTTCATTTATAAACTGTAAATCGTAATCTTAGTTTGTCCCAAAATTTTATGAATATTGATTGAATTTGATTATCTTTCAAAATTTTCAATTTTCCTCTACATTTAATGAAAAAATTATAAAAATATATTAAAAATATTTTGACACTTTACTTTTATTTTATTAAATTTCTTAAATAAAATTAAAGTTTTCTTATTTTGGACCATAAATTTTTGAATATTGTACGAAATTTGATTTATCTTTCAAAATTCTTCATTTTCAGAGCTCCAGAGCTTTTATTTTATTAAATTAAAACTAAATAAAATCGTAATTTTTTTTAGTTTGGTCATAAATTTATAAATATTATATCAAATTTATATTTATAAATATTGTATCAAATTTGATTTATTTTTCAAAATTCTCCATTTTCTTCTACATTTAATGAATAAATACAAAAAATTGATAAAAATATTTTAACTTTTAATTTGTTAAATATTTTAAATAAAATCGTAATTTTCTTAGTTTGGTCGATAAATTTATGAATATTATATCAAATTTGATTTATCTTTCATAAATCTCAATTTTCTTCTACATTTAATAAAAAAAATATAAGAAAATATTTAAAATATTTTGAATATTTAATTTTAATTTGTTAAATATTTTAAATAAAATCGTATTTTTCTTAGTTTGGCCCATAAATTTATATACGTGGAATTTGATTTACTTTTAAAAATACTTCATTTTCACCCACATTTAATAAAAAATAATAATAATAATATTTTTATTCTCCATTTTTAATTTGTTAATTTTTTTAAATAAAATTGTGATTTTCTTAGTTTGTCCCATAAATTTAAAAATAGTGTATCAAATTTGATTTATTTTTCAAAATTCCCCAATTTCTTAACGTAACTAAGTTAAATTTTTAAATAAAATCGTACATAATGAATATTATTTTAAAATAGAGGATTACGAGAACACTCGTAACAGCCAATGGCAAATTATTTGGACTCCCTGTACAACGTAAATAATATCGCAATTTTTAAGTGTACAATCAATTCTAAATTTAAAGATTATTTCATTTTTTAGATAAGAACACAATGTAATAAGGGTAATTTCAAATAACATGTTTATGATTCGATAAAAATGAAAACAAATATTATACCTTACATAAAAAATAACGTACTCACTTTCTATTAAGGTTTGTTAGTGTAAAACATTAATTTTCCAATCATACAATTAATGTTAACAACATAAATTTGCAAAACGGAATAATAGAATATTATAATGTTGTTTTTTACTATTTTCATTGCCACTCATAATCACAGTATTTCTGGTAAATATCGAATAATGTAAAATAAAATTAAAGTTCACATACACTTTAAAAAAATATATATATATAATTAATCCTGCCCTGAATTGATAATGAAACACACGCATTTATGCACAATGTCGATAAATTGAATGCAATAGAGCTAATTGTGACGCACAAAAGTCCTGATGCATTTATTAATAAAGCCCACTGTTTGTTATTTGTAAGTCCATGAGATAATTGTCATTTGTATTATGTAATGTTTGGATACAAATGATGGGAAGAATATCTGAGAAGCTTTTCAAAATAACTAATGAATAATCTGTATTTACTAATAATTTTTTAATTATTTTAGACAGTGCTAATTGCAAGTGCTAGTCAATTTTATTTATTGATCTCTGAACTTATCCAAGACAATGATTCATTGATAAATTCATCAGTTGTGGAAATTTGTAATTAACATCATTTTCAAAAGGAAAATCAATTGTATAATAATAAATATCTGAATGAATATTATTATGAGAATTATTTGTACTACTGTTTGTTACAATTAAACCTTCAATTCTACAATAAAAAATAAAATTCTCTCAATTACTGTATATTTTTGTCAATCAGTTTCATTGCACTTACAATGTATTTTATACGTTTTGAGTAATAAATAAATTTATTATTACCATACATTTGAGTACTACTTAAAATTTGTATTACATGTTGGAGACGTCAATATTTGATGTTAGTTATAAAATTCCCTTGATTGTCAGGTAATTTCTGTATTGATTTATGAATCAACACGAAGTATTGCTTTAGAACTATATTTTAATGGAATATAGCAGTTGTACGATTTTTTTTTACCAAATGTTATATGAGAATTCTTTGATTTGATAATTAGATGACTGATTATTACAAGTCTATCTAAAAACTTTTGTAAATAGTAAAAATTTGTTAATTTTTAGTCTATATTTTGAATAAATTTTAAATTATTCACACTTTTTATCTCATCGTTTATTTTACATTAGTAACAATTAATACCAAAGTGCAATGAAAGTGCAAACATTAAAGTACATTGACAGTATGGAAAACCCAATGTGTGACATAAATCATTAAATTTTCCTTGATTAACAGGTAATTTCTGTATTGATTTGTGACTCAGCATGAGACAGTTTTAAATTCACGACTTAAAAGACAGCTAGAAGCTTTATAACACGATTTATAACACATGTGTTGTTAGATTTATAAATTAAAGGATTGATTCATTACAAAACTATGTCTAAAAATTATTATAAATTTTATAAATTTGGACCATCCATAATATCTGCATATAATTTACGTTATTAGCTTCTATCAGAATTAAATTTAATATGTTTGTTTAAGCTTAATTAAATCTTTCGTCGAATTATTCTTCATCATTTTTTATAAATTTATTCTTACAATTCAATAAATTTTATTAGTATATTAAAAATGAAATGATTTGTGACAATTTAGAAAAACAAATCATACAAATCATTAAATATGGCAGTTTTATAATGTGATTTTTTTACAGCAAAGATGTAACTAATACATTTGAATTTAAATTTATGAATAAAACAAGTTATTGTCTACAAATTATAGCAAACAGGACAGTTTTTCTAGCTGTAACATACGACTATTTATTTTTCTTGTTAAATAGAAATAATATCTCCATAATTTACAATTTAATTGTGAATCAATCATATATTGTAATTTATAAATCTCAATTCTTATGACATATTCGACTGTAGGTTTTAAATAATGATACATGTTGACCAAGAAATTACCAATCAATGAAAATTTAATGATTTGTATCAAAAGTTGACTTTTCCTAATTCTTAATATTTCTTGCAGTTCTAAATATAATGGTAATCGTAAATTTAGTTTTGGTGATGAATGAATGGATTAATAAATTAAATAATCTTAAATAAACGTAGTAAAAGAACCTTTTTTTCATTCATAATTTAAATTGGGGATAATTTATCTATATTTAACGAGGAAAATAAATAAACTCACATGTCATACTTGGAATAATCTGATAAAAGTAAGGAGTATGAAAAATCTTTCCTGTTTACCAAATTTCAGATATAATTCATAAATCTCACAATTAAAAATAGTATTATAAAATGGTTATATTCCTTTAACTTGTGGATTTATAAGTTAACTCATAAATCAATACCTGAGAAACAGGGAATATTTAATGATTTGCATGAACACTTGGATTTTCCAAATTGTTAATATTGTGTGCATTTTTAGCATACTAATATTAGACCAGTACAATTGAATGATAATCTTTATGACTTAATAAGCTTAACTAAACGTAATAACAGAACCTTTTTTCATTCATAAACTAAGTTGAGGGAAGTTTATCTATATTTAACGAGGAAAATAAATAAAGTCACAGTCACACCACGAATAATCTGATCTTTATCAGGAGAATGTTTCCTCTTTGTCATAATTTTTAAATATAATTTTGTAATGAAGCACTTGTTTAATTTATTAATAATACAATATAAACATTTTAATCGTATTTCTGTTGTGTAAAAATGTCATATATGTTTAACTTATGAATTTAAAAAAATGTTCTACCTGATTCATAAATCAACACTGAAGTTACCTGAGAATCATTAAAAATTTATTGATTTACATCATTTTTTTCCTATTTATTCATCACTAATAATAAATTTATGATTATCAGTCAACTGTACTGCATTGAGAATTGGTATGCTAAATATGTACAGAATATTAACAATTTGTAAAAGCCAAGTCTTGATGCAAACGATTAAAATTTCCTTGATTCTCTGATGACTTCTGTATTGATTTATGAGTCAACTAGACACATTGTTATGTTATCCACAAGTTAAACCGTTTTATAATACTATTTTTATGAAAAAATTTGTAATTAACAATTTTGAAGTGTTTCATTTCAAAATTATATCCGAAAATTTGCAAGTAGGAAAGATTTTTCATTTTCCTTGCTCTTATCAGATTATTCCAAGTATGACATGTGAGTTTATTTATTTTCCTCGTTGATAAACTCTCCCCGATTTAATTTATGAATGAAAAAAGGATTTTTTACTACGTTTATTTAAGGTTATTTATTTTTTTTATCCATTCATTCATCACTAAAAGTAAATTTACGATTATTATTTAGTTGCATTTTATTTAGAATTGGTATGTTAAAACTGCAAGAAATATTAACAATTAGGAAGAGCAAACTTTTAATACAAATCATTAAATTTTCATTGATTTTCAGGTAATTTCTTGGCCAGCATGTGTCATTATTTAAAATCTACAGACGAATAAGTTATAAGAAATGATGTTTAGAAATTAAATGACTGATTCGTAATTAAATTGTTTTATTCATACATTTAAATTCAAACGTAATAATCACATCTTTGTTGTATAAAAATTACGTTATAAAATTGCTATATTCCCTATATATTGTAGTTTTAAAACAAAGTCTCTCGTAGATCTATAAATTAACCCATATATTACCTAAGAATTAAGGAAAATTTAGTGCAATCATTTTATTTTTAACATACTAATACAATGAATTGAATTGTAAGAATAAATTTATAAAAAATGATGAAGAATGAACGTAAATTATATGCAGATTGTCCAAATTTTTAATATTTATAATCATTTTTAGTCATAACTTTGTAATGAATCATTAGTTTAATTTATAAATCTAACAACACATATGTTGCACAAAAATCGTGCTATAAAGTTACACATGTTCCTTTTAAATTGAAGGTTTTAAAACAATGTTCTATGTTGAGTCACAAATCAATACTGAAATTACCTGTTAATCAAGGAAAATTTAATGATTTATGTCACACACTGGCTTTCCCATATTGTCAACATACTTTGCGTCATTAACAAAGAAATTAGAAATACAAATTGTGATTAGGAAGAGTCAACTTTTGATACAAATCATTAAATTTTCATTGATTCTCAGATAATTTCTTGTGCAGCAAGTAATATTATTTAAAATCTATATTGTAATTGTAATTAACAAAGTATTTCTTGAATTGTTGTCAAGTTGTAATGTTACCAATCACATTCTCCAACCATTAATGTAATAAAAAAGATAATCTGAAGCAGACCATTCGTTTTAAAATGTTATTTCTGCCATACATTAAAATACAATATAAGAATAAACTAGTTATTCTCGACATGCACTTTTACGGAATCAAAGCAACATTTAAAAGTATTTTAAGAAGCGATTTTTCCCATTTGCGTCGTACCAGGAAACAATGGAATCGATCACGGTCCGTTTTTCATACGTTCCCATGCAACGATATCGCCGAGTACTGCCCTTGTTTAGTAACCGGGTACGTACGGAACCGCGTTCTTGAAGGGTCAGCTATTATTGTATGGCGACTGTAAAATCCAAATGGCCGTTCCGTGCTAAATCGAAGATGACGCCGCCACTAGGCCAGGTGATGTTTAGCACACCAGAAACTGAGACTTTGCCCACTTGCATTGACACCTGTTTTTGCATATCGGTTCGGGACCGACGTCTGGTGAGCAGGTAGCGTTTTGGTGAATGGACTACGTATTTGGGGATATATATGTATTATTCTTGTTATTCTTGGAAAGACCGTTGTTGGTCTATTTTCTCTTATAAACATTCTTATGGACGTACAAAAATAACACAGCTGCATCAAATATGAAAATAAATCATGCATTGGTTGCAATCGGTTTTGAAATTTTTAGATTGGATTTAGTGCTTGGTAATTTCCTTCATTTATTTATTGACGTTGCATCTGAATTAGTGATGCACTTTGTTTATCAGTGTGGTATTCAGTCGATTATTTTTAAACCATCTTATATACTAAAATTTTTCCTCAATTATTTAATTAATTTTGAGAACAAAATGGTGCCACAAACAAAAATTAATACCATCATTTGATTTTTGTTTGACTTAAACAAGAAAATTATACAACATTAAATTGTTAAAATATTTTTAATTAAATTAAAATTTGAACATATGCTTTGTAAAAATACTATTGACTTAAAATTTTAAATAGAAATTTATCATTCAATTAAAATAAGTTAAATAATAATAATAATAATAGTTAATAATATTAACTTTTATGAAAACATAAAAAAATTTTGGACAAAGAATTCAGTTCAAATAAGTCGAATATTCATAATTTGATCTTTATAAAAATAACTTGAGTATTCAAATAATTCAATATTTTAATAATTTTGCCAATTTTTTATTTTGTTGATATAAATCAAACATAAAATTTTAGACAAAGAATTCATTTTAAATAAGTTGAATATTCATTATTTCATCTTTATAAAAACAACTTGAATATTCGAATAATTGAATATTTTGATAATTTTACCATTTTTTTATTTTGTTGATATAAATTAAATATAAAATTTTAGACAAAGAATTCAATTCAAGTAAATCAAACAATCATAATATGAGCTTTATAAAAACAACTTGAATATTAGAATAATTGAATATTTTGATAATTTTATCAATATATTTTATTATGCTGACATAAATTAAATATAAAATTTTAGTCAAAGAATTCAATTCAAATACGTCGAATATTCATAATTTGAGCTTTATAAAAATAACTTCAATATTCGAATAATTGAATATTTTAATAATTTTGTCATTTTTTATTGTGTTGATCTAAATTAAATATAAAATTTTAGACACAGAATTTAATTAAAATAACTCGAATATTCATAATTTGAGCTTTATAAAAACAACTTGAATATTCGAATAATTGAATATTTTAATAATTTTGTCATTTTTTATTGTGTTGATCTAAATTAAATATAAAATTTTAGACACAGAATTCAATTAAAATAACTCGAATATTCATAATTTGAGCTTTATAAAAACAACTTGAATATTCGAATAATTGAATATTTTAATAATTTTGCCATTTTTTATTGTATCGATATAAATTAAATATAAAATTTTAGACACAGAATTCAACTGAAATAACTCGAATATTCATAATTTGAGCTTTATATAATATTTTGATAATTTTATCAATATATTTTATTATGCTGACATAAATTAAATATAAAATTTTAGACAAAGAATTCAATTCAAATACATCGAATATTCATAATTTCAGCTTTATAAAAACAACTTGAATATTCAAATAATTGAATATTTTGATAATTTTACAATTTTTTATTATGCTGATATAAATTAAATATAAAATTTTAGATAGAGAATTTAATTCAAGTAAGTCGAATATTCATAATTTGAGCTTGATAAAAATAATTTAAATATTATAATAATTGAATATTTTGATAAAAGTTATTAATTTTTTATTATGCTGACGTAAAATAAATAAAATAAAATTTACGAACTAATATTCAAGTATTGTAAGTCGAATATATCTAATTAAAATTTCATAAAAATTATTTGAATATTTTATTTTTTGAATTATACTCTAATTTTAGTATTAATATGACTTATGAATATGACAAAATAAATTACAATCTTTTTTAAAACTGAGTAAAATATAAATTAAGACATACATTTAAATGTTTGAATATTCATTCATTTAAACAAATATTCGAAAATATATTTATATATTCATTCATAATATTATAAATTCAATTTAAAAATTCCGAGCTAATAAATTTTCATTTTTTTTTTCAGAATTTCAACAGGTAATTAAACAAAAACAATGTATTTCATAAAAATAGATAAAATCATATTTTTAAACACAGACAGGCACGTTTCTAAAAAAACGTCACGAACAACAAACAAAGTGATCTTAGAACAATCAAATATTAGATAATTTCTGGCCCAGGTAGGCAAATATTTACTGAGCCGGGATAAATATTTAAACAATACATTTTTTTGTCGTGTATGTGATTAATATTATTTCACACATAACTGATGAATAAAAATGAATTTAAACTTACAAGTTCTGGAGCTTTTGTTGGTTGGCAAAGCAGTCTTTTTGTATGGTGTGTATGAAATTTTTGTTTAAATTCAGCTCGGTCAGAGCCGTTAAATTCTTCAGCTTGTTCTTTCCCAGATTTTTGATTTGATTGTTATGCATGTCGCTGTAAAAGAAAAAATAGAGAATGGGGCGTGCGTTCGGGGTGGTTTTGTTGTTTTCGGTCGCAGGTGTACGGGTGCACACAACCGGGGAATAAATTAACTTACAGGTGAGTGGCCCATTTCGGTGTTGTCGATATCAGGCGCTCCAAATTTTTCGAACTACAGTCCACAAAACTGCCGAGGCACTCGCAAATTTCCGGACACTCTTTCGATTTAGCCAAACATGTCGTGCTAACTATCAAAATAACAAATAAAACACCCACCATTTTGAAAACCACTATCATTCATACGAATTAGGCCTTAATTTTGGCAAACGCTCATTGTTCGGTGACATTTTCGCGCCCTCCTATTCATTTATATCATAACACACTGTCGCGCACACGACGCCGCTTTATTTACTCTGTTCTTTAGTTATGAAACCTTATTTTATCTTCATACTGCTCCAGACAAAACATACACAACCGAACTACCGAGCCATTGCTAATGCAGGAAACTAATTCGATACGATTTCAAATCGACCGTGAGCCATCTGGTGTGCGCCGCCATTCACTAATCGACCATCTCAGTATAAGTTACTATCAAACGCTTTCTTAGTTGCTCTACCTGCCAATAGGTGGCCTAGAAGGAACTTAGGAATAATTTTAAAATTTAAGTATTATTTTCATTTTTTTACATTTATTACGTATAATTTAAAATTATTATATTTTCACAATTTACTTTTTCATAGGTATTTTTATTATTTTGTTTGTTATTGTAAACTGGACAATTCAATTTTATTCTTTCTTATTTTATTAACTTTTTTATTTTTCATTGAATAAAATTATACAAACTTTTTACTTTATGTTATTTCATTGCCCTCTGTGAATTTAACTAGATTATTTACTAGCGGTCTTTTGCTTATATAATTATTTAATCATTCAATTCAGCGTTACCAAGACCGAGGAAGACAGGAAAAGATGGCTAAGAGTTTATGGCTAAATAAGTAAATCGTTACCTGTATTATTAAAAAATTTAGAGAAACTGACCAAGTGGTAGCTAGAGAAAAATTTGAAATAAATCGATAACTGGATAATTCGAATGCCAAAAATCATCATCAATTGAAAATAAATCCAACCTGGAGGAAATGGGAGTTTGACCTCAAACTTACAAGAAAAATTTTGGTTTCGACTAAAAGTCCAATTTTGAGTTGCTTAGAATCACATTTATTGGACCCCAGAAAAGTGAGGACGAGTAGTTTTTAGTGATGGATTTGTTTCAACCTGAAAAACTTAAAATTTTAAAAAGTTGCTATAATAATAATCAATACTGTATATTGTAACACTGTATATTTTTTTAAAGGCGTGGATCGATTTTCAAAAACTAAACAGCAATGTAGGAAATTAAAAGCATTTGACACTTGTTACCATTTGAAAAATTGTGGGAGTTGGCACTCCCAGACAGAATCGAATTATCTGCCATCTCATTAACTTGGTATTCCTTTAAACGACGATCCTAGTTGAGAACACTTTAAAACGTCTCCTTAATTGTGCTTCTGGTCAACAGATGGCCTACAGTTAGTATCTATTATAATAAATCTTATTGATATTTAAAAACAACTTTCGTCTTCTTCTTTCTACAATATTATTTTTATTTGTTTAGGAGTATTTTCGTCTTCTTCACTCGGTTGCCCACAATTATTTTGTTTAGTCTTCTTTAAAATTAGTTGTTCTAAAAATGTAAATTTACCTTTTATAAGGCCATTAATTGATGTCTTTTTCTTATTATGTCTAGGATTCTTACTTAAAAAACTGTATTGTTGTTTAATTCTTAAAAAATTATTTAATTTAATTCATTTTAAAAAAATGTATATATCTAACTTGAAAAATTAAATATTTATGCAACATATTTATCGAATTTTTTTTAAGACTATTTAAAGACCAAAAGTTTTATTTATGTTCACATTTAATTGTTAAGGTCAAATGTGCATATTTATGTTTTAAAATTTGATTTATTTGTATTTAAGCAATAAATAAATTTATTCAGGTAAACATCAATAAATTCCATTAATTTTTGCGAATTAAATTATATATTGTTTGGTTAATTAAATATTATTATTTTAATTTAATTAATTTTTTCAGCATAGTTTTTTACAAGTTTTTACGTAAATAGTAATTGCATAATGATAAACGTATAAACATTTAATTAACATTTGTCCCGTGCATAAATTTTATTTTAAAAAGTCATTTAAGTCACTAAGACTTCTTAGTAAGTTAATTTCATTCATATTCATTTGTAATAATTAAGTTTATCTACATAAAACAGTAACAATAAAGACAAATGTTTTAATGTTTGATTTATTTATAACGAGTAACAAGTACTTTGAAGTAAACATAAAAAATCCATAAATTAGTACTTATTACAAATACATTTTCTGACTGAAAATTCAGCGAGATTATATGTAATGTATATTCGAATATCATTCTTTCCTGATTCATTAGATATGCGTGACTCAGCTATTCTTTGTTCGGCAATTTAAGAAACGCCATTGAGATATTTCGTTTTGCATAAAATTAGTATTAATTTAGTGCTCTTGAATCGAAGAAGAGAATATTGATTGTCATTACTACGTGAATCGGCAATATTTGAAAGAACTCAAAAATTTCAGTGTTTTTTCAGAAATTTTTAAGGAACAGGAACCGAACGTCGATTTGTGTTAATTAATGTGAATTCTGTCGTTTAATAAACAACTTAATGCGAAAAATTTAAATATTGTATAATTTTGCGATTTTGACAATAATTTGCCACTACAGGAACTCGACAATCTGATTTATTCTGAAATATTCCGACAATAAAAACTCGATTTGCTGTTTAATATTAATCCATTGTTGAGTGTGATGCTGGTTAAATTTAAATTTCACTAAAAGGACGCGGATTTACTTTGCCATTTTAATTCGATATTAGTTAATAACAATTATTGCCTTGTTTTCTTCAATTAAGATAGGTTCAATGGTCAAAATATGTGCAAGGTTAGGCAAATAGTGGAAGTCCATAGAAAAAAGTAGGTGCTAATTCCTTGATATTTTGCCACATAACCATTTCCTTGTTCGTGATTAATAATTTTGTGATTTTCGCCTTGATTTTATGCACGAATTTCAAAATTCCGACGAATGTACAAACAATTGGTTAAAAATGAAAAACAATGAATTTTTTTTAATTATGTGCTAATGAGTACTTCTATTACCGACGTCAATGAAATACTTAATTTGACTTTTGCCTGTTGCCGTTAATTTTTGGTCACGTGCTTCCGCAGGAAATTAACATGAAAAGTTGTTGTTGAATATTATTGTTTTTTGCATTTTATTGGGGTCGCTTTAACATTTTCACAGAACTGTTAAAAGATTTCGTAAGAAAATTTGCAAAAGTCGTCGTTAAATTTGTGGTTTATTTGATGGTTTTTTTAGCAATAAACCCATTATGTAGTATGTCTTTGATATTTTATGTATTAATTATGGTGTGTTTAATTTTTTTTAATATCTCGCCTTAAACTTTGCCCTCTTACGCATGTGCCTGGAAAATTAGCTGAGCGTTAGCGACGTAAAAAAATTTTTTTGGCCACATTCTAGAACGCATTTTTTTACCGCCAAGGACGGGTTTATCCGAAGCAAAGTGGAAATAAATTTATGCCGGCCTGTGCCTAATATTTTATGCAAATCCGCGACAAAATGTTGCTGAGAGAAACGTAATTGTCTGAGCAACAAACAAACGTTTCTGGGAGCACGGTGCAAATTTGAACAATTTTGCAAGTGGGTCATATCCTCCTAATGAATCAGGATGTCGTATCTTGATTGTATCTATTATGTCTGGGTAGATTCCCATCAACTTGGCCAGACGGATTTATCAAAGTTTTCGTTTATACTCCTAATCTTTGTATATTTTAGTTTTAATTACAGTACAAGGTTAATACGTCTATTTGATGACCCTATTTAATTAATTATGATTATCTATTATAAAAATGTTACTAGTTTTTAGTGGTTTTTTATTTTTAAATTGTGCTACTTATCGAAACACTCATTTTCTGTAATAAAATTTTCCGGAAATGTTTATATTGTTATACATAACTTCATAACTATAGTAATTTGTTAGCTATGAGAAATTGAAGGTAACAATACAATTATACATTCGTCTTTCCTTACATATTTTCTAATTTTCAAGCAAGTATCACAAAAATTTAACAGAATGTTAAAATAACATGAATTTACTATTGTTATCTTATACTTTTTCTATCAAATGATAAGTATAGTCTTCTGAATTGAGCTGCATATAAAACTAGCAACTTTAATTATTAAAAGGATTTTTAATTATTAAATTAACACTTTGTATAATATGTATACAAGTCTATATTTCTTCAAAATTTTTGAGTTACTATGATGAGTTCATTTAAATTTGTAAAACTTTTATGTCGAATTTGGTGACCCCCTATTTTCCTATTGGGTTGATGTCTGGAGATTGGGACTGGCAAGACAAAACATCAATGCTTTAGTCTTTTAACCAATCTGTCACAACTTTGGATTTGTGTTTGGGATGCTTTTCATGTTGAAACACGTTTATTAAGAGCATCATTTCTTCAGTATATGGAAGCAAATTGTTGTTTAATATATCCCAGTACATAAATCAGTCTAAGCCAGAAGAATTGAAGCACCTACGTAGCATAATTGAACCTCCACTATTTTTCACGGTGGGTATAACAAATTTTTGTTTAATTTTGTCTCTGTAGGATGTTTAACATAAGTAGAACCATCATTTTTTTATAAATTAAATTCAGATTCGCCAATAAAAACTTGTCGTCACTGTTCTGTAGTCCAGTGAATGTGATTCTAAACAAGTCAAAATTGGATTCACATTTTTAGTAGAAACCATGATTTTTCTTGTAGGTCTGGGGTGAATCGAATCCCCATTCATCTTCTCACAGACCTTGAACTAATTTCAACAAGTCCCATTTCCCCCAGATTGGCTTTAATTTCAGTTGACGTTAATATTAAATTGTTTTTTGACATTCGAATTATCCAGTTATCTATTTTCTTTCAAGTTTTTCTAGCTCAGACAAAGTTTTTCGTAGCTACCACTTGGCCAGTTCTTCTAAATTTTTTAATAATATGGGAAACGATTGACGCTGAATTATAATTTTTCTTACTGTTTCACTTCGACGAATGATTATACAGTACCAAAAGAGGTTGATCCATCTGAGTCTTGACAGAGACATCACGTACGATAGAGACAGTAAGTCTTCCACCACAGCGTTGACTTCTGCTGTTTCTGTCGAACAAGATGTCTCTCTCTAGATTCAGACGGGTCAAACGTTTTTCCTACTGTAAATTTATAATAAGCAAAAGACCGTTACTAAATAATCAATTTAATTTTATCCTTTGAAACATAAAAAAGTACATAATTTAAAAAAAAAAAATAAAATTAGATCGACCAGTTCCATAGTACACACACCAATAATAGAAAAAACATTAAATATTATAGGTACTGGCATCAAATTCAAGTAGAACAGCTCATATTTTTAATATACTTTGATAAGTTACTATAATTAAGGTCTCTAGTGTATATTTAATATTAAATATTTGATAATTTCTGTCACAAAGCTGTATAGTACTGCTTTTAACAGATTTTGGTTAAGGGATAAAGAAATTTTTGGCGATAGTTCTGAAAAGAAACTTAACTTATGTTAAAGGTGGAAATATTCATTACATACAATAAAACTTAGTTTTCTTAAAATAAGAAATTCACTTAAAAATCATAAATATTCCGTGTTTCTTATGGTTTTATAGACATTACCATAAGCGCATGAACATTTTCACAATATAATCGGAATTGCGTTTTTCCTTTTCCACTCGACTTGCATTAAAATTAATACTAATTAAACGTTAAAGTGAGAGTGTTTCCTATAAAAAGACATCGACCATCGTCCGGATAGTTTTCCTTTCCTTCAAATCATTCAATTAAGCCCGCGACCAGATGCGAACGGATCGCCGTTTGAACTTGCTGGGTTCACAGAACCGGAAATATTTAGTTACTTAAACAAAAAAAAAAAAAAAATGAAACGTGTCTGGGTTATCACATTTTAAGCGATTATCAGAATCCGTAGAATTTTTTAGATCACACTATCGTACGGTGATGATCACGTGTGACAAACAGTACCTTGCACTACTAATTTCGAAATCACTACGGATATTGATAATTAATATTTTCGTTTGCTTATTAATATGCACCAAAAGACAATAGATAATATTGGCTTTGCATAATACTATTCAAGAATGCGGGTTTAATTAAATCTTTTGTTTTTCTGTAAGTGGAACAATTCCGAATAAATTAGAATATTGTTTCAAAAATTAACAAGCTCTAGTTCGAAATACTTTGAATTTTATTAAGTGGGACTTTAATTTTTTTGTCTACACTAGTAATAAATACATTTCTAACAATAATATTCATAGGGACAATATTTATTTCAACATTTTTTTTCAAATTTTATGTGTGCAGAAATATTCTGTTGAGTTTAGTGTTAATGACCCTATTATATACTATTTTACTTTATCTATATGATGTTGCCCCCTATTATACATGGTGGCCCACAAAAAAAAAAACAAAATTTGAGTAACTCAACAGAAATATTTTAGAAAAATACTGTACGAAAAGAGTTTGATCCATCTGAATCCTGAAAGTACAATAGAGACAGTGAGTCCCCACTATGGGATAGACTTCTACTGTCTCTGTCATGCATGATGTCTCTTTAAAAATTCAGATGGGTCAAACGTTTTTCCTACTGCATATGAAAATGTTGACAAAGCTATTCTTGAGTGATTCAATAGTAGCTACTTTTGAAAATAAAATTAAAAATCCTTTCGTCAAACAGAAATAACTTACTTATTTGAATTAAAATAAAAACTTTACATAATATAATACATAATAATAATAATAATAATAATAATAATAATAATATTGATTATATTATGTATTACATATTTTATGTGTTCCAAATGCTATTTTTGAAAAGTAGTGTACATGATAAATACATATTTATGACTTTCTATGTATATATTTTATGTAGTAAGTCAAAGTCTTGATAACTCGAATTTTTTGTGGCAAATTATGGCTCGAGTTATTATAATAATTATTAATTATGCCTTTAAATTGAAATGAGTTATTAATATTTAAAATGAGAAAAAATGAACAGGAATATTAAACACACTGTGTAATATTTTGAAATATTATTGGCTGTTTCTTCTACAACTGTAAGTATTTTAATGAATTAATGTATTTAAAAATTTATCTCAAAAACAAATGCCACTTCCGGTCAAACTGGAAATTGGAAATATTTTAGAAAAATAGATCTTATCATGTTATGGTTGGAACGACAATTTTAGATTAGTTAGATAATTCGCCCTCTCCTTATTTTCTCTCCCTAATTATTGGAGATATTGCCTAAACAGAACATTGTGGACCACCCTGTATATTTCTTATTTTATTTAAGCTATCTTATGCACTAGTTTTCCAATAATTAACAATACCGCTTAGGCAACCTCAGATTCCTAAAACTGCTCGTCATCGTTTTCAACACCAATCAAGTAAGTTATTAAATCATTTGATTATATTAAAATTCAAATTTTTATAAAAACCACACGCTCAATAAATTGTCTGATATCCTTGTGAAAGAAAGTGGGGGACTTAACTAATTAAGACCTTGTGACGAGGAACTGCGTTTTTCGACAAAGACCAAAAAAAAATTAACCAAATGTCAATTTTTGTGGTTATCCCACGTTTGAGGAAAAACTAAAGCGCCTCATGTCACGAATAAATTACATTAAATTTACATAATTTGTAAAAAAATTTTACGTTAATATAAAACGATTTAAAGTCGATTTTTTACAATTATAATTAATTATTTAATGTTTAAATAACCGGATTTATCCTGAACTTTTTCATGGCTTTCAGTTCTTAGTACAGCATATCAAAGGAGAATAAAATTCCTCTTCGGACGGTGTGAAAATTCTGTCATTCCATTTTGAAATAAGAAAGTTGTTGATTTATCTCAAAGAAATTAGCGTACTAAAATGGAAAATATAAAGGTATAATCTATTTGAATGTATATATAAAAATTCGAATCGAATTATCCTAAAGAAAACGAAAATAATTTAATTCTAAAAAAGGAGAAATTAATAAAACCTGGTTTCTACTAAAAATGTGAGTCCAATTTTGACTTGCTTAGGATCACATTCATTGGACTACAGAACAGTGGGAACCAGAAGTTTTTACTGTCAAATCTTAATTTAATTTATAAAAAAATTATGGTTCTACTTAGGTTAAACATCCTACAGAGACAAAATTACACAAATTTGTTATACCCATCGTGGAACATAGTGGAGGTTCAATTATGTATGCTACGTAGATGCTTCAATTCTTCTGGCGTAGGCCCCCTTAGACTGATTTATGAACAGGGATGTATTAAACAACAATTTGCTTTCATATACTGAAGAAATGATGCTCTTAACGAACGTGTTTCAACATGAAAAGCATCCCAAACACAAATCCAAAGTTGTGACAGATTAGTAAAAAAGACCAAAGCATCGATGTTTTGTCTTGTTCGTCTCAATCTCCATACATCAACACAATAGCAAAATAGGGGGTCACCAAATTCGACATAAAAATTTTAATTTCTTATATTTCAAAATTAATAGAAACAATATAATAAGTGTAATAGGTTACTCTTTTATTAATATGTAACATACATATACCATAAACTTTTCAACATGTGAAAATAAAAGTTATTACATTACATACACTAGTTTTACAACAAATAACAATGCTTAAGCAGTCTAAATTTCCTAAAACTGTTGGTCATTGTTTAAAACACCGGTCAAGTAAATTTTATAAATTAAATCACTCGATAATAGTAAAGTTCAAATTTTTATTGAAACCAGAAGCCTAATAAATTGTCCGACATCCTTGTAAAAGAAAGTGGGGATTTAACTAATTAAGACCTTGTCACGAGGAGCTGAGTTTTTCGACAAAAAGTAAAAAAAAAATTATCCAAATGTCAATTTTTGTGGTCGTCACGCATTTTAAAAAAAAATTAAAGCGCCTCGTGTCACGAATAAATTTACATAAATAATAAAAAAATTCAGCAGCTGTCTATATAAAACAATTTAAATTCGATTTTTCATTTTTTTTTTGCAATTATAATTGACTATGTTTTAAATAACTGGATATATCCTGAATTTTTTCGCGGCCTTCGATTCTTCCATTTGTAAAAAAGTTAATCAATATGTTAAATGTATGTAAAATGTTAATGTGTCCGATCACTTGAATTTTTAATGGTTTACATAAAAGTTACTTTTTTAATGGGTATGAATTAACCTGAACTCTAATCTAATGACAACTTTTTACAACGCGACATTTGTTTAAAATTATTGTTCAATGCCAATTCCATATTAAAAAAAAAATGTATGTAACTGTAAGTGTTCATAATTTTTTGAGTTGCATCAGCGGAAAAAAAAACTATATTTTTTATTGAAATTTTAATTTATGTGTAAAGAAAATTGGATTTAAAACGACGACAATTAATAGTTTGAAGTTTGGACTTTTCAATTTGAACAATTTCAGAGAAAACCTTGAAATTTTAGTGCTTTTATTTTATATATAAAAAATCAATTTGTGTGTTTATAAATATTGATACAATTGCACTTTATTTAATACGGGTGCAAACATATTATTTCCATTGCATTTTATCACGACTTCCGACACCAGTTGTTTTTGCTTCATAATAAATTCGTGATGTAATACTCATTTATTGACACCGCATTTTATCTTTATCGTAATTAATTAATTTCCAATTTCCGATTACTAATTTGCGGGCTATTCTGTCGTCAATTAATTATCGCATTTTGTTATTTAATAATAAACAAATTTATGACAAGTTCAATAACATTTGTGATAATATAATTCCTTAACTGTGAACAATATTATCAGCATTGTGTTGATAATAATCATACCACTTTTATAATGAGTGGTACCGAAAATTTTATTTAAAATTAATGATTCGTTTCATAAAATAATATTCCAATAATTTGGCTGATAATAATATTAATGAGCCAGTTTATTTTCGTCCTAATTAAAAGAGACACACGTCAAACACTAATTGTTCATTTGTTGACTACATGTCAGTTTAGCCTGTCAATATCAAGAGGGTATTGTTTACTTAATACAAATATTAGGTTTCGGAAAAAACTATTTTACGATTTTGATTGTTGATTTACTCCAATTTTTGTATCATATTTTAATATTTTTGTACTAAACTGTACATTAATGTTAAATATTTTAGCCATAACTTTTTTATTTAATGTGGAATCTTAAAATAATATTAATTTACTATTGTTGTTTTATACAGTATTATAAAAACTACTATATTCTTATTCTAAAAAATGCTACATAAATTTTTCTGAATTCTGCTAGACAAAAATATAGCAACCTTAATTTTGAAAGGGATTTTTAATGATTAAATCTGTATCATTTAATTGTTATTTAATTAATTAAAAAATGCATGTACAGTGGTGGCCAGAGAAATGGAACACATTACTATTTAATGTTAATTACAAATTTTATTTAATTATTTCCACAATTATCATTTTGTGTAAGAATAATTTCCTACTTGAAAACAAAATAAATGTGCAATGTTGTTCTTCACAGAAATAGCACAGATTTAAAACATGTACAGTAGTGGTCATAATTATAGTAACTTTTTAAACTCTTTTATTTAGTTCGAACTGTTAAAATGATATTACTTCACTATTGTTGCTTTTATAAATAACTACAAAAAACTATAAAGAAGATAATGTGTCTTATTTTAAATTTTTAAATTGGGAAACTCAAAAATTTTAATAGACTAATGTATTCTGTGAATTTGACAAATCGATGGAATAATATTATCCCATCATACATTTCAGTAGTGGTCATAATTATAGGAACTTTTTAAAATGTTTTAGCTAAGGGAGCCTACGCCAGAAGAATTAAAGCATCCCCATAATATAGTTGAATCACCACCATGTTTAAAGAATAAAATTAGATTGACCAATTGTATGGAAGACACAAAAATAAACGTTATAACTAGATACTGGCATCCAATTCATGTATATATGCTATAATTATGGTCACTACTGTATATTATTTGAAAGCTTTTTGATGTTAAACATTAATTGTTCATATAAAGAAGATAATATGTCTTATTTTAAATTTCTAAGTTGAAAAACTCAAAAATTTTAATAGACTAATGTATTCTGTGAATTTGACAAATCGATGGAATAATATTATCCCATCATACATTACAGTAGTGGTCATAATTATAGGAACTTTTTAAAATGTTTTAGCCATAACTCTTTCATTTCATGTGAATTGTTAAAATAATGTTAATTTACTATTGTTGTTTTATAAACTATTATAGAAACTACTGTGTTCTTATTCTATAAAATGCTACATATATTTTTTTGAATTCTGCTGGAAAAAAATATAGCAAGTTTAATTTTAAAAGCTATTTTTAATGATTAAATTATTTAAATCAGTCTAAGGGAGCCTACGCCAGAAGAATTAAAGCATCCCCATAATATAGTTGAATCACCACCATGTTTAAAGAATAAAATTAAATTGACCAATTGTATGGAAGACACAAAAATAAACGTTATAACTAGATACTGGCATCCAATTCATGTATATATGCTATAATTATGGCCACTACTGTATATTATTTGAGTTTTTTGATGCTCTTCCTGATTATCTTACTTAGTTTGTTCCTACAATGTGTTTATAGCATTTTTTTCGATTATAAATGGAGTATTTAAGTGTTATAATTCGTGCAAATTTGCCTTATAAATTCGGAGAAGATGATGTGTGATGAAGTCACACGAATTCGGTCTCGTCTGTTTAAAAGTGGCAATGAATGCATTTGAGACTAACAACGTCAAGGTCTTCCTGAAACCTACACCAACGAAGGAATTAAGCAATATCTCGTGCAAAACCTCGTGCATCATGTTTTGAAATAGGCCAGTCATTAAACTGCCACGAATTAACTATCAGAAAGAGACTCCATGCAATGAATTTTATCAAAAAGATGGACAAATGGATTTCACACAAATTAAAAGAGGTTTTCTTGGAAAACATACTCAAAGACAATCTTCTCTAGTCAATAGAAAAGGCGTTCTGGTTCTTCATGACAACACAAGACATTATGTCACATTAGAGGTTCACAGAAAGCCTCAATATGTTAAATTGAAACCACCATATAGTCCAGAGAGTTTTCCATGTAACTATTATTTATTTTTATCATTGACCAATGTTTTACAATAATAACTGGTTTAATTCTGAAGAGGATTCCAAAACAGTAGTTCATCATTTCTTCTGAATATATTATATATTACAATATTATATTAACGAAAGTTATTTCAAATATGAACATTAAAACCATAAATTATTTTTTCCGGTACCTAATGTGTGTTATTTAAATTAATATATTTAATTAGGCTATTTAAATTAATGATTTGACTGCATTTTTTAACAATTTAATCAACAGTTGCGATCAAACCATATTACGCATTGGCAAATATATTTTAATTTTCGAATATTTCAAAGTCGCTAATTGATTGATATAAAAAAAAAACTAGATTTTAATCATTTATATTCCTCGTCTCGTCAAGTGGAATTTTTTGATTAATGGAGACGGAAATTTTGCCAATTTATTAAACATTCAGCTATAAATTTCACAAACTTAGAACAAATATTTATGAATTTTTTTTATAAAGTATAAAAAGTTGTCCAAAGAAAATATTATTTAGCATTATTATAATTTATAATTAAATAAATACACTTAAAGTTCGTCTTATTTTATTAACCTTATTGAGAACGAAATGTTTGTATAAAATTAAGTTTTATTATTTTTGTGGTTATGCAATTGAATAACAACAAATACCGCTTGTTTTCATCCAAATTTTTCTCTTAAATACAATTTTGCAACCTATTTGCTTAAATATGATGATTAATACGTAGTTTTTGTTATCCATCTTGATTCCATGTCTGTTCATAAATTAACAGAAACACGAAAAATGCTACATTCAATAGAACATTGCATAATTCCTCGATTCTAACCAACAGCCAATGAAACTGCTCGATTATGGCCTGAGGAATATGTCGTTGAGCTTCTATTTGTTTTTATTTTGTTGACATGATTCGCAAATCCTCGAACTTGGATTTCATGTGTGTTTATCAATAATTCATGTTATTAAATTGATAAATCATTCGGTTAGAAACTTGTTTGGGCATCAAGGAGGCTTTATTTTGTTGTTTATAAATAACTTTTTGAATTGCGAAATTTGTTTTATAATTTATGTAGTTTAATATTCAATAATAAAAACTATGAATAATATATTTTAATATAACTAAAAATATCTTAAAAAAAATAAGACTAAGTAACACAAGGTAACATAAGTTAAAACTTACTGTATCATCTATTCAGATTTTTCCAGTAATTTAGTTTTTGGTTCATTCACATTACACTTAACATTTGTGTATTAACTTGTGTACATCATTTGAATCTTTTTGCCCACGCTATTAATGTTTTTTCCCAAATTGTTTTAAAACATTTTTCTGGTTTAAACTGGTGTCTTCAAGTGTTATAATTCGCGTAAATTTGCTTTATGAGTTCTTGAAACCTGTTTCAAAGAAAAAATAAGCCATATCTCGTGCCAAATCCTCGTGCAACATGTTTGGAAATCTGCCAGTTATTAAACTGGGATGAATCAACTATTAAAAAAAGGTTTCATTCAATGAATTTGATCAAAAAGTTGTGCAAATGAAATAAGTAAGAAAAACCAAATTAGGCATTTGACAATTCTCTACTTGCACGCAGTGCAAACGAACCCTTTTATGGGTTCTGAGCAGTGGGTTGAAGCTGGTAAGCCTGGTGGAAGAGTACTTGGCCCAAGAAATAGCTTGATGACTGTATGGTGGCCTGAGTTTGGAATTCTACACATTAACTACTCACAGGAGGTTAAACATTCAATGTACAGGTTGTAAATTAGGCAAGTTCCTGACACACTTAGTCAATAGAAAAGGTATTCTCTTCTTCATGACAAGATCACATGTTTCATCAGAGAGTCAGAGGAAGTTTCAAAATGTTAAGTTCTACCTCTTCCACCACGAAGTCCAGATATTTCTCCATTTATTTTTTACACAAGAACTGTTTAACTGAATTGGAGATGAAAACTGAAGTTGATCTTTCCTTCTGTCCGAAGAACTCATAATTTTCTTCTGACATGCTTTTGTAGAATGTCGTGTAATTATCATTATTTATTAACTTAAAATAAATTAAAATTACCAAAAGTCATTAAGCAAACATAGTGTTTATTGCGTTAATGTGAGAAATGAAACTAAGTAGCAATTAAAACTTTAATTGTTATACACTCAATTTCTGGGAATTAATTATTTTGGGAAAATTTTCAATTAATTTAAACGGTTGTACACAAATTTGAATAAATAGATAAAGGATAATTAAAACTTATTTTAAAAAATTCCGTATTTGAAATCAGTTTTTATAATTTATTTGAAATTAACGTGAATTAAGTTGTCGATAATTTGAATTAATTAATTATCTAATATTTGTCTGTGTAGCACATTAATTAAATTGTTCCTAGGCGGATTATTGTTTTAATTTAATATTTAGTTTATAATAATAAAAATAATAAATATTTTTGATCCCTGCATATAAATGTTTAGTTATAGTTTATCCACTTGTGAATCCAGTTACCACAATTTAAATCAAATTAACGAAATTAATAATTTACTTTAAAATAAAACATTACACATAAATATGAGTAGACACTTTCAACAGTTTATATCTCTGAAGCCAAAAACATTGAGCATCGAGATTGTTACATAAATAGCTGGGTGTATAAAGTGGTGAACAAAGCATATTATTTATAATCCTTTTATTAAATTTTACAATGTTTAATAACAATCATAATTATTTTAGGTCTAGAGTAAATTGTTAATATTTCCTCCTTGATTATTCATTGTTTAATTAATTAATTAAACAAAATGCCAACAGTATAATTTAATGCATATTTCCTAAAAATTATAAAACAGGCATTAAGACCAGTTTTCTTATCTTTAGTGAATTTAAACAATAAATTAACTAAATTTATTATTATTATTTGCAAAGTTTACGATGATAGAATTATAAATTTTTGTTTCCAAACTCTATTAATATAATATATAAATAATTCAATGTTATTTAATGTTGTTTATTACTTTAAAATTGTATTGTCATTTAAAGTATTTAGAAATACATATAATATTCAACTGAAATGCAAATAAGCATGTAATGTTGTTGTTAAAGAAATGTCATCAATGCAAAATAAATAATATTATAATATGAAAACATTGTTTTTTTATATAAAAATAGTTAGCTTTTACGTGTACCACTAAGTTTTTTAATGATTTTGATCATTAAAGTAAATTAATTAACATTTATAATAAACAATTATGTTTTGTACATATGTGTAAGTGTTTAGATTATAAATAATTTTGTATATGTAATTAATTGGTTATAAAATTTGAACAATGTCGTCATTGTTTAATGATCTATGTCATTAAAATAAATAATGTTTTTTTATTATTGTATTATTCTATTTTTATTTCTTTTCTAATAAGGATATTAAAGCAACAAATTATTTTTATCATATTTAAATATAAATGTACTCTCAATTAGGAGTAAACTGAATAATAAAAATTTGGTGATACCAAATATATAATTGGTTTCCATATACGTAAACAAAAAGTATTTATATATATTAACTTATTTATTATTTTAATTAAGAAAAACTGGGAATTTGCATATTTTATTGGAGTGACGTCGCACCAGGGGGGGACAGGGAGGCACTCTATATTACAATTGTGTATTTTATTAAATATTTCTTCCTTTATACATTTAAAAATTATAAAAAAAATCTGCAAATAATAAGAGAATATTTCTTCGTCAGATTGACAACAGTAGAACACTTCTTCAAGTGCCAATCTCATTTATGATTAAAATTTAATTTACGGTCATATTTTTCCCACCGCAATGACGTCTATACGCCTTCCATTCAATTATTTTTATTTATTTTACGACACTATATGACATTTATGTTGTTTCAAACCGAATATCTTATAAATATTTGTTAATAATTGTCATTATCTCATCTTTATTATATTTACTATTTTGTTAAATTTTGAATAATTTTCCTTGTGTGTGGATGAAATATTTAGGAAAATATTTGCCAAATTTTAAATGTGTGTAATAACTTGTTTGTGATAAATTTGAATAAATTTATTAAAATAATAACATTCCTGGTAAATTTCGAAATAATTAATAATTAATTAATATTCTTTTTCCTTCTCAGTTAATAATACTTTTGTTAAATAACAAATTTGGTAATTTTGACATAGTTACTTAGGAAAAATAATATTTTCCATATTTCGTAGACCAAACTATTAAATATCCCGAAATTTGCCAGAAATATCTTAGCTATGTTAAATATCTTAAAGACAGGTTCAATTGTCACCATTGGTCAAAAGAAAATTGAACAATTTGACCCACTACGACAAAACATATTTAAACTACGAATATATTTTTTATTTAGAAAGTTTTTTTCCTTTTTAAGTCACCGTTTAAAAATTAAAAGTCATACAACAATTGCTATTTATTTGGAAAATGAAACAACACAACCGTCTCATAGTATTGTAAAAAAAAAACAATAATAATTGTGTTGGAGGCGTATAGACGTCACAGTCACAGATAAAATATTGTACTGTACAATAAAAATTTTACTTCTGCAAATGATTTCAATAAGCACTCCATTGCTTTGTACATTTTTTTTCTTTGGATGAATTGAAAACACTCAGTACTAACATCCAAAATCAACTGGTTTGGGACACTCTGTATATGGCTTTTAATATTAATTAAAAAAATCAGGTACAGAGGTAGCTATAGAAATGGCACACATTACTATTTAATGTTAATTACAAATGTTATTTAATTATTTCCACAATAATTATCATTTTGTATCTAAATAAGAATAATTTCCTACTTGAAAACAAAATAAATGTGCTGTGTGACTGGTCACAGAAATAGCACAGATTAAAAATATGTACAGTAGTGGTCATAATTATAGTAACTTTTTTAACTCTTTTATTTAGTTCGAACTGCTAAAATAATATTAATTCATTATTATTGTTTAAAACTTTTATAAATAACTAAAAAACTATAAAGAAGATAATATGTCTTATTTTAAATTTCTAAATTGAGAAACTTAAAAATTTTAATAGACTGATGTATTCTATGAATTTGACAAATCAATGGAATAATATTATTCCATCATACATTACAGTAGTGGTCATAATTATAGGAGCTTTTTAAAATGTTAAATATTTTAGCCATAACATATTAATTTACTTTGTTGTTTTATAAAGTATTATAGAAACTACTATATTCTTATTCTATAAAATGCTACATATATTTTTTTGAATTCTGCTGGACAAAAATATAGTAACTTTAATTTTAAAAGCTATTTTTAATGATTAAATTATTTAAATCAGTCTAAGGGAGCCTACGCCAGAAGAATTAAAGCATCCCCATAATATAGTTGAATCACCACCATGTTTAAAGAATAAAATTAAATAGACCAATTGTATGGAAGACACAAAAATAAACGTTATAACTAGATACAGGCATCCAATTCATGTATATATGCTATAATTATGGTCACTACTGTATATTATTTGAAAGCTTTTTGATGTTAAACATTAATTGTTCATATAAAGAAGATAATATGTCTTATTTTAAATTTCTAAATTGAAAAACTCAAAATTTTAATAGACTAATGTATTCTGTGAATTTGACAAATCGATGGAATAATATTATCCCATCATACATTACAGTAGTGGTCATAATTATAGGAACTTTTTAAAATGTTTTAGCCATAACTCTTTCATTTCATGTGAATTGTTAAAATAATGTTAATTTACTATTGCTGTTTTATATAATTTTGAAACGAATTTTTAATGATTAAATCTGTGTTATTTAATTTAACATTAACACTTTGTAATAG
Source organism: Aethina tumida (assembly GCF_024364675.1). Classification (NCBI taxonomy): domain Eukaryota; kingdom Metazoa; phylum Arthropoda; class Insecta; order Coleoptera; family Nitidulidae; genus Aethina; species Aethina tumida. The sequence goes on along the minus strand of NC_065435.1, from coordinate 6,932,870 downwards.
TATCATTTTTGTTTTATAATTTTGGGTCCAGTGAATGTGATCCTAAGCAAGTCAAAATAATACTTTCACATTTTTAATAGAAACTATCTTCTCACAGACCTTGAATTAATTTTAGCAAGTCCCATTTCCTCCAGGGTGGTTTTAATATCAGTTGAAGAAGTTTGAATTGTTTTTTTGACTTTGGCCAGTTCCTCTAAATTTTTTAATAATACGGAAAACGATTATTAAAATATTTAAAAAAAACGACTTATTTCTCTCGGCATTGATAACGCCGAATTATTATTTTTTTTTTACAGTTTCACTTCGACCAATGATTAAATAATTCATTTAAATTTACAGAGAGCAATGAAAGACCATAAATTAAAAAGTTGCCATAATTTTGTTTATTGGAACACAACAACCAGCATCTAGTTCAAGTAGTACTCATATTTTTTATATATTTCAATAAGTTCCCATAATTGTGGACACCACTGTACTTTTGAATACGCTATTTAATTAATTAATTAATTAATTTGTGAATTTAAAGTAATGTCTTCGTCGCGTGTAGAATATTGACATATATTTTTTATACTGACTGGATAAAATTATAATTAAACAAAAAATTAATTAATTTTAAATTTTGTGCTATTTTTCTGTGTTTAAAATATTGATTAATTTCCAACTTTGTGAGTTAATATGTGTATACCACCCCCACAGTGTCAATCTATTTTAGTACGCCCACCCTAATTTTATGGCAACAGGAAATACCACGTATAGTGATGGACAAAAATAAGTGAATTTCAGGCCTCAGGTCAAGACACAGTCAGGGTAAAAATTCTTGCCCCATCCACCCGTCAGGCAGACAGCGACGGCGAAGGGGTCGAAATGCAACGTCAAAATTAAAATAAACGTCTACAATAACAAGAGAGCGCGGCACAAATTGGCTAATGCACGACGCGACGGTGGCTCGGTTCCGCGTCGACCAATCAAAACGCTCCATTATGGCCTGACTCTGTCCGCGTTCAAACGAAACGGCTCCGCATTGATTTCGAATTGCCCGGGTACATTTTGCGCCCCCCCGCGCCCCACACTGAACGCTCCTCGAACGTTCAACCGAAACGTAAACCCGAACGTCGCGTACGTCGAGTTAAAGTGCCGACGAGAAAAGCGCGGGCCCGTTCAAAGTGTGAACAGTTCGCCCCACCACCGCGTGCCGGTGCTATAATCGCCCAGGTATCGTCATCCAAACGTCATCCTACGGTTTATATAAAAGTGATTTTGCGATACGGTCCGCGAGTTCGACATCGCAGCAGTCGATCGACGGTGTTTTGGTTTGCGTAGCCACGATCTGGTGCCGTCCCGTTCCGTACCACAGACGACGCGTCCGCCGAACGGCCGATAATAAAATAACTTCAGTTGGTTTTGACGTTTGGCCGAGTCGCGTGTGGGTGCCTGTGACCGCAGACTTTTTCCTCGCATTTCGACCGACTGCGACGACGGACGTTTTCGAATGCTATTGCTGGGTGAAAACGGACATTCCAACAACATGAACACGTATCCGGAGAACTTCAACTCGTCCCTAGAAAACAGCAGGTTAGTCCCCAAACATCAGCACCAACTTGACCATTCATATTCAACGTTTTTTTGCCGTTGCTCAGGTGAAAGCTTGTGAATGCACCTCTCGTGGGTATTATGCAATTTTTTCTTTTAGTAAGTGTGTCAAAAATTATAAACAAAAACAGTTTCGGTTTCGTCCACACAGACGCAAACGGTCGTTTTACAACAATTTTGTGGCCCTCACAAGTTGGGCACTCGTCTAGACGGTGATATAATAACCGTGGGGCCAAAACATGGAATCAATTGAAGGCTCTTCTTAGGGCTTAAATGTGTTTCAAGGTCAATGTGACTTTTTCTTCCACCAACATAGTGATGAAAGGTACCAATTTTTTAAATAATGGTACTGGCTACACGTTTTCTCTAAATTCTGACCAACATTTCTATTAGATGTGAGAGTAAGGTGGATAACCTCATTTCAAAATTTTCACCTGACCATCGGATGCCGATGCGCAATCATTTTTCACTTTTATTCGACGATTGTTTCGTAAACAAATTTGCCCAGTTGTACAAAACAATTGTTGGTCTGTATCTCCCTCAAGTTCCACGTTGAAAGGAACGTTTGGATGACGAAAGCCACAACGACTTAAATAGATGACACTTTTGTATGCTACATGTATTCTTATTAATATTTACAGTATCATTCATACCCTACTTACTTAAAAGAATTCACCTCAAGGTTACAAATATTTTATATACACACGTATGTGTTTGTATATACGGGGACGCCCCAAAAACGCCAATGAATTTTATCATGAAAAGTGACAGTTATGCTACAATTATTATATAGTTGCTGGCTGTGTTTGTAGTTTGAAGGTTTATCTCAATAAATCGATAAAAAATGACGACACACTTTCTCAAGAACGTGAAAAATAACATCTGCTTATTTATATCTGTTGTATTGATTTGTGCAAAATTCGTAAAATTGATTTTTTTGACAAATTTCTTATTTTAATTGAAATTCTCGTACAATTACAAATGATATGTTTCCAGGAAAAGTTGGTTAATCACGAATATTTGCTTAAAAGATAGATATTTCCTGTGTTATCAGCATTTTATAATAATGCTTAATTATTATTTATAAGTAATAATAAAAAACGATCAAAATAATTCATTTTTATTCATGTTATATTCAGTTTATGTAAATGTAAGCGATGTTTTTAAAGTGCTTAAAATATTATTCAATTGTTGGTTTATTAAAATTTTATTACCGTTTTTGCATAATTGATTTAATAATGTGTCCGTGTTATATTTAAGGAAATAAGGAAAATTTTCATTTACAACATTTATATTTTATTTATAATTAAAACAGCTTAAAAATATTTTCAAACTTTCCAACAATCAAATTTTTGTTAATTTATTGATATTTTTACGTAATTTATCTATTCAAAATATTTACATATCATTATTTATTTTTAATGAAAAAATCAACAATTATAATTTTTTCTACCAAATAAATTACGTTTGTTAAAATTACGAATAGTGTACAAAGTTTTTTAAGGTAAATTTTGGTCTATATTTAAAGAAAAAGTCTAAAATTTTCATTTACAATATTTATATTTTATGTATAAGTAAATTATAATTAAAAAAGCTTAGAAATATTTTCAAACTTTCCAACAACCAAATTTTAATTATTTTTATTGGTATTTTTACGTAATTTATTTATTAAAAAATATTTACATATCGATATTATTTATTTTTAATGAAAAAATCAACAATTATAATTTTTTACCAAATAAATTAAGTTTGTTAAAATTAAGAATAATGTACAAAGTTGTTTTAAAGTAAACTTTGGTCTATTTTAAATATTTTTAAAACTGGTCAAACAAATTTTACAGCCAACTTTTGGTAATATATACCCATTTTTACACAATTTATTTAATAATTAATTTGTCATAATTTAGGAAGTAGTAAATTAAATGTAATTGTCAGTAAGTAACATTCTATTCTCGAAATTAGCGAACTAAAAATTGTATATTGATTTAATTATGTAATTAAATTGCATTTTCATTAATTAGTTTGCCACACAAAAAAATATACTGTAACAATGCTTTAAAAATTTTATTTTCATTATTTAGTTTGTCTAAAAAATATGTTAAAAAATCTTCTGCCAGTTTTAATTGACCATTCTTTGTTAAATTTGTTACATTAAAAAGAATTTAAAAAAGAAATATATTTTTTCCAATCTTTATTGACAAAACAAAATTTTAAACTAAATTAGGCTTTAAATTGCATTAAAATTATTAAAGAAAAAATTTCATCTTCTTTGTTTAATTTGTTACAATCAAAAGAATAATTTAAAATGTATTTTTTCCAATCTATTCTAAAAAATAAATGAATATTGAATTTTGAACATAAAATTTTAAAGGGCATTAAAATAATGATTAAATTAAACAGAAGAAATTTGTCATTTTCATTAATTAATTTGTCACAAATTAAAAATATAAAAAAAAATCTTTCAACACATGTTATAATTAATAATAATATAATTACTACTTTATTCTTAAAACAAATGAATTCAAAAAGGAATATTTAAATTTAAAAAGGAAAAATTTAATTTATTTTTGTTTCAATAAATTAAAAAATCTTTTATCAGTTTTAAATGACCATATAACAACTACTTTAACAGGAACATTTAAATTTTAAACAATGGTTTTAAATGACATTAAAATTATGGACATTTAAATTTAAAATTTACTCCATTCTTAAAATTATTATTAAGGTTTTAAATGAAATAATCATTTATATTAATTAATTTGTAATGGAAAAAGATTATTTTCAAAAAACATTAACATAACTGGTCAAACGTCACAACAACTCTGTTCTTAAAATGAATGGACTTTGGAATAATTCTTACGCGGAAGTTCAGCCATTAAAATAATCGTACATTTAAATTATACAAAATACGCAACGCATTAATAGATAAAGTAATTAATTCCCATTAATTAATTTGCTTAAACGTTTTTTGCACCTTTTACTACTTCAACTTCGTTACCAGTGTGTTGACAACGGAAAACTTTACAATGGTCGTGCTCGTCGAAGAAAAAAAAAAAAATAGTTGATGCTGTTTCGACCGTCACATAAATAATTCCGTGCATTTATTTTGCAAAAATATCACGTAACTCTTGTTTACCAATAACAAACGTACACATACATATCTGACCCGACTCTAGTTAGTACGTCTGTCAGAATTTTGCGTAAGTTTTCGTTCTGCGACTGCGACCGGTATTTCTAGCGTTTCGAAATGTTTTTACCCGTTCTGCCTGTCTGATTTTATGTATCATCGAAGGTGAACGTTGGTTGCATAAAGAAAAAAATTCATGCGTTGCTCAATACTACGTTTAATCATTGGAATTGATATTGAGAATCGCCTGGCATTGAAACGAACGTCTAAATGCACCTCGGCCACACTTTGTACGGAAGCATTTCGACAATGGGTCAAAATCGTCAGCGTGTGTCTGGTGAAATGTGCTGAAACCTTAAAATCCAGCCAAAACGATTGTTTTGACAATTAGTACTGTGCTTAGGTAATTGTTTCATAACGGTCCAAAGGTTACTCGAATTCTTCAGTATATGCACGATAACGTTGCCACACACAGTACACCTTGCAAAATTAAAATAGACTAACTAAATGATTCAATCGTTTTCGTATTAAAAAAAAAATGTTTGACGGGTTAGCTTTGGCACTGGCTTTGATATAAAACGGTGGGTGGTATATAAATAAGCACACCATCAGTACTATGATGTGTGATGACTAAGTTCGGGCTCAGACTTCCAGGAAAATGAGTTGAGGACCACCTCCAGTAAACACCTCCAGTTCGTTAAACCATAACCAATAATAAAACACCCGAGCTGTTATTAAACAAAGCTTGTTTTTGTTACAGAAACTGCCTGCGCAGGATCGCGAGGAACGACGACAAAGAGTTCTCGCACCAGAGCATCCTCAACGTGATGGAGACGTTCGTCAAAACGGTGAACACGATGGACGAAACCATCCTGGTGCCGTGCAGGCTGATGGACCTCAAGGTGGGCGACGAGAACGACCCCTCGCTGGCCGAGAACCAGAAGAAGCACGGCAAAAAGGAGACGGTGCAGGACCTGTTGAACGCCACCGACCTGTTCGAGATCTACAACATGCTGAACAGCGTCAAGGACGGCCTGCTGTGGGGCGGCGAGAGCACGAACGTCGCGGAACCGACGGCCAGCGTCGCCGCCGTGAACGCGGCGCCCGCCAAGAAGGGTCACGTACGTCGGCCGTCCACGGTGTCGGTCACCTCGACCAACTCGTCGGCTTCGACGATATCCGATTCGGAGTCGGATGCGGGAAGCACCAACGAGAACGACTCCGGGATTGAGGAGTCGACGCAGGAGTTCGTCGAGGAGTCGACCCAGAAGGTGGCGACCGACTTTCGCAGACACCTGCACGGTCTGACCAAGTCTCTTAAGCAGATGACGGAGGCGGCTCACTACTTAACATGGCGTTATCAGCATGATATTGGAGGACCTGTGTAATCCCTAATGTTGTGATCAAATTTGTTATATTTATATATCCGTTGAATCTTTTCAATATTCTACGACTGTGAGTGTATGAGATGGATGGATGCGTGGAGGTGTGATATAAGTTTTTTTGAAAAGTGATAAAAGTTAGGCTATTGTTTGTTTTGCTCATTCTTTTTTCGTTGTAATTATTCTATTTATTTTAGTGAGATAATGTATTTTACCTATAAATAAATATATTATTTATAATGTTTATTTCGTCTCCTTTTAATTTGGGCATATTTTATCTATAATAGATATAAACCACAACACCTAGGTACCTTTCAAGTTAGTTATACCAATCTGCTGAGTGAGAGAACTTCAAAGGTATCTAAGTGCTGCTATGGCATTCTTATTACTTTATGACGTCTACTTGATAACATTTATAAACACCATAAAACTTTCAATTGTGTTAATGAGCATTTCTAAAGTATTTAATTGCCAATTGTATACGCATTAGTTTTCACGAATAACATCTAAAACGTAACATATTTTATATGTATTGAGAAATTTTAAAATGATATTTTCTAAAATTTGTTTTACCCATAAATATATTTATTATTTTATAAAGTTTGCCTTGTCTCTTTTTTTTTCCTTGGTACCATCTATCTATACAGGAACTTGTGTAAGTAAAAATTTTTGGGATGGGTTCATCTATCTGTCCGAAGGTGAGTATTTGAATAATTTGTTGAAGGAAAATGTTGATTATTCAAATTTTGATCTGGCTTAAGCGTTTAATTAATCTAATCGTTTTCACTTAAGGGTATATTAATACAATCTTAACAAATGAACAGACAGAACGTGACTAATGCCATGTGATCATGAGCCTAATCAAGATTTCACCTAATTTATATGTAGATTTCATAAACAAAACATAAACTAATTGCCCAATAACTATCAACAAAAGGAAAATATTGGAAAATACAAATTTTAAAAGTGAAACAGTTGTGTAGTAATATACATGAGCCAAACAACTATTTGCATTCCGATTAACAATTTTGTTGACGAATTATATTCCAATAAAGATCGCTATTTGTGATAAGAAAATAGCGCAAATTGTTACGTGTAATTATCCATGACAGAATTACATACGTTATTTTATTCATCCATTTTCGATATTTAGAATATCAAAACAATAAACGTTGTGTTTCTTAGAAGGCAATTTAAAATGTACTTGTATGTTACTGTTGCTGTCCTGTTACACTATGACGTTTCATTGATAACAATTACAATACACAATAAAACTTTCGATTGTTGTAATGGATGTTTCCTAAATTGTATACACATATGCTTTAGAAAAATTTAAATTCCTAAAATTTCTTTATCTCTGTGAAAAAAACATGTAAAGGTTTCCTTACTAATAATATCCATGAAAAAATTAAATAAATATAAATAATTTCAACATCAAAATGTTTTTTTATAAAATTATCTCTTGGCTTCAAAATTTGATCATTTTTGAATATTGGGAACAAGATACAGTAATTTATTTATTTATTTTTTTGTTCATTATTTTTTTTACTAAATTTATATATTTTAATTAAATACTATATTTTATTTGAAATATTTTATTTTCTATCTTTTCTATTAACTTTTTTCCTAAATTGTGGCAATGAACCCATTGAAGATGAATAACGTAAAGATCGTCCTGAAACTTGTACCAACGAAGAAATTAGCAGTATTTCTTGTAAAATCTTCGTCCAATACGTCATTAAACTGCGAACTATCCATTAGAAAGAGGCTTCATGCAATGAAGTTCCTCAGACAGTCAGACAAATGGATTCCACATAAATTGAGGATAATTAGACCTTTGACAATTGACAATTGGCTCTGAGTGAGCCTTTTAATGACCATATTGTTACATGCGATGAGAAATGGATCGAATACGACAATTCTCGCCTGTCTGGACAATGAATTGAAGCTGCTAAACCCGCACCCCCCTTCTTTATTAAATAGAAAAGGCGTTTTGATTCTTAATGACAACATAATCCACAATAGAGACCAAAAGGAAGCTTCAAAATGTTAAAATATCTCATCCACCATATACTTCAGATATGTCTCCATGTGACTGTTTTTTATTTTCGTCATTATCTAATTTGTAACATAAAAAACAGTTAGAGTTCAAAACTGAGGTTAATCTTTTCTTCAGAACCCAGATATATTTTTGGTACTTCTTGTAGAAAAATATTAATTTTAATAGTACTTATTTTGTTGAATAAAAGTTATTTTCATGATGAATGTAATATTATTTTAAATATAAATATTAAAAAATATTCTCAAACTGCTAAATATAGAAAAGCTTACGTTTATTTTAGAAAGTCACAAAATATACTGATAATGGAATTATATTTTATTTTAGTTTGTACATTTAAAGTTGTTTACTTTTTAAACCACAACAAATATGATAAAAGAATAGAAAAAGCACATGTTCATTGTACAAGATCAGAAACAATAAAATTAAATATTTATCAATACTTTAAAAAACATGAATTAATTGGAAGAATTGTCATCGTCAATGTTCTTCGAGTCTTCTGTTATTGTTTTCCGTCTATAAATAGTAACTTGCTTGCCTTTCCAATTGGAAAATTAATTCGTTATTTAAATTACTAATCATAACATGAGTAATGTAGATAAGGGTCAGGGAGATCAATCTCCCAAAGCGTCTACGAAAACTATAGTATTTGATAAAGCTTTTATCACTCGGTAAATTTGTCTGGCTTTCAAGGTTTTAAAAACCTTTTATTATTAGACAATGATTTGCCAAATGATTATACGTCTAAACAAAAAATTACCAGTTGTTGTAGGTATTAGTTTTTATAAACGTAAATAATAATTTTCAAGAAAATTAAATTTATACTACTAAGTAGTACCCAAAAAACCTCCCTAATTGATCATTCCCGTTCAAGATCATCAATCAAAATGGAACTGGAATGGAAATGGACTGCTTATTAAACTGAGATGAATGAACTATTAAAAAGAAGTTTCATGCAATGAAGTTCCTCAAAAACTTCAGTGAGAATAACAAAATTATACGTTTGAAAATTGCCAATTCTTTCCTGGTCTAGACAATGGATTGAGGCTACTTAACCTGATGGAACAGTACTTTTCATGACTCTATAATGTACTGTATCTGAAATTGTATATATTGAGTCCAAACGATCAAAGCAATCATCTGTCGTTCCAAATTTTTTAAAAACTTATTCAAAGACTTGTTCAGTCAATAGAAAAGGAGTTCTGCTTTTTCATGGCAATATATGTTACATTAGAGGCTCAAAGAAAACGTCAAAATGTTGAGTGGGAAGTTTTATCTGTTATTTTTGTCTGTTATTGTCTAATTTTTTACATAATAAACAGTTAAATTCTAAAGAAGAGGTCAAAGCTGAGGTTAACATTTTCTTTAATACCAAGAACAGTTTTATTTCTTGTAGCATAAATTTCGTTGTAGAACATTGGTAAAAAATTGTTAATTTTAATTGTAATTACTTTATTGAATAAAGGTTATTTTAAAGATAAACATTAAAAACTTCTTACTAAGTTCAAAAATAGTGAAGCTAAATATTTCACCAATACTTTAAAACCCTATGAAGTAATTGGAAGAATTGCCATTCTCTTCTTCTGTTATTATTTCTCGTCCACGGTCTATAAATAGTAACTTGGTTTTCAATTGGAAAATTAATCCGTTATTTACATTATTAATTATAATACGAGTAGTGTAGATAAGGGTCAGAGAGATCAATCTTCCAATGCGTCTACCAAAACTAATAAATAGTGTCCGATAAAGTTTTTATCATTCAACAAATTCGTCTGGCATTCAAGGTTTCAAAAGCCTTTTATGATTAAACAATGATTTGCCAACCAAAAGTGGCCACTTATTGTGGGTATTTATTTTTATAAACGTAAACAATAATTTTCGAAAAAATTAAATTTGTAGAATTTGGTACCAAGTCACCACCCAAAAAAACCTCCTAATTGATCATTCCCAGTGCACTTACGTACTTTAAGATCATCAATCAATAAAAAAAAATAGGTTTCATTAAATTTTTTTGCTTTTGTGACTTTTTGATTTAGAAGTCAGGTAAAAAAGTTTATTTAAAACATGTGGTTCACCTTATCATGACTTTTGCTGATGCAAAAGACCATTTTGTGCAAGGTCACTTTTCGAAGTGCCTCTCTAATAATTCGGATACATTTTCGATTCGAGTGCGTCACAAAAGATTAAGCGATTACTATTGTAAATTCGTCTTACCTGATAATACCGGTTAAAACAAATGTGTTATTCAAATTCAGGTGGTTCCTTCGCCTCCAGTTTTATGGAGTTTTCGAAACGAAAAAATTGATATTGAATTCAATTTTTTTGACTGACGTAATCGTAAATAATTCTTCGTTCATTAAAATGAGGCAATTTCGGAATTTTTGCCGAAGTCAAGGACGCCAGTTTTTCCAGATCATAAAATTTGAATTTCTAATAAGCCATAAGCACGTATTTTGTTGTTGAGGAAATTTCTTTTTGGGCAAAAAAATCCACGTGCGTGTTTCGGTTTTAGGTTTGGCTTTGGCTTAAGACAAAGATGGTAATTGAAGTCAGTTCTTGAAGTTCAAGTTGTGCAATTGCTGTGTATCATTGCATGATAAAAACATTTTGTAATAGTATTTTGACAATTGATATTGTAATTTGTCTTTGAATAATAATAACTGTTACATCACTTACTGTTAGCAATGGCCAGTTTTGCATCAAAACAATGTTTTACATTTTAAATCGATTATAATAAACAATAATCACGGTGCTATAAATACATTTGTGGCCAAAGAAATAGCACATTAACATCTTAATGCTAATTAGGAAAGGCACACCCCTAATTAAATTCAAAGTGTTTTATATTTTGTTTAAAATAATCACACAACATTCTTTCTGCCATTGTTCATCTTGTATTTACATCAAAATAATTTCTACTTAAATCAAATCTTATACAAATTAAATGAGAAATCAGTATGGTCACAGAAATTTTGATATTTTGTTCGGTATCATTATATTTTTCATGATGTCTCTATTTATGAAACGGTCTATTTTACCTATAATTTTCTGTACTGGTCCTATACCATGCCAAAAAAAGGAACCCCAAACCATAACGTTTCCTCCAACGTGTTTCAAAGTTTTTGGACTATATTTAGGGTCCAAACTTTTATTTGGAGGATGACCAACGTATTGTTTACCATCTGATCATATTCTATTGAATTGGATTCACCATTCCAAAGTACTCTTCAACAAAATTCTGGAGAATAATTAATATATTTTTTAAATTTTCTTTACTGAAATACTGCTGAGAATAAGTTCTTATTATTAAGGGTGGGTTAAATAGTGGCACAAAATGTAAATATATTTGAATGTGCCATTTCTTTGGCCAACCAAATCAGACTAATATATTCACCACTGAACTTAACGATCTTAAGGAAACAATCGAACGAATATGTTAATTTTAAAGTGCAACTTTGTCAGACTTTTATCGGATGTCATGAATATTTATCGTTTATTTCCAAACGTTGCCTCCACAATCAGTTTCTTTTGTCCAAGAACCAGTTTAAATGGCCAAAATTGGACCAAGAATGGACTTTTATCATTTTTAATTGCACCAGTATCAGATATGCAGCAAACTTTATGATGTTTATGTTGTAAAGAGGTTAAAGGTGAACTTATAATATCACAGATAAAATCTAATCTTGTGGTCATGTACATTCCTTATTTAATTATAATAATAATATGTAAGTAGGTAGGTTCATTTAACGCAACATCTACAAAAATGCCAATAAATTAATTTAAATAAAGGCCATTGTTATTGTTAGTGTAGTTTTAATTGTTTTAAAACAAATGCCGAGACCTTCGTAGCATAAGTAGGCAATATTTTTATCAAATTAAATTTCGTATTCGAATTCAAAACATTAAAACAGTTTATTAACACCGTCACAATGAAATTTGTACACAACGAAAATACCAATTAATATGATAATCGTTTGGAAATTTAACTCGCAATTAAATGTATATATAACAAATTGTAATGACATGCCAAACTTACGGCACCTTTAATTAGTGTGAATCGATTCCACTAGAAATATTCCACTGGGCCTTTAATCACTTAAGCGATTACGGATTGATTTAATATTTCATTTCCATCATTAATGTTACAATTCCTATTTAGGAAAGTTCTGCGGTGTAAAATTTCCGATGCATACCCTAAACTGTACGTTGGAATTTCTGATAACAACAAAAATTGTTCTGCTTTTGGTTGGCATGCAAATTATAAGTTTTTAAAATTTTATAATAATTTACTGATAATATTTCAAATTTATTATAAAATTTGTAAAACAATTTAAATTAATTAAGGATATAATGCAATTATTAAAATAATTTTATTTTGTGATAAAAATAGTGAATTTCTCCGATTTTCATGGTTGAATAATTTAACTGATTATTATATTATTTGTTATTAAAATTTATTATAAAGTTCAGTAAAAATGAAAATCATTTAATTCAGATAAAGATATAAACTAATATCAAATATAAAACAAATTTCTTTTATGATAAAAACTGTGATATTCTCTTATTTCTTGTACATTTAAAATTATAACATCTTGATGGTTGAATAACTAAATCGACAATTATTATTTACTATTAATTTTTTTTTGACTTTAGTAAAAATTAAAATAATTTAATTTCAAAAAATATATATTTTCCAATTATTAAATATTAAATCAATTTATTTTATAATAAAAGTAATGAATTTCTCTCATTTCTGTACAGTTGAAATTATAACAATTTTGATGATTGAATAACGTAATTGTAAAAGTAAAAATTAATATCATTTAAAACAAATAAAGATATAAAATAATATTAAATAAAAAACAAATTTATTTTATGATAAAAACTGTGATATTCTCTTATTTATTGTACAATTAAAATCATAACGATTTTGATGATTGAGTACTATTAAAATTTGTTACAGATTGATTGTAAAAATTATAATGATTTAATTCCAAATAAAAATATTTTCCAATTATTAAATATTAAAGAAATTTATTTTATAATAAAAGTAATGAATTTCTCCCATTTCTGTAGAATTGAAATTATAACCATTTTGATGATTGAATAACGTAAATGATTATTATTATTTCTTATTAAAATTTATTATAAAGGTCAGTAGATTTAATTCAGATAAAGATACAAAATAATATTAAAGATAAAACAAATTTATTTTATGATAAAAACTGTGTTATTCTCTTATTTATTCTACAATTAAAGTTATAACGATTTTGATGATTGAATAACTAAATCGATTGTTACTATTTATTATTAAAATTGGTTATAGACTTTAGTAGAAACTAAAATTATTTAATTGCAAATAAAAATTCCAATTATTAAATATTAAAGAAATTTATTTTATAATAAAAGTAATGAATTTCTCCCATTTCTATACAGTTGATTCATTTTGATGATTCAATAACGTAATTGATTATTATTATTTCTTATTAAAATATATTGTAATAGTCAGAAAAAATGAAAATCATTCAGATAAATATATAGAATAATATTAAATATAAAACAAATTTATTTTATGATCAGAACTGTGATATTCCTTTATTTCTTGTACATTTAAAATTATAACGATTTTGATGGTTGAATAACTAAAACGATAGTTATTATTTACTATTAAAATTTGTTATAGACTTTAGTAAATATTAAAATAATTTAATTCCAAATAAAAATATTTTTCAATTATTAAATATTAAAGACATTTTTTTGTGATAAAGTTCAGTAAAAATGAAAATCATTTAATACAGATAAAGATATAAAATACTATTAAATATAAAACAATTTTAGTTTAGCATGATCAAACTAGTAAATTTCTCTCACTTTTTTTACAATTGGGATCATAACTATTATGATGGTTGTATAACTAATATGATTGTTATTATTTACTATGCAAGTTAATGAAATCTGGTTTTGTAAAAGTTCATTCACATTTTTAAGCTTTTTGTTGAACATTTTTTCTTTCCCCTTATTATAAAATACTTACTACGAATTACATAAAAGCATTTCAATTTAAATAGGTTTATATAACGTATAATTTGGTAACAGTGAAAATAAATGAATCTGTACAAAAATTATTAACGTTTTTCTAACAACATCAGAGAAATCAAAGCAAAACAAAAACAAGTTCCATAAAGTATTGAATAAATGAAATATGATTGATTGAAAGGTATTAATTAAATCGATAATTTTTCCGTATTTCACAACAGGTGCTGATGGTGAGGGTCACGAAAAATTGCTCACATACTCTTATAATTTTCACAGTCTCATAAATCATTGGCCTTTAACATTGTCATATTCGTTAAGGTCATCCAGTTAGATACAAAGGTTAGTTTTTATTGTCTTTAATAAAATTAAAAGCAGTACCACGGTGGAGTATAGCAAGGAATTTTTTTCGCTTATAATAAAAACTGTTTTGTGTACAATGTTATGTACATAAAATACGTGGTGGTACTTTTTGTTGTCCTGCAATTCTATATAAACAATAATTAAAGTTTCGTCAAAGTATATAATTAAAATTATTTACAATTAATTTTAAGTTGTTAGCAACATAAAAGTTAACAATTAGTTTACATATTTTTTTTCTGGTCTGTTTTGGTTTGGTTTTATTACGTGAATCTGGTGATTCCATCAAACAAATTCGGTTTATTAGTTGTTCAAATAAATCAAGGTGAATCGAGGTGGAAGATAAACAGTAAAGTACCAAATATTGACCTTCCAAACACACAATTTCTTTATGTTGCCAATTTTGTTTATTGTTTTTTATTTATTCAACAACTAGTATTCGTTTTTTTATTTTAATTATATTCAGTATAATTTAAATTAATTAGTAGCTCTAGAATGTTTTAATTGGGGAATATTTGATAAGATGCGTAGAACGACTTTTTTATTGTCGACGAAAGAATTTAGAGAACTTTTTGTTTCATAAATAGGTGGTCAAAATTTGGGAGCAGTTAAAACACCTTCAATAAAGTCGAAAACCTAAATAAGTTTTTTTTTAAAGAGTCTTTTTAAGAAAATACAGCCCCTCAAATTTAAATTTAAAAAATGTTGTTTTCCTCTCATATTTCCGTAACTTTTGATCCAATCGTGTTTAAATTTGGTATGTGGGTTTTTAAATGTGGATAATTTAGAAAACAAATGTTTTCTTGATTAATTTGGATTAACACAGTCGTTATTGAGAAATTTCAATTTAATGTTTGAAGAAAATTAAAATGAACATTAAAACTGAAATATCTAAATATTTTTTTCTAAAGTTTCTCCTGTTTTTAACTCATATTTCCGTAACATTTGATACAATCGTGATTAAATTTGATAATGTATTATTTTAAAATATGTACCTACAGTTCAATTTAATAATTTTTTTTTCATTGTACCACAGTAGTGTAGATTCTGGGATGTGCTCCTCTTTTCTCACCCTATTTTCCTTACCATTGAATATTTTTTAAAACTATTAAGTTTCTCATATTCTTGGCACAATTTAGAACAAAAAAGTACTCTTGATTAATGTTGATTATCACAGCCATTCTTAAGATATTACAGCTTTAATGTTTGAACAATATCAAAATGAACTGTAAAAGACAAATATCTTAAAAACCACTGTGATAATCGAAATTAATGAAGAGTACCTTTTTTCTTCCTAATTGTGCATATAATATGAATAGCTTAACAATTTTAAAAAATATTCAATGGCGTCGGAAATAGGGCGAGAAAAAAAGTTCAAAATCCCCAGAATCTACGCCACTGTAACAATATGGAAAAAGTTTATTATATTGAATTGTAGAGATGTATTTTAGGATAATACATACCAAATTTAAACACGATTGTACCAAAGACTACGGAGATATGAGAAAAACAATTTTTAAAATTTAAATTTGGGGGGCTGTATTTTTTTCAGTATAAACTTTTATGACTATGGGATGTTCTAACTGCCCCCAAATACCTTATGTAGTTAACCACAAATCTAATGTATATTATAGTAAAAAATCAATTTTTAAATTAAAGTGTATCACACTCTTTGCACAATTAGTGCACACTTACTAAGATTATTATCGATAACATTCGCACAAATCATGATGATCATGAGGGCCGCCATCCACGATATCGATGTCCAGACAAACATTTAATTGTTTCGATTATTGTTTATCTTTGATCCGCCGTGTTTTTCCATTCTTCCTACTTACAATGGAAAAAACTTGCATTTCATTTATTGACATTAACCATTCGTTGACGTGATCGTAATGAATTCACTGACGTTGGGTCGTGTATCTATTAGTTTTGTTTGTCGGTTCGATTTTTTTCTCTTTCGATATTTTTACGAACCGTTAAAACGGACACGCAGTTTTATTTCCACCGGGCACGTCGACCTTCGCGTCGCGGGGCAATTTTTTATTGTAATTTTTCTGCAGATCAGCCACATATTATTTATTCCGCAACTAGTTCTACAAAATTGTTCGTTTCAGCCTTGTAAATTGCATTTTTTCGTCTCAATAGTTAATGGTGTTTCTTTTTAAGGAAGCTACGTTTGTTTACAGTGAAAAAATCATTCATTTCATTGTTTACATTAGTTAGAATTAATTGTTGTTTACATTTAAATTAATGCTGGTGACAAAACGAGGTTTATTGCATTTTAAACTGGCCTCAGTTGTGGAAATTTGAAGTTGCCTAGAAATCTGATACGAGTAATCCAATGAGGATTTTTTAAAGCTGACTTATCAAGATAATGTATTATGGTATATTACATTAATCTTATCAAATTATCAGTATTACTAATAAATAGTGATGTTTCATATGTAAGTTATAAATTGAAACATTTTTTTGGTAAATCCCAAAGGTATAATTTGTATGTTAAACACGTATAATTTTCTACTTGGCGTACCACAAAATTTTATGGTTTCAAAGTACCAAAATAAATTAACGTATTTAGTGGTTCTTAAAAAGAGAATTACTGTCCAAAGATGAGTTGCAGAACATATTTAAATTGATATGTATATCCTGTTGGTAACAAAAAAGTTAATAAATAAATCATGCATATTTACAACTTTGAAGTTTGAAACTTAGATGAAAATTTGAATAAAATGTTGTTAAGAAATTTAACTAAATTGTGATAAGGTTTCTTAAAAACAGTCTTGAAATTGTTGTTGTTTTTTTGTAGTTCAAGTTTAAATACAATGTCAAAACAATTTTTTTAAATTAGTGTAACTTTAATGGAGAAATTGGTTCTATTAAATTTAAAAATAATAATAATAATAAGGTATTTAATTTAACGGTCTAATTAATTGTAAATGTGGAGAGTACCATTAATTTTTTAATTTTCCAGAATTGTAAATAAATGAATCATTTTACAGATGTATGTTATCACTAATAATGAAATATTATTGCAAAATAAAAATAATATTATTTAGATTTTTAATGTTATCTGATTAATTTAGCTTTAATAATAAATATTAATGTTTTCAATACTAGGTACTGGGAAAAGTACTTTATAGTTTTGGCTCATGACTTATTTGAATAAATTTTATTTAAACATTTATGTATTCAATTTTATATACTTTATAAATATTTAAGAAGGCTTTCGTGAGGGATTGGAATTATATATGTTCAACCAAAAATATGGTACTTCACTATTCCTCGTAAAAAAAATACATTTATTCTTATTCTTATTCATCTTTGAATAAATTTGATCCCTTAATTTATATATTTATTTATCCTTCAATTATTGTTTTCCTGTACAAAATAAGGTTTCTTAGGCATGAGCATATGTTTGTAAAAAGTCTTCTAAAAATGAGGTCAAAGAGATCAAAGAGCAAATCCTTCTGTGATTTAAAAAAAATGAGTTTCTAGATATACAGTAGTGGCCATAATTATAGCAATTTACTAAAAACATATGAGTTATTTGATGATATAATATTTATTGTTTTTTCTAGTCTAGTGAAAGTCCAGTTTTGACTTCAACAGTGACGAGTCTAAATTTAATTTATAAAAATATGATGGCTCTGCTCATGTTAAATATCCTACAGGATCAAAACTATCCAAAAAATTTGTTATACCCACAGTTAAACATGGTGGTAATTCAATTATGTTATGGGGATTCCTCAATTCTTCTGGTGTAGGCCTCCTTAGACTAACTTACGTTCAGGGATATATTAAACAACAATTTGGTTCCATATATTGAAGAAATGATGCTCTTAGTTAACGTGAAAACGATCCCAAACATAACATAACATCCCTTTAAAAATTAAAGTTGCTATAGTTATGTACAGCTCGATTCAAAAAAATATATGTAATAGTTTAGAGAATGAGAATATATTAGTTTTTATAATATTTTAACAATTCACATTAAATGAAAGTGTTATGGCCAAAATATTTAACATTTTAAAAAGTTCCTATAATTATGTCCACTACTGTAATGTATGATGAGATAATATTATTCCATCGATTTGTGAAATGATAAACTACTGATCACAAATTGGCCAAGTACATGAAAAATTTACTCAAAGACTATTTTTTTAGTCACTAAAATGTTAAATAGGAAGTTCAGACATTTCTCCATGTGTCCATTAATTATTTTTTTACCTAATAAACGGTTTAATTCTGAAGGGGAGGTCAAAACTGAGGTTGATCATTTCTTCAATTCCAAGAACTCGAATCATGTAAAACATTGGCAGAAAAGTGTCCATTATAATTGTGATAATTTTGTTGCATAAAAGTTGTTTATATAATAAATAATAATTTTAAAGTTCAACATTAAAAAACGTAAATTACTTAATACAAAATATATTCTAAGGAACAGTGAGTAATCATAAATGTAACTGTAAATCAAGATATAAAGGTATTTTAACATATTACAATTTATCAAAGTAGTTTGTCTTAGTAATTGCGAGGTTTCCCTGCAGTTACGTTCTTTACATCTAATTTGTGGTTTTTACCACATTTTGCCTGTCTCTAATCTAGAATTTGTTCCTCATATTATGTCACACAGTTCTTGGAAATTTTCATTATCACCAAGAAAAAAAATACTTCTGTATTTACAAAACAAACATTAGAATCGAATGTTTTTCCACCTTGCACTATACACAATTGCCCATTAAATTACTAGACAAATGTTTAAGTCGTATACGTCAATTTGTCTGACAATATTTGCCACACAAATACTGTGGCTTTTCCAATAAGTCACCTTTTTTAAATTAAAACGGCTTTATTGACAGGGCAAAGTTGTGAAATTTATTATATTTACTTACACAATTTTAAAATGGCAAGATCTTGTTATTTGTTAGATAATTTAACGCAATCGTTTTTCGAAATTATAATTTATATTTTTGCCAAAAATAAGTAAAAATCAGCTCAGTAATAACAATGATTGAACCTATAAATTTAAACCAACTAACCATAGTTAGCACCAAATATATTAGGTGCTAATAATAAAACACTTTTACTTTATTCCAAAATAATTTATTATACGTATCTTACATGTTGGTAAAAGTATTGTACGGTAACCTACATAAATTGAGACACGAGACATAC
The DNA here is from genome assembly GCF_024364675.1 of Aethina tumida. Classification (NCBI taxonomy): domain Eukaryota; kingdom Metazoa; phylum Arthropoda; class Insecta; order Coleoptera; family Nitidulidae; genus Aethina; species Aethina tumida. The sequence goes on along the minus strand of NC_065435.1, from coordinate 6,913,141 downwards.
ATACATACATAAAAGCTGGCAGTGCGCATTTTCCATTCAACACGATTCACTTCTTATCAACCGTCCATATTGTTTTTACATTTTAATAAAGTTGATTATAAAAAACAAAGGTTACAGTCTGAACTTAGAACGGATCGTCTGTCTCCAAATGACACGGTCCAAAGTGCGGACATAATTCTTGGAAATCACGAGTAGATCTTCGGAAATTAATTTTATCTGAGTCGAAAGTCGAATTAATTGAGGTTGTTGATTCAGCATCAACCGACTGGTAGGTGTGGTTTCGTATTTTGTTCTGTGCGTTTTTTATTCAACATTTATTTCGTCCAACTTTTTGGACCCTTCTTCATTTTTAGTAAACAAGATTTAATTAGTACGTTAAATTTGAATTTATGAGCTGTTTTTTATATATAAAAATAGTCACAGTTTTAATTAATTAAATGATAAATTATATTATTTTTGTTTGGATGCATCTAGAAGTTTCCTTAATTTACATGGAAGTCGTAGAAATTGTGGAAAAAGCGTAAGCATTTCGCTATTTTCGTAATTTTCCAATGCATTAGAACTCGTTACATTTTCTAGCAGGAAACTTGCGAAATGTGCGGTCGCAATTAAATTTTTAAATTAAATAATAATTGCAAATTTTAATTTTTTTGATAGTGGCTAACACCAAATTATGTAGATTGTCTAATTGCTTTAATACGTTAGTTACATACGTCTTTTCAAAATACGCAAGTAGATAATTTTAATGGTTTTCAAATTGTTTTAAGTTAAGTTCAGCTACTGCATTATGTTACACTGTCGTGACATTTCCCTATTGAATAATTGTACCACCTATACAAATTTAACTAACTAGTTTATATATTCCACTCCTAAAATAAACTATTACACTGCATAGTTTCTGGGGAAACATCAAATTACTAATTATTCGTAATATATGCATGTATTTTTGTTTTTCAACATTTTGACGCCCACTTTTGGTTATTATGTTCATTTTTCAGCGTAGGTGAGGAATAAAACAAAATTGATCATAAATTAAATAATATCTACATGATAATGTATAAAAATATTTTCATAAATATCTTTGCAAATGTAACCTTCTTATCTAAACTTTACACAATAAGTCGTTTCATAATTAATTATTGCAATTGTTTTATAATAAACAAAAAAATATTCCGAATTTAACAACAGAAATAGATAATATGAACTTTGTCCTCAATAATAAGGTACATAGAATTATCGTGTTAGAAAATAAAACGGTAATACTACAACTAGCAATAGTAATTAAATGTACAAGACAATTTGTATCATAACAAATATTTAATTGTCATTAATATACAGTGGTCAGAGAAATAACACAAAATTTAAAATTAATAAGATAATTCATAAAAGGTTTTTATTTAAATTTTGTCAGTCCAAAAAATATTTTTCAATATTCTGTGTTTGGAAAATTTGCTGACGCAACTGAAACCTTAAGGTGCTGAAAAATGGTTTACAATGTTTTTAACAAACATGAAACAATATCCTCATTTGAAGGTACAATAAGAAAACGTCCTAACAAAAAACTTTTTATAGAGAGACAAATTGGAAAAATCAGTAAATTTGGACCCTAGATACACTACAAAAACTTTGAAACATAATGGAAGAATGGAGTTCCTTGGCATGGTAGAGAAAATTATTGATAAAATGGTCCATTTCATGTATAAAGATATCATGAGAGATGTAATAGAACCATTTGCCAATGATATTTTACTAATTATATGGATTTATATACATGATGATGATCCGAAGAAAGCATCCCAAATTGGTTAAAAGAGATCATGTTGAGGTTCTCGATTGGCCAGTGCAAAGTCCGGGTATAAATCCAATTGAAAACTTATGGGGTGACATGAAGTCTCGATTAAAGACCAAAATCCATAAAATTCAGATAAATTGTGGTCATTAATTGAAGAGTCGTGGACTTTAATTTCAAACAATCGTTGCCAATATCTTGTTGAATCTATGTTTTGTTGTTTACAGGCGGTTATAAAGGCCAAAGTATACCCAACAAAATATTAACAATTTTTTTAAGATATGTATAAATATTTATTATTATTTTAAATGTGTGCTATTTCTACGAGCAGCTATTGCGCATTTATTTTGTTTAACATTTAATTTAAGTAGAAATTATTTTTGATTTAGGTACACAATGAATAATTGTAGAATAAATATAGTGTAATTATTTTACATAAAATATAAAATATTTTAATTGCATTTAATTAGAGGTGTGCATTTAATAATTAACATTAAATAGTAATATATGTTATTTTTCTGACTACCAATATAAATATGTAATTATATTTATATTTCTAAAGACATTTTTAGAAATGGTATATTTAATAAATTCAAATTTAAATTTAAAATTAGTAAGCAACGCTCCATACACAGACAGCAGCAAATTATAACAAAATAATTTGCAGTTCCCTATTATTTGATCAGAATTTAAGTATTAGTAGTTACAGACAGCGACCGACAGGTGTCGGTGGGATCGGCAGGTTGTTTCTAATTTGTCTATTCTATCACGCTGTCAAGTGTCAAATGAGGCACAGTTGCTGGTAAACTAATCGTGAATTTGTGAATAATGCTTTTATTTTAGCTCATGTTTATTTTTGTAAGCGTGTTAAAAAATGTAATTCCGCGAGCGTGAAGAATGTAATAATCCGATTGGCAGCTTCCCATGATGACGTGACCATTTGTTTACAATAATGGGGTGGTTAAGTTGTTGCGAGTGCAAATCGAAAGAGGAGAAAATTGTTGAATTAGATTTTTCGCGGTGCGGCATCGCCGAAGTGCCCAACGATGTATACGCTAATTCGCCCACACTCGAGGTGCTCCACCTCGAAGGGAACAAGGTGGGACATTTAAATTTGCCATTTAAACACCATTCAACCATTGAGTGTTTGTTTTAAAACGTTTCAGCTCAAAGATCTGTCCCCGCAGCTGTTCCAATGCATTGATCTCAGATACTTGAATGTCAGCGACAACGAAATTAGGGCCATCCCACCACTGATTTCCAAGTTAACCAATTTACAAGTGTTGATATTCAGTAAGAATGGTGAGTTTTCGAACTTAGTTGCTAGCAGGGCTTATCAGTGGTTTGCAAATTAAATACTCGTAAAACTTTGTCACTTATTACACAATATTGATTTTTTTTATGGAACAAACATGAAATGAGTAAGTACTTATGAAACCAATATTGTATTACACAAATCTTATTTTTAACTTGTCCATTCTTGGTTACTAATATTTTATATAAAGATAAAAATGGATAAGTATAGTAGTATATTACTACATATTTGTTTAATTCATACTGAACTGATTGTTGTTAATTAAACAGATTTTTTTCCACATTGTTTGTTTATATATTTATATATTCCACATATATATTTTTTGTACTATTATTTATTATGTATCTAAACCAAAATAATTTTTACTTAAATTAAATTTTACACAAAATGTGGATATTGACAGAAACAGCACTCATTTAAAAAATATATGTATTATTTATTTATACATAACTTAAAAAAAATGTTAATATTTTGTTGGGTACCCTTTGTTCATTATTAGATTAAACGAGATGTTGGCAACGGTCGTTTAAAATTAAATTCCACGACTCTTCAATTAATAACCACAATTCATCTAAATTTGTAGGTTTTGTTGTTCCATAAGTTTTCAATTGGATTTACTTTACTGTGGCCAATCGAAAATTCAACATGATTATCTTAAAACTAATTTTGAACAACTTTGGACGCATGTTTTGGATCATTATCGTGTATAAAAATCATTGTAATTGGTAAATTATGGTTGGTAAATGGTAAATACATCTCTCATGGCATTTCTATACATGAAACTGTCCATATTATCAATAAATTTTTGTAATGGTACACCATGTCAAGAAAAGTAACCCCAACTCAAACTTTTATTTGGAGGACGACGAACTTATGTTTACGATAGGATCAGCTATTCTATTGAACTTCATCACTACAAAGTACTCTTCGCCAAAATTCTGGAAGATAATTAATATATCTCTGTGCAAACTTCTGTTAATTAATTCATTTGTGGAGGATTTGTTTACTGATTCTTCCAATTTGTTTGCCTTTAAATGTCCTATTTCTTTGGCACCACTGTGCATTACTAAAATTGATATTAAATGTACACATTCTAAGCAAAAACGACAAAACTACTCTTGGCCTACTGAGAATTGCAAAGTATGCACTATGATGACATAAAATCAATATTGTATGAATATTAAAAGATTGTACTCCAATCTTCTATAATATTAAAAAAATACACCATAAAACGACTAAAAATAAAATGACAAATTATGGTAAAACATGTGAAGAGCATTTAAGGAGTATATAAAAAAAATTAATTATGACATAAATTAATAACTACTAAATTAACGAGAATGTGTGTTAAATTCCAATATTGACAGTTTTGCTTTACAGTTTTAGATGGGGTTCATCCAAATTTAGACAAGTTAAATAAACTTACAATGTTAGATCTCAGTATGAACGACCTGGGTAAAGTGCCAGAGGCAATAATGAGCCTAATCAATTTACAGCAGTTGTGTTTAAACGATACAGGGATCGATTTTGTACCTGCGAACATCGGAAGATTGTCGAACTTGAGGATTTTGGAACTGCGCGACAACAATCTGTGCGAATTGCCCAAATCAATCAGGCGTTTGACCAATCTACAAAGATTGGACGTAAGCGATAACAACTTGACTAATTTGGTAAGCACATTAAATGATCTATTTACGGATTGTTTGTTTGTTGATTAAATAGTAAATCTCATATTGTTTACTTTGTTTCAATAATATTTATAGTTTTCCGATTCTTTGATTAATCATAAGTGTTTTCCCTCAATCCATATTTTAATAAATTATCCTTCAAGGAATTAGTTTATTGATGATTTATATGGTGCTGGAAAAAGTAATTTACGTATTTTTCGTTTAAATTAAAAATAACCATGTTTTATAAGCAAATTCAATTCAAAGATCTATTCAGTTTTGACCTTCTCTTCAAAAGAATGTAAAAAATTGGATAATGACATCTTTTGAGGTGAATAATTTGAATTTCCTAAATTAAATAGATGTAAAATTATTTTTAATGTGCTATTTTGATCAGTAATATTTTTTTGAATATTTGTTGCTCTAGAAAGTTGAGATTTTAACACATTTTATTCGGTTCATTCCTAATTCATTTGTTGTTTAGCACTGTAAAATGCCTTAAAGAAGACTTTCTTCTGAAGATTTTGCCGCTATAATTGCAATTTTGGAACATGACAATCTCAAGTATTGTTTGGAATCGTTATTGGCAGACTGGTAATGCCAATATACGGCATATACGGTGGTGGCCGACAAAGAGCTACGATCAGAAGACAGGACCGTGGAGACGTTGGAATCACTGTAAGTCTGTCTACCATCAGGAAAAGGTTACATGAAGTTGGTCTTAGAGCCAGAAGACGTTTCCGATACCCTCTATTAAACAGGGTCTTCACAAACAAATTTACATTCGAAACCCCCAGCCTCAAAATTTGGAGGAGATTGTTTATACCCAAAGAAATTGGTGATATTTTATTACTGCTTTAAAAGCTGCAATTCAAATTATTCACTTCAAAAGACATGAAGAAATGTCACACATGGAGGAATATCTGAACTGTGTGATGAATGATGTAGAATGTTCCACTTAAAATTTTGAAGCTTCCTTTGAATGTCTAAGGTGACTGATTTATGTTCAGACTTACCCCACCAGAAACGTAAATTATTTTTCCCAGTATTTATTTTTTATATAAAATTTGCATGTTCTGTAAATCTTCTAGAATGAAGTGTGCGAGTCCCACGGGAATTTGACTGAACTATGGATAAATGGGAACAACATCAGCCAATTGTCTGTTTCAATCACGCACTTGAAGAAGATCAACGATTTTGATGCTTCTTACAACAATTTGGTATCGATACCAAAGGAAATAGGTCACTGGACCAAAATTACAAATTTGATACTCAGTTTTAATACTTTATCCGCTTTGCCTAAAGCTGTAGGCAATTTAAGAAACTTACAGGTACTCAAGCTAGAATCAAACTTTTTAGAGGAGTTACCAAGTACTATAAGCAAGCTTTCCAACTTGGAGGAGCTAAATTTACAAAATAATTCACTGATCAAAATTCCTAATGGCATTGGGCATTTAAGAAAATTAGCCACGTTAATATTATCGGATAATAAATTGAAGCATTTACCCGCTGAGATTGGTAGTTGTACGGCATTAACTATATTAAATGTCCACAACAACGAACTTAAAAGACTGCCAGATGAAGTAGGTCATTTACAAAACTTAACTACGTTAGGATTAATAGGTAATCAACTGTCTTATCTTCCCATAACCATATCCAAGCTTTCGAACTTGAAAGCACTATGGCTAACACCAAATCAAACGCAACCGTTGATCCATCTACAAAACGAGCAGCTGCCAGACGGCCAAGTCGTTTTGACATCCGTGGTCTTTCCACAAAAAGAAACAACACCAACTTCCCATTCGTGTCACATTAGCTTTAACACAGAAAGAAACGAGACTGATATCACCGAGGCGAAGGCCTCGCTATCGCTAAGCCGCACCCCGACGCCCCACCACAAAGAACTCAAACGGCTCAGGGAGATACTCAGAAACACGAACGTACCAGAAAGCCAAATACCAAATATCTCCGAGATCAAAGAAGCCAAAGTCACCCACATCTCAGCCGATCTGAGCGTCTCGCAGCTGAGCCTGAACGAGTCGCGGGACGGCGATCCGTCGAAAACGCCGCCCAAACAACCGCCCCCCTATCACATAGCGGCGGCATATTCTAAAAACGCGCATCTATTTGCTCAAATCAACCCGCACGATCAGCCGAAGCAGTTCAGCCAGCAGCAGCCGGCCAACATACACATGCCGACGCCGAAGCTGGCCAACAACAGACACCAAATCGCAGCGGCCATTCTAAACGACGAAGTACAAAACAACCACGCTCCAACGCTCCAGCTGGCCGTCTCCAATCACAGGGAGGGGCCGTATGGGGTCAATCCAAATTCTAAACATGTTAAATGGCCTTTCGGGAAACACAAGGTTTGTCAAGTCATCGAGGTCGACTTGCCGGACAACAGGACCAACTTCGACTTTCAGATTGCGACCAAAAATGATGTAAGTATCATCACCTTCTTAACTAGCTTATAGATTTTGAATTTCTTTAACAATATATTTAATAGAGTAGTTTTTTCACATACCTAATTGAATGGTAAAGTGTTTCATTGAATTTAAAGTGTTTGAAATATCTGCCAAAAAGTCATATTTATGTAAAATTATATTATATTCTTTCTACAGGTCATTTTGTACCTAATAAATAAAAAATTTAGTTCATTCATTTATTTGAATTGATCAGCTATAAAGTTTATTATTTTTAGGGTATATATGTTGAGGATGTACACAGCCAGGGACAGGCGTATGAAAAATTGTACGAGGGCGATAAAATATTGGCGTTCGATGACACTGATTATTCGGCGATGGATCCAATATCTGCATATCAAGACGCCTGTCGTAAAGTGAACACAGTAAAAACTGTTGCCGTTTCGCGGAAACAGGCCACTTAAATTTTTACATATTTGCTAAAGTTTTCATTGGATTTTAGTAAGAATTTGTTAATTTTTTAAATGTAATTCTATGTGTCATATATACAAATATACTTATATAAAAAATTTTTCATATTTTACTGGGTCATCTGATATTTTGGCATAGAGATTTTCTTCAGATATTTACCAAATTGTACTCGTATTGTGTTCATTTATATTGTTGTTAGTTGCAAATATTGGATGAACCAGATTTAATGTACTGCAATGTTTACATCATTTTTAATATACAATGTATAAGAGTGACACAATTTATACGATAAAAGACTGTTATTTTTCTTGTTGTATAAATGTGTTTTTACCTCATATTTTGTAATTTATTTTTTAAAAAGGGCTGTGAATTTGAATTTTTAGAAAGTAAGTAGTTTTGTATTATGTTATTTATTTGTAAATTAAAGTGTTAATTTATGGTATGAACTAATAAAACTTGACTGACTTGATATATTTATACTTTTTTAAATAAAAAATACTCGTACATGATTGCTCCGTTTTCTTCTAGCGCTTCATGTAATCAGCTAGCGTTTTATATGTATGTAAGTGCAATGGCAATGAAAAATACACCATATTAACTAATCTATATAAAAATTTAATGCTCTCATTGTAATTTTATTGTTTAATTGCCTAAAGTGCAACTGTTTACATATTAATTATTATACATATATTTACTACTTAATGTTAATCCAGATATTGTACATAAATGACCAAAACTAATGTTATTACAATAGTTTTTTACTAAATACATATGAAAGTTCTTTATGAATGTTATTTTCAAAAAAATAAAAAAACTTCTTTGGACTTAATTTGAATTTTATTTCATCCCTCATTTATATACATTAATACTTCTGTAACTTACTGAAGGAAGAGTAATAAATTTTTTAATTAAATATTAAAAGAACATTCAGTAGTGGCTATAATTATATTTAAAATATTAAAAATATGAGCTAATACATAATTATTTAATCGTTTGACGAAGTGAAACTAAGAAAAAATATTATTCAGCCTTACCAAGACTGAGGGGAACAAGATGAGATCGTTAAGAGTTTACAGCTAAATAAGTCAATTGTTTCCAGTTTTATTGAAAAATTTAGAGAATATGGCCAAATGGTATCTACGAAAAAATTGGTCTAAATTTGAAAGAAAAGAGATAATTGGTCGAGTGTCGTATATTTGGAAAATGGTCGAGTCTATACCTGAGTCTAGATGGTCCAAAATTATAAAACGAAGGATATTATACAGTGTTAATGTTAAATTAAATAATGTAGATTTAATAATTAAATACCTGATACTGTATATCAGAGATTACGAAGCAGAGAGAATTTTTTAAAAAAATATTAATACTGAAAAAATATATTCTTTTTGTATTAAAATCGACTTTTAAGTCACTTTTTATCCTTAGTTTATAAACATTAACGGGTCTATAACTTACTGAAGTAAATAAATGATAATTTAAAATAAGAAAGGGCAATAATTTATCAATTAAATGTTAAGAGAATAATCAGAGAAGACAATATTGACTGAAAAAATAAATTTATTTGGACTTAAATCGACTTTTAATACCCACTGCCTCCTAATTCATTAAGTTAAATATATATGTAACTCACTGGAGTAAATAAATGAAACTTCAAAATAAGGAACAGTAATAAATTTATTAATTAAATGTTAAAGGAACATATATCAATGAAGACAAAGCAGGTAAAATTTAAGTAAAAAATATTAATACTGAAATGGCCAGAACGCCGGCATAACTGGACAAAAAATACAATATTACAATATATACAAAAAATTACTTTAAAACCAAAACATTTCCGTCGTTTTCAACGGAGTTTTCACAATAATTAAAAATCAGTCAAATTTAGGAACAAATACACAAACATGCATTTGAAACAGTGTGATAAATTAATTAAAATAAGGACCGCAATTTTAAGTAAATGGCCGAATCTGTTTATAATAACAGAATAAAAAATGTCCCACTTGGGGACTAATAAATGCATTGTTCAACAATATTGTTTTGCGTTAAAACAGTAGAACACATACATAATAAATCAAGGATTAAAAAATACATTTTAGTATAAATAATACTTTATACACTCTAGCAGCCTAGTTCTTAAAATAAATAAAACTAATTTAGTCTTACACATGTTACAATTGTTCAGCAGGTAGGGGGGCATTAAAAAACTAATACATAACAAGTACAAAATTGTAAAACTATATACATTTTCTTACGAGTACGACATAAAACATTTTTCATGCAATCGAAAATTATTGCCTTTATTTATAAATGGACGGTGCATTTTTACAATGTTTAAGGTCGAAAGGGTAACAATTATTTCAGACATTTAATGGTGCACAACCGAAATGGATTACGCCTTTTAATACACACAACACCTTGTCCTTCCTACTGAAAATAATTAGCGACTTGACAAACGAATCGCATCAACAAACAAAAATATATGGCAAGAAAAAAAACGTTTGTCACGACGCGTCCATCCTGCTAGTGTGCACCGTGACCGGCACCACGATCGAATTCGGATTCTTCTTCGGATTGAGCTGCGTGAACATCTGCTTGCCCTGATTGGGCGTGTTCAGGCTGACGCTCGTCCGAACGGACGCGTTGTCGGACGTGAAATCGTTGGAGTCGTCCTCCAGCGAGTCCAGTTCTATGGCACGACGTGGCTTGGGGGCCAGCGAGAAGTGGTCGCTTTCCTCGTGGGGCGGCGTCATTGTGGAGTAACCGTGGTCCGAGTCGGCCGTGTTGGCGGCCCTGCTGGCCCCCCTCCTGTACGTGTTGGCCACTGCGACGACGCAGTAGGGCGACATCACTCTGTCCGCCCGGTTGGTGCCGCCGGTGTCTTCCTCCAACAGTTTGTCTCGGTGGTTGTGGCCCAGGTCGTGGTAGTTGTCGTTCACGTTCAGGTCGCTCATTCGTAGGTGATTGTCTTGGGTGGAAGACAGGTATAGGCGTTCGGTTGAGGGGGTCGTGTACGAACGATAACAGACGAACAGAAGTATGAATAAAATACACATGGCAATGACTGACCCCAAAATCGGGCCCACCGGACTTAGGTCAGTATTCACTGGGTCAGACAACAAGTTGGAATTGTACTCTTTGTAGGGAGTTACCGACCCGAAAACCCCATTAAAACAAGCGGAGATGGATGTACAGAACGGTTTACCCAAATAATTGCCATCAATGTCGTATTTACACCACTCACAACCAGTTAAACCAAGACAGTCCAAATAGGACTGCTCAACCTGACAGTTAACAGGAAAACAATTCTCAAAATTGGATATGTCTGAGTCGCTGTGAAAGGTTGCCGCTTCCAAAGACACATCGTCCTCATCACTGTACCAAAGACAAGGCACGTTATCAGTTATGTTCTGGTTAACGTTGGGGCAAGTCTGGTCGTGCACGTTCAAGGGACACTCGCACGGACATTCGCACTCCTTCTGCTCCATTCTGTTACAGTTCAGACACAGTCTGTCCACCACACTGCAGGGGCAGAAGGTTGGCACCCCATCACAGGTTGCGTTAACAACCCCCACGAAAATGTTCGTGTTGGGTACCGAAGTTATGCGGTATGTTACGCAGTGTTCACCAGGTACATAATTGGCCAATACGTCCGTGAAGCTTGTGTTAAGTCTGTAGTATCTTTGTATGGTGTTGTTGCTGTAGTTGTTGCACAACAGTTTGCGGATGAAATGCTTGTGATTCAGTATATCGTTAGCCACCAGTGTCTCCTTGTGCACAATATGTTTTTGTTCTATGGCTGGCCTAGCTTCGTTTATCACCATTAAACTAGGATGATATATTAGATATCCATGGTCATCCATAAGAAAACAAGTAATCTTGTCATCAATACAGAATGGCATGTACTCCAACATCATTCTATATAAATATCCGTAAGTGAGGTCGACAGCAACGACAGTTTGTGCCGTTGCATACGCCATTGTGACTATATAACCGGCTCCACTGCTATCCAAGTAAGGAGGCACAAAGACCACCCTACTAGTGTTTTCCTCCTGGTGTTGTATGGCTCGTAAAAACCACGATCTCTTCGTCGGTTCCAGTACTGACCCAACAACACCACCAGGAAACATCTGTAAGACACCACTAAAAGAAGTCGCGTACCTTCTAACAATATACTTAGACAACAGAGAAGTCAGGTGCTGTTTCCTTAAGAACTCCATAATGTGATTCAGGGCAACGACTTCGTCACGTACTCCTTTCTTCAAACCAGGGTTGGCCAGCAGTCTAGTCTCGTCCTTCAGATAAGCCCAGTAACCTTGAGCAAGAGATTTATCCTGGGTGGTTCTTAGGGCGTGGAAAGGCGAGTTGAAACAGGACATACTCAGGTACAATGATGGCACATCTACAAAACATATTAAATACTGACTATTCGTTCCCACATAAAAAACAAGTTCAATGTAAATTTAGCAATATTTTACTGATACAAAAAAAAATAATTTGGAAATAAACAGTTTACCTTTGGTGGTTAATTGAATGAAGTGCTTGCACAACTTGTAATCATGGAATGAATCCAAATTTTGATAGAACAACTTAGTATTGGAAGCACTAGGATGTAAACTGGCCCTAAAGGGCCAACTTCTGGAACCATACTTGTTCCTTATGGCCACACAGATGATATACCACTGTCCTACCCTTTTCCAAACATATTTCCTCTAAAAATCAGAAGTTTTAAATGTATTCAAAACACATTGTACAAAGTAATTACCACATTTGTTGTATTTCCTTGAGAAGAAATATATTCACCCTTTTCTTCACTCAGTAGTTTTACCTTAAAGTTGTCTATGTCTGGTATTTTTTCCAGGCGACCAATATCAATGAAAGATATTTGATGATTAACTGTTGAAGGTCTGGGATAGGAAGGGTGCATTAAAACCAAACCTGTTGTATCTAACAAAAACGCATATGAATGTTGTTGATTACTACTATAGTAAGTAACGTCCTCAGCAATGTTAGAGAAGTACACATCCACCCCCAATACTGAAAAATGATTCTCCAGAAAATTGCCACCAATTGTGAATGAAACAGAGAGATCTAAAAAAATATGTATTTATAAAATATGAACCAAGGTTTATGTGATGTTTGTACCTTTGGTTACTGTGTCATATGCAGGAAGAGACACTCGCTGTTCCTCACTGAACAGCCTCTGAGGATTAAACATTTCATAAAAAAGGGCCACAGCATAACCCACACTGTTGGTAGAATTAATGGCCAACATCAGGCCTGCATTTACTGGTTTATTTTTGTGTGGGATCACATATTTGTCGTAATTTTGTTCAGCTATGTCCCTCAAAAAATCAGTTTCATACATTACTGACTTGGACTCTAGAATCAAACCAAAAGAATTGTTTAAGTGTTCACTAAAGTGTGTTTTAAACTCACCATCAATGACAGCACATGTATTTATGATAAAGGAAGAGTTGATCACTGATGAATACCGTTCAATTGCTTGTAAAACTATTTTGGCCTCTGTGAGGGAAGACAATAAACCTCTACTGACATATAAAATCATTATGGAGTCTTGTGGGTCAGCAGTTTTGTTTAAAATTATTTGTAAGGCACTTTCTATACCCAATGTATGATTAGTGGCACCTAAAATTAAGTAAATATTAATATACAGTTAAGAATAAACCACTAATTTTACATACCATGTCCTCTTTTTAAGGAGTCAATAAATTTAAAAAGATTATATTTGTGTGAGGCACTTGCATACTGTAATGTAGGTGTAATGTTTAACGGCTTCAACTGGTTCTTAGATTTAAAACAGTCTGGATTTGGACTAATAAGCTCTTCAGTAATACCAATTAATGCTATCCTATCAGTCTCATTCAATAAATTTACTATTTCTTTAGCTAAAAAAACTATGAATTGACACAGGAATAGAATAAATAACACCTAGGACTTACCAATTGCTTTTACAATTAGTAATTGCTTTTTACTTAATGATCCCCCATGATCTAACAATAAGATCACGTTTTTCCTTGTGTATTTGTTTCTCTTAATGTAATTCTTCCACAGCAATGTGTCATCATGTTCCTTACATGTTGAAAATGGAGAAAATTTTGTTTGTGTGTTGTTTATGTCTGTTATAATGTATTGCTGCTTTATTGCATGCCTGATGGAACCCATTTTCTGTTTATTACTTCTTAATACTACAAATAACATTGCATTTAGATTTAGTATTTTATAAAATGTCTTATACTTACTATAGTGATTGTTAATCTCATTATCAAAAGGGCCACCAGCATCCAAATCACTGTTTTTCTGTAATTGACATGGAACAAGAGTGTAGAGATCAGATGTGCTGTTGTAGACCATCTCCTCCAACATTAACTGTGCATTATTCAAAGAAAGAAACACTTCATTTATTGTATTGTTAAGTTTCTGAGCCATGGCTTCGACATCATCATGTACTTCAGAACTGGCAGATATGTATTTAAAGTTGTTGTAAAACTCCTACAAGTTACGGATATTAAAACATCAACTAATGTTTTGACTGTTTATACTTACAGAAATGAATGAAACTCCCAGTTCCTTATTTTTTATACCCATTATATCTTGGCTCAGGTTTTCCGCAATGAATTTAATGTCGAAGCTCGATGAAACATTTGTTATGAGTGTTAGAAATAATATTGTTGTTAATTTACATAGAACGTCCGCGGAGTTTTTTGGCAGTCTATCCATCTTAATGTAATAACGCTGTTATGTTGTGATTATCTCATATTAACCGGTGTGTTTAAATGCATTATAATTGGATTATTTAATTAGTTTCCAAAACATTTTTTTAACATAAACAAATATGACAGTACAGAACTGACATGTTAACTTTGAATGTTGCCTGCACTGATTTGGTGGCAAAATCAAAAATGCCCGAGGAGCGCGCGCCAAATTTGAAAAGGTCAGAAATATTTAGGTTTCCTATCAATTTATATTTTATGCTACCGAGTCACATAAATTCACATTTTCTAAATTAAAAATTATAATAATAATAATAATAATAATAATAATAATAATATAATTACTATTATAATTACCACTTTTAATGATTGTAAATAATCATTGGTCCTGTTGGACTTTTTTAGTCCCCAAATATCAATTTGAGTATTGTTTTTAGTAAAAATTAACTACTCTTGTAATTTATTTTGAACAAAATTTAATTTTTGGTTTCGCAAGAGATGACGTCTGTTACTTACTACCCTCTATATATTTATGGATTTTTACATTAGAAATATTTATTTCAAATTTGGTTTAAATAAATGCTTATTTTTATTTAATATTTTTTATTGTCTTTGTATAAGTATAATTTTAGTTAAACTTAATTTGAAATATTAATTATTTTTTTTTAAATAACTAATAATTTTTTCACTTTTTAAAATATTTAAAGGGTTTTCTGCGCAGAGCATAGTTGCAATAGTATGTACACTCATATATAAATATAAACAATTTGCGCTAAACGCTTTGTCTGTTCTCAATAGTCGCGAGGAAAAGATCTAACTCCGTGTCAAATTTAAGTGAATACTGAAATTGTGAGTTAATTTTAATATTATATTAATTATAAACCTAAGAGAAAATAAATTATTAATTTAACAAGAGTTGTACTAAAATTTTATTTTATTTTTCTTTAAATAATATCAATTTGAGAGTTGTTTTAGATCAAATTGATATTTAGAATAATGTTCATTATATTTATATAAATCTAATTTTATTTAAATTTAGTGTGAAATGTTTGAATTTACATTATTTTTAAAATATTAAATTAATTTTAGTTGTAATTACAAGAAAACCTGTTAATATTTTGCTTCAATTTGACCATTATATATTAGTTCCACCAAATTGTATATTGTTCTCAATAGACTCCTATTTATTAAATATTAAAATCATCGTTTCTAAATTATTTTTATTAATTTAAAACCTTTTTTGGCACTGGTGGATTTTTTTAACGTCCTTACAAAAGTACCCACTAAAATTAATACTCAATCAAAAATTTATACGTTGTGTTATTTGAGTTTTTTATAAGTAAATTTCATTTTAAAAATCTTTTTAAAAATATTATCAATTTGAGAGTTATTTTTCGTCAAATTGTGTTTAGTATAATATGCATTGATTGGTTTTATATAATTATTATATTTAATTTGACATTTAATTTGCATTTACATTAATTTTGTTAAATTTTTTATATTTATAACTACAGGAAAACCTTGTTAATATTTTGCTTTAATTTAATATATTAGTTCCATCAAATTGTATATTATTCTCAATAGAATCTTACTCATTAAATATTAAAAACACCTTTTCAAAATTATATATTAGTTATGTCATTTTTAATAATTTTAAATGATTTTTGGCTTTAAGGGACTTTTTTTAATGTCTCCACAAAAGTACCTTTTAAATTTATACATGTATACATTTTAATATTAAAAGATAATTTATATATTGTGTTATTTGAGTAGTTTATAAGTAAATTTGATTTTAAAAATCTAATTTAATAATAACAATTTGAGAGTTGCTTTTTGGTAGTGTTTTGTATAATCTTCATTCAAATATAATTTTATTTAAATTTAATTTGAAAGATCTGAATTTAAATAATTTTATTAAATACATTTTGGTTGTAACTATGCAAAAAATGTGACCATTCTATGTTGTTATTAGTATTAAGCAGAAAAATGTACCAACATTATTATCAACTGAAAATGAAATAACAGTATTTTATTACAATCACTTCACCTGAAAATAAGCAGGCTTATCACCAATGTTAAATGATTTTCGCGAGAAACTGATAAGAATTTCACAGTACGACTGACATCCAATACCTGATTCATGATCGTATGTGTATTTTGTATTTTGTATTTCTTGCATTCTTCTTCATATCAAACTAGTAGATAATACACTATATGCAAATCAATACTTCGAATTCAATATTTATTTTTACTGCTGAAGTTTTAAATTTCTTAATCGAATTGGTTTGTAAAATATTAACAGTTAACAGTCATGATTTCATTTTGCAGTTTAGCATAAACAAATATAGATACTAAATTATTGTATATTTTATAATTTTCAGAAACAAACATGAACAGAAATAGAGATATTATAGTTATTGACTCAGATTACGACTCAATCCCGTCTGACGATGATGCTACTCAAATAGTGGTGGGTAGAGGTGGATATATATCTCCTCAAGCAACCTTGGTTTTGCAGACGAATGCAATGCCCAACCATGATGCTTCTATGCCTCTTCAAAATGTGCAGACAAGCTTTAATCCGGAATCTTCTAATGCTGGTGCTATGACTATGAATGATTTAAATATGAATGTACCTCCTAGACCGGTGATCGAGAATTTTGAAGGCGATCATGATGCTTCAATGCCTTTCCAAATTGTGGAGTCAAGCTTTAATCCGGAATCTTCTAACGCTGGTGCTATGACTATGAACGATTTAAATGTGAATGTACCATTTAGACCAGCGGTCAACAATATGGCGAATAATAATTTGTCATCTCAATTTAATTTTGGAGGCAACCATGATGCTCCTATGCCTTTTCAAAATGCGCAGACAAGCTTTAATCTGGAACTTCCTAACACTGGTGCTATGACTATGAACGATTTAAATGTGAATGCACCTTTTAAGCCTGAAATCAACAATACTGAGAATTTGTCATCCCAATTTAATGTTGGAGACAATAGAGGAAATGTATATCGTACAAATGATATTCCCATCCAACATCAAGCGACCGTGGCCAGTGAATACGGCTGGACACCAAATGGTAATATGCCGACCATGGAAGTACCAGCTTTCAATAACAATCCTCGTAACGTGTCGACAATTACAGCTCCTGGATGGATCAATCAAGTGGATCATGTGCCATCCACATTAGGAAACATAAATGTTCCAGAAGTCGGCACCAATTCATACAACGTGCCTCAAGTGTCTTCCGCATGGAATAGATACGCCAGTACTTCCAACGCAGAATCTACTGCCATTGGTAATGGTGGACGTCGCATACAGTCATCCATGAAAGCAAGAATGCCTAACGAGGCTGTTAACGTTAGGATCTGTCGAGGCAACAACACCGGGGTCGCCGCTAACAGACCGAACGCACCAACATGCAGTAGATACGCTAATAATGTTGCTGCTTCAACTGCAACAGCTTGTGGCTGGGCCAATCGTCGCAGGAACATACGTGCTAAAGCTGCAACTTCGAAATTCTATCGAGGTCGTACTGAAACTCTTAGAGCAAATAGATATAACCGCTTTGTTTCTGTACGTGGTAGACATGCAGCAGTACCTCCGGTAGTTAATCAACCGGCGGAGCAACAAATGGGAAATAGATATCCTTTCAATATCCTCGCTATGGTTGGCAATGGCAACATAGAAAACTTTCCAGCAGCTGCTTTTCAACGTTACAATAGATTGGATATTGTTACAATTTTTTGCTTGTTACTTGTGAAATTATAAATTCTTATATATAATAAGTTGTTGGGTTTAGAATTTAATAATTACAATATTTTTCTTTCAGTTTTACTATTTAGATTTAATTTTTGGGTTAGATTTAAGTTTATAAACCGAATAGTTTTAATAAAGTTATTTAGTATTCAATATTATTTTTTTTATATATCCTATACATATCTGCTTATGTTAAATATCCCACAGGGTAAAAACTACACAAAAAGTTTTTTTATTCTCGCAGTGAAACATGGTGTTGGATCAATTATGCTACAATTCTTCTGGCGTAGCCAAAATATTTACAATTTTAAAAGTTCCTATAATAATGACCACTACTGTACCATGGGAAATTTTTGGGGAAACCCCGTATAATCATATTGGTGTATTTCTGAGTGTGCGGTTGGCGCAACTTCAGCCGTTGTCAGTATGGCCAACTAAACCTGCAATAGTTGTCAAAAATATGTGTCAAAATTACCTATTATTTATTTTTAATGTTAGATAAATTGAAACTATATTTTTCTGTATCTTATATATATGAAAATCGTGAAAAATGTTAAAATTTGGTTCAAGACAAGACAGCAACATAGTTTTTAAATGCACGGTACGATTGCTGGAAGATACAGAAATATTAGAATGTGAATACAAGGTAAATATGATGTTTCCTCATGAATTTTAAATAAAACTGCAACACAATAAAATTTTTAGCCGCACCACAAAGGGAAATATTTATTAGAATATGTTTGTCAACAATTAAATTTAATCGAACAGGATTATTTGGGACTGAGATATGTTGATTTGCAAGATCAAAGAGTGAGTTGAGGCTTTCAATTCCACCAAATTCCGATATCAATTAAAACATTTTTTTCGTATTTTAGCATTGGTTAGATTTAGGAAAATCAATCTGTAAACAAGTCAAAGATCTCGATCCTGTTTTATTTAGTTTTCGTATAAAGTTTTATCCACCTGATCCATTTTGCCTTAAAGAAGAGATTACCAGGTACCAAATATTTTTACAATTAAAAAGAGATTTACTTCATGGAAGACTATATTGTGGAACTAATGAAGCGGCAATGTTAGCTGCTTTAATTTTACAAGGTAAGCCCCATTTATTAACCACTGAATTGTTTTTAATAGTGTCTTAACAATTTGAGTGATTTAAGGCTTAAGTAAGTGTTAAAATTAATGTAAATCAGAAATTAAAATTAAATAGTGAAGTCCAATAAGAATCTGTATTAATTATTATATTATATGATATGATATTTAAGGTGAATTGGGAGATTATGACAGTGAAATACATACAGGAAATTATGTATCAGATTTTAAAATCCTGTTAAAACAAACTGACTCTATAGAAGATAAGGCAATGGAGATACATCAAAAACAATTAAAAGGACAAAGCCCGTCACAAGTAGAGAATACATTTTTAAAATTAGCATGTCAACTGGACACATATGGTGTAGACCCCCATCCAGTAAAGGTAACTAATAATGAAACATTAATAATCAGTTTTATCATTCAAATTAACTAATTTTAGGATCATAAAGGATCTCAGCTGTACTTAGGAATAAATTATAGTGGAATTCTAACTTTTCAAGGAAGCAGAAAAACGCATCACTTTCGATGGCCGGATATACAAAAAATCAATTATGAGGGGAAAATGTTCATCATACATTTAAACTATAATGAGGTACGAACATCATCACTTTTGTTAATGTAGTTCAGGGACGTTTGTTTTCAGAAGAAACATACTGTAGGCTTCAAGTGTCCTTCTGGTGCTGCGTGCAGGCACGTCTGGAAGTGCGCCATAGAACAGATGCTATTTTTTACGTAAGTTACACCTTAATGTGTCGTGTACATCTTGTATTACTCTGTAACACTCATACTTATAAATACAACAAAATAAACCAGTAATGGTCACTTGAATAACCATAAAACCACATACATAAAAAACAGAAAAACACGTGCCTAAATTGTTTTAGTTTGGCCACCAGTTCTGAGGCACCATCGGTGGTCACTGGTGGAGGATTTTTCTCATGGGGGACGAAATTCAAGTACACGGGCAGGACGGAGAGGGAGATCCTGGAGGACACGGGCTCGCCGACTAGAGAACAACCGAACATACAACGTACGTCTAGTCTGAGAAGGAAAGCGTCCAGCGTGCCGGCGACGCCCTCGACGCCCCTTCAACCGCATCTAGGTAACAACCTGCGGCCTTAATTAATCGCTTAAATGACCGTTTTGATTCAGGGTACAGCAGTAGCTTGCCGAGGAGCAGCCACTCAGACGCGGGAGGTTCGAGGTTGGAAAGCAGCAGCAGCACTGGCTTGTTGTCCGGGTTGGACGGGAATCCTGCGCACGCGCAGATCTACAGCGACATTGCAGCCTTGGAAACGGTGTGTGAGGATCAGGAGGCGATCGAGAGGTCCAAACTTCGCACCACTGGTATTCATTTGTTTGTTTTATTAGCCTCCGAGCTTGACTCTTGGTTGTTGCAGTGCTGAAGGACGACTCGGTGGACCGATTTAGTGACTACTACTTCCGCGACTCCTTCGAGCATTCGTCGTCGGAGTCGCAGCTGTTAGAGAGCGGCTACCGCGACCGGGACCACGTGAATCCCTCGCACAGGTCCAGTCGCAGCCAGACACCTCTGTCGCATTCTCAGGTGGATGGGAGGATTTGCCTGCCGGCTACGCAACAGCCGGCGAAAAAGGTTAAAAAGTTCAAGGTATTCAGGACATTCGTGCCCGCTTTCCTCGTTGTGTCGCTGACCGTGTTCGTCGCCACTATTTTGCTGTTGGAGACCGACACCAAGTTGTTCCACAGCATCAGGAACATACCTGAGGTGATATCGTTGAGATATCAGATTTACGAACCCATTAAACAGTACTTTCGGAACAAGATTTTTTTTAGTGTCTAGTTGCGATGGTGTCGAAATGTTTGCTTGAGCAATATCCCGGTTTTAAACCTTGGCATTTAGATTTGGTGCTGATAAACCAAGCAAAAGTTTCACACACAATTTGTTTGATATTTACTTACAACGGTTATGAAGTTGAAGAAACAGTTTGATTAAGGATTTTCCGTCACTTTAATTTAATTTGCCACTTCTATAACTTAATGTGAAAAGTGCCATAATTAAATGAATGTCCTTAATCGAATATATTTTTAATTCTGTACAAAGTTCTCCTCTATTCTTCAATTCCACTGTTAACAGTTTCATTAAAAATAGAGCTTCGAGGTTTTTGGTATGGGTATATAGCGTAATATTCAAGAAATTTTAAATAATTTGCATGCTATTGTAAACACTCCATTTAAAAAAAATATTTGTTTGTCGCTCTTTATCTCATTAATTTTCTCTCTCCGAAAAGCCTTAAATATCCTATATATACACTAGTGGTCATTATTATAGCAAGTATTTAAAACGTATATGACAGACACAATTATTTAAAAACTAATATTTTCTTGTTTTATAGAAGGTTGCATATATGTTTCTGAATTGAGCTGGAGATAAATATGGCAATTTTAATTTTAAAAGTAATTTTTATTGACAAATGAGTATTATTTAAATATATTATAATATTATAAATATATTATCATATATTATTATTATATATTATAATATTATGATATATATATATATATATATATATATATATATATATATATATATATATATATATATATATATATATTTAATATTATAATTAAATAATACAAAATAACATTAATATAACATAATTAATTAATATTACAAAATATTTTATATTTTATTTGAAATAATTGTAGTATATTTTCTGTACAAGTATTTATTTTGTATTTAAAACAAACTAAATATTAATTAAATTATATTTTGCAAATGGTACCATTACATCTCTCGATATTTCTATACATAAAACGGACCATTTTGCCGATAATTGACAAGATTGACGTTTCCTCCACCGTATTTTTGTAGTGAATTTAGGGTCCAAATTTTTATTTGGAGGACGATGAACATATTGTTTACCATCTGAACCTATTCTATTGAACTTGGATTCGCCACTCCAAAGAATTCTTCACCAAAATTCTGGAGGATAATTAATATATTTTTGTGCAAACAAACCAAGGGTTTCTTTACTGAAACATATGTTTTTTTATTGAATTTTCAATTGTGTGTGTTGTTCCATATTTAATTAATATTTCCCTTGTTTATAAACTGATGATAAAATATTAAAATATAATTTTTATATTGATAGGACAATATTTTAATTTAATCTTTTAATGAAATAATTTATAAAGTATGTAATTTTAAATTTTTCTTTACATTCTTAGTATAAAGTAAGGTTTTTATACATTCACTAACTTTCTCACAGTTTTTGAATTAATTTCAACAGGTCCCAATTCCTCCAGGTTGGCTTCAATGTTAATTGGTGATTAAATTAACATAAAATATTGATTTTTTCGTTCAATATTTTTCCTTGCTACACATTGTCCAGTTCTTCTAAATTTTTTAGTAATACTAACTTATTCTAAAGTAAACTCTTTGCAATCTTTGCTTGTCTCTCTCAGTCTTGTGAACCCTGAATTATAATTTTTCTTGCAGTTTCAAATACTGTATAACTACGATCTATAATTAAATAATTACAATAAATAATCGACTGAAATTTACACAGAGCAATGAAATACCATAAAGTAAACATTGTCTTAATTTTGACCAACGAGAAACATATGTACGCAGTTTTTTTTAAATAAAATTAGACTTACTATCTTCATAGTGGACACAACAATGAAGAATAAACAATAAACAATAAACCTTATATATACTGTCATCCAACTTAAATAGAACTGTTCATATTTTTAATATACTTTACTAAGTTGCCTCTAATTATGGCCACTACTGTATGCGCGTCTTTAGATGGAGTGTGTTGTGAGGTTATGAAATTCAAATTTTAACACAACTATGTAAGTACATTTTAATTTTATAATGAATCTCTTAGGTATTTTTAAATTGAACATTATTTGTTTATGTATTAGCACGAGATTGATAATATTTGAGACAAAGCAACACAAAAATTAATATCTAATTGTGCTGGATGTTGCTTAGTGAACGAAAACATTCCTTGTGCATTAGTATTTTATGTATTTAATTAATTATATACTTAATAGCTGTTACAAATTGTAAACTAACCACATTCCAATGTTTCTGTTACTGTTTTGAGTATGTTTATAGTTTGAAAATTTTAATTGACTGAAACAAGGCAATATTTTGTTGATCAGAAATTTAGGTACCACTTAATTTGTTTAAAATTAGTTTCTGGTCAGCAGATGTTATTAATTTGTTAAGGGAACTGTGACGGACGTTCATTATTTAGTGTTCATTTAATTGACTGCAACACACTTGTGCCAATAATTGCAATGATTTAGAAATGGGAACATGTTAACCGTGAGTTTGTACGAAAACCCACGTTTAAAAACAATTAGATCGTAGACAGCAAGTATCACTTAAGTACAGTAGAGAGAATTTTTAGTGACAGTGACAACGAACCTGTTCCAGTTCCCTGTTAATGTTTAAGTGACAACGAAAATAGCCGAAGTAAATGCTTCCTCTATTTTTCACCGATCTCCAAACGCTTCTAAACTTACTTTACATTCAATGTGGAATTCAAGAACATTCCCTGTGTAACAAAACCAAAAACAACAAAAAAATTGTTCGACGTATTTTTAGCATCAAAACACTATTCCAGCGTATTGTATTGCATTACAATCAAAATAAGTACAAAATGTATAGATCTGTACTTTAAATCTGAGCATTGATTGGTCTTGATTGTAAATAATTGACTCAGATAAATTTAAGGAACCACGTATGAAATTGCCCAGTGATGCCAGTGCTGGCAACGAATCTCAATTAAAAAAGGGTATATGTGGCTGACAATGAGTGTAACATAATTTATATTTTCCAATCTATTCTTTATTACGAATGAATGTTGTTCTCCATTACACGTGTATATATAAAAATTGCCTCTCAAGTGATACCTCAGGCTAGGCCGAATTTTCCATTGCTTTGCCTGGTGCATCACTTGACTGGATGTATTTCTGACTTAAGTCAATCGTCACATCGTCAATATAAGTTTAAGTGATTAGTTGCTTTAATAAGAATCATATAAATGCCAAAATGTGTTTAAAGCACAAATTTTATACTGAATCTGATATTATACTTTTAATTATGTTTCTGTGATGTTTTGTAAACTCTGCTCTAAAGCATTGAAGTCATTTATAAAATACTCGTATGATTTTTCTGATATTTTAAACTACTTAACGTACAAATCGAAGACGCTTTTAAATTCCGATTATTTTATTATACTTGTAGGGTATATTTTTACAGTGTAGGACAAATCTAATTTTGTCCCGCACTCTAAGCAATTTTTCTCTATTGTGATTACAAAGTTACAAGTACTATAAAATAACATGCATAGATATAATGAACAAAACTTTTCTATTCAATTTCTTTGTACATCCTGCTTTTTCGAAAGAAATAAAAAAATGATTTTTGGGCCGACATTCTATATAAATTTTCCCGGTTGGTTATAACGAAATTGTTTAGATGATGTAAGGGGCCATGTTTAATCAATATGCACTATTCAAACCTATTTTCCATAACACTGTAGATTGTTGACCTGCGATAGAATAATTTGTAATCATTTTATTTTGTATTATTTTGTTTTTCAGAATAAATACATAAGTCAATTACAAGTTTGTTTAATTTGTGTGTGTGTTTGATTGGATTTTTATGTACTGTGAAATCTCCCTTCCCTTTGATAACTACACTGCGTGTTTTTTGAAGTGGATAATTTGATTTATTTAAAAAATGAGAAACCAATAAGAATAAATATGTAATGTAATCTTGCATAAATTAAGCATCAAAATCACCAAATTCTTTGGGAAATAATTAAACAAATTTAATTAAAATTAAATGTTATAACTTAATAGTTGTTACAAATTGTAAACTAACCACATGCTAATGTTTCTGTTATTGTTTGAGTATGTTAATTGACTGAAACAAGGCAATATTTTGTTGATCAGAAATTTAGGTACCATTTAATTTATTTAAAATTAGTTTCTGGTTAGTAAATGTTATTAATTTGTTGAGGGAACTGTTATGACCGTTCATTATTTGGTGTTCATTTAATTGACTGCAACACATTTGTGTCAATATTTGAAATGATTTGGAAATGGGAACATGTTAACTGTGAATTTGTACAAAAATCCACACTATTCCAGCGATTTGTATTGCATTATAATCAAAATACATACAAATTGTATAGATCTGCACTTTAAATCTGAGTATTGATTGTAAATAATTGACTCAGATGAATTTAAGGAACCACGTATGATATGCCCAATGATGTCAGTACTGGCAACGAATCTGAATTAAAAAAATGGTGTATGTGACTGAGAATGGGTGTAACATAATTTATATTTTCCAACACTGAATACTTTTTTTTGAAGTTTATGTAACCATTAAATGAATCGCTCGTAACTCTATAATTACTTACCCAATTTTAAAAAACAAAATGACTGAACAATAAAAAATAGTTGATGGTACTGGAAAATTTTACATTGTTTACTTCACTGTATTGTTGCATCAGTAAATGAAAAACAAATTTAGTAAGAAAAAAATATATTTTGCAGCATTATATTACAGAAATCTATAAGATAAAATAATACTTAAGGGGAAATTACAAATATTGTTAATTTATCTATTTGATCTATTTATATATCTAAAAATTAACATGACCTAAAATAATTCTATTTAAGCTATTTACATAACATTAAAGCTTATGAACAATCTTTTAACTTCATGATATATATATCTGATATATTTGTCAATGAAATGTAATTCATCGATATGTTTTTAAATTACAGTAGAACAGATTAGCATCCATTTATATAGATAGGATTTGTGGAACAAACATTTATTATGGCCATTTTTTTATAATATGATTGCTTCATAATTTTTTTTTAATGGAAGGATGAACACACGTCATTTTCTATCTACATTTAGAAATATACAAACGACAGTTTGGCTACTCGACGTGAATATCTTACAAAATATTCTAGAAATATAAAACAAAAACAATTCATGTCATTTGTACTACAACTAATCTAAACATTAAACTAGGGGGAATAAATAAACGTTGATTAGACGAAATTAGACGTAATTTTGAAATATGGCACCGACAAAGTTACTCGTTTTATTGATATAAGGTAAAATTTGATTGGTACAAAAAGTATTGTCAGAAATAGTCTTTTAAGTAGAAAACAAATCCGGCTAAACTGATGGTTAGTTATATCAATATAAAGAATATGGTTAGTATGTGTATATAGTCTGGTAAACGAAACCTATAGTCCGGTAAAAAAATTAATATAAGACTAGATATACAGAATATTTGTAAGAATACTTAATACTTCTATTATTGTTTTCATTTCCTTACTCCCAATTTTTGAACGCAACAACTTTCTCACATAAAATAGTCATCTATATACAATAATATACACATAATCTCCTGTTCATTGGAACACCATTTTACATTAATTAATTATTTTTCCTAAACATTTACCGATTACACAAATAGTGTTCCAACAAAAACATTAAGCCTGTATATAGAATCTAAGCTATTTAAATGGAAAAGTTAGGAGTATGATTCAGTCTCACAGGTTTATCATATTGTATATCAATATGCAATGAAGTACATATAATTAATATTATATTTCATTATCATGGCAAAATTGAATTTTGTTCAAGTCATTGTTTGCTAACATGTCTAAAGGATTCCTATTAACTAATACATATTGAATGCAACCCTCAAAGCCTTTGTAATATGAGGATGGTAACCCTGTTGGCAAGGATGAAGTTCCACCTGTAAAAATACCATTGAATTAAATAAAAAATTGTGTTATATAAAACGACAACTAACCTATCCACAATTTGGAGTTGGTTCTAAGCGAAATTGCACCGATCTTGGCGATTCCTTTTGTCGGAGGTCCACCGTCGACTGAAATGAATCCAACCCTTTTCCGCCTCCTGACTTGGACCGTGTGCCACTGTCCATCATCAATTCTAGTCTTGGACCTGGAAGAGGAATTGTTTAGTGTGTCCACTTAGGGGATTTTAATAGATGTTACCTTATGAACCAAAACTTGTCCTGCTTTCCGAGATTGTAGCTCAACTCCGGGAAACCATCAACAATGGATATTGAGAAGTAGTCCTCCAAAACGTTGCGGTTCTTGGCCCTCCACAGGATCAGACCGTTTGATGCGAACGTCTTCACCTTGACTTCGTACCTGTTGCCCCTTTCTGGACGCTTCCTGCAAGGCAAAACAAATTTAAGTCTCCACTAGTTGGTTGGGGACGTCAAGTTTCGTCTTACGAATCGATGTCGTTTTCTATGTCGTCAAAATCGTCGATTTCTGAGTCAGTATCGTAAGTTTCATTGTTAGTAATTTCCTCTTCGTCTAAAGCGTCGACGTCATCTTCAGTGTTAGTATAATCATCATCAGTGCTATTGACGCTGTTGTTAGTAACGTTAATAAAGTGGTTAGTGGGTTAGATTTTATCAGGTTAAAATTTTAATTACCTCCTGTATCCTCGATTTTTATACTGCAGATAAGTAGATCCAGTGAATTTGATGGCGACAGTATCTTCTTGCTCTGAAACATTCAATTTAACTTAATAACAAAATTGAATTCGTAAATCTCCATTCTATTATCTCTGTATAATTATTTACTGACTTTTAACATTTTAAAATTTCAAGATTTAATCCCTGTTTTAACATCAAAGCGTCCCTAATTAAGTTTAATTGTGAAACTCTCAAAACCCGGATCTAATTAGTTCAATATGATATCGAAAACCTATTATAATTTAATAAAGAAACCTTCAAGTCAGTCATGTTTAATTATAATCACAGAAATTGATAGTGCAAATTCATCAAACTTTTCACCACGCAACTTTCATTAATGCCAATCCCCAATCCATAATCAAGATTAAACGAAATTTCTTCCTTAACGAGCCACGGTAAATATGCGCTTAAGATTTTCACTTATATTTTATAACCTTGTGACGGAAAATTCATGCAGCACTTTAAAGTATTTGTCGACTAGTCAATTTAAGCTTTCAGGCTGCGATGTAATTTAACGGATTGGTGCACTATATTGTTTTTCTTTTATTTATATCAATTAATTTGTGTTTTAGATACACATCCTTTTTTAATGTTAGGTACTGAAAAGAGTAATTTATGTTCTTTGAATAAATTTTTTATATGCTTTACTGTATTATGTGAAAGCTCTTTAAATTTTTTTGTCTACATCGTATTTAAAATAGTTTTTGGGGTTAAAATTAAGTATTCAAGTGCTATAATTCGTGCAAATTTACTTTGTGAGTTTAAAAATCAACTTAGAGTAATAGAAGTGTCATGTTACTTCCTCAATGTCTTTGGTGAAGAGATGTTAAGTGATGAAGTTCCATTGTTATTGTTTTAAAATGTAAATGAAAAGATGAACAACGCCATAGCAATAGCAAAAAATTTAAAATTAAACATTTCGTAAGATTTGACACTCTTTAGACGTACAGTGGTGGTCATTATTATAGCAACTTTTTAAAATGTTAGATATTTTATTTTTTTATTTAATGTGAACTGTTAAACTAATATCAATTTACCATTGTTGTTTTATGTAGTATTATAAAAACTTCTATTTTTTTATTCTATAAAATGTTCCATATATTTTTCTGGACATAAATATGGAAACTTTAATTTTGAAAGAGATTTTTAATGATTAAATCTATGTTATTTAATTTAACATTAACAAGTCTATATTCTTCCAAACTTCTTGAATTGATATGATGAGTTCATTTAAAATTGTAAAATTTTTTAATGTTATAATTAATGGGTTAATGTCTGGAGATTGGGACGGCCAGGATAAAATGTCAATGCTTTGATCTTTTAAGTAATCTGTCACAATTTTCTATTTGTGTTTGGAATTGTTTTCATGTTAAAACACATTTATTAAGAGCATCATTTCTTCAATATATGGAAGCAAATTGTTGTTTAATATATCCCTGTACAAAAATCAGTCTAAGGGGGTATACGCCAGAAGAACTGAAGCATATCCATAACATATTTAAATGGCCACCATGTTTCACTGCGAATATCAGAAACTTTTTGTGTAGTTTTGTTCCTGTAGGATGTTTATCATAAGTAGTATCATCGTTTATCTATAAATTAAATTTAGATTTTTCACTAAAAACTACTAGTTCCCTCTGTTCTGTGGTCCAATGAGCAATCAAAGACCATAAAGTAAAAAGTTGCTTTAATTTTGTCTCTTGAAATATAAAAAAGTAGGCAATTTTTTAAAGAATAAAATTAGGTTGCATAGTTGATACAATAATAATAAAAAAACAATTAACAAAAGTATAGCTCATTTTATATACATTTATATTTTAATTAGTTCCTATACTTATGGCCACCACTGTAAGTATTAGTCTGATTTGGTTGGCCATTCAAATGTATTTACGTTTTGTGGCCTTATTTAACAATTGATTTACTTAAAAAAATGAGTAATTGTAGAATGAATACAGTGTAATTATTTTAAATAAAATAGATTATTTTATTAAATAGTAAACTTACGTAATTCACAGTATTTTCCCTTGAAATTCGACAGACATTTACACCTGAAATCGCTGAGTTCCGGCACACAAATTCCGTTGTTCATGCAGGGATTCTTG
This sequence comes from Aethina tumida, assembly GCF_024364675.1. NCBI lineage: Eukaryota > Metazoa > Arthropoda > Insecta > Coleoptera > Nitidulidae > Aethina > Aethina tumida. Next base: position 6,883,227 of record NC_065435.1, on the reverse strand, counting down.
GAGACGGGACACGGCAAACCATCATACACCCCCACATTATGGCTACAACTACCGTTTGATTTTTTCGTTGAACAATGATTAAACGTGCTAGAAATGGGCATCTGAATTCCGTTGATCAAAACCTTCTGTACGGCACCCCTGAAACCTTTCGACGCTCCGGAAAGTCGGTGCAGCTGATTCCAAGAGCTGAAAAATTGATTATTGTAGAGTTGTAGGCGGAAGCTAATTGTACGGTGGAAAATTGCTTCAATTTTCCCTGAGCAATTAGCCTGCGAATGTGTTTATTATATTTACGCTAATGATCCGATGTAGAATGGCGAATCAAGATTAAGTTCTGTTAGCGGTTTACCGGAATAACCGCGAACTATGCTAGAATTATCCAATTGTAAAATTCCTTCCCTCCCGTCTCGAGATATACGAGCCCAGTGCCATTTTCCAATAGTAACTTGTTCTTTGCTCCTGAAAACAGCGTAAAATATGCACAATATTTCCACGTCCCAAAATCCATGCACGATAAAAATTGCAATAGAAAATAATGCTCACGTTAAATTTGCAATGCCGCTGCCAAGGTTGAATCTAAATTGTAGGTGGCCACGAGCTAAATTCAACGAAATGAAATCGCCCCGTCCGTTTTTCAGTTGACCGTTGTACAGAATTAGGCCATTAGCTGCTTTAGGCATGAAGAAAATTTCAATTGAAAATGTCTTCTTAATACCTTCCAATCGTGGAAACTGAATAAAACTGGATCCGTTGAATTCAGGAGTAAGTATTTTTATGTCCTTATCCCCTGATTCGCCTGTAACACAACAAAAGTCATTTTAACTAAATTTCATTTTACTTTTACTATGTAATTTAATCTTTTATTCCGTTTTTATACACTGTGTCACGCGACTATTCGCTACTACTGTTCCGCTAACATAAACGTAAAACTTTCTTGTTTGCGGACTACGAAATGTCTTAATAAAATCTCATCGGAAAAAATATTTATAAATAGGACTTCGAGTGGTTTCGTGTTCGACAATCACGAGGGTTTATATTTAATATTAATTTAGTCCAAAAACAACACATTGTTTAACATTTTGTATTAATACTTGTGACTGATTGATATTTACACAACATTTTAATTGAGTGAAGAGCTATTTGCATATTTTAATAGAAAATGTTAGAGTATAAAATGAAGCTTTATACTCAACGAGCTAAAATAGTGTTAATTGATTCCATTATTTTACTATGTTTACTTTTAGAATCAATATACTTGAATATTTATTAGTTATAAATACTCCTACGTGATATCTTGTATATTTTAAACAAAAGAAAATATTATTTTTACATTATGCCAAAGCCTGCTTTATTACAAAGAGGTTAAATCTGACTAAAAAGCTTTCCGTAACTAATACTCTAAAATAACTAAGTTTGGCCACATTTCTTAATGTTTAATTAATACAAATTTTAAATTATTTCAATAATTTGTGGTTTGTAATGTTCACAGACTTAAAATAATGCTAATTGACTCCATTATTTTGCCCCATTTGATAAACACGTAAATTGATTTTAAAACCAGTTATAAATACACCTACATGAAAACTTGAGGCATTAAACACGATGATTTTTTTTATTACATTACATAAAAGCTTGGTTTATTACAAGGGGGTTGAATATAATGTAAAGAATAAAAAAGCTTTTTTCACTGAATAAAATTAAAATAAATGTGTAAGAACTTTTAATTATGAAAATATTTTGTATTTTTTGTATCATTACAAATTTTGCTTGCAGCTAGAAAAATGTTTTCTAAATATTTTCTTAAGAAACTTTATCAACAATGGCTTAGTTTAGTCAGTTTCAGTACTTTTAAACAAAGCAACCACTGTGATAGTTTATGTAATTGCTTGAGGTGGACTTAATTGTTTTGTATGTTCTCAATCAATTACAATAATGAGTGGTTAACCAAATAAAACGAAGTTACAAACTGGGGCTTAAAATTGGGGCACAATTTCAATAGGTACGAGGTCAGAACATATTTTTGTTTAATTTACTGTTTCAGATGTTATTTCTGTTGTATTTGAATTTACCCAATTTTTTTGTCAAAAAATACTTTTTTTTTTGATTTTAGATGAATAAGAAAATGTTGGGTGTAATATGAAACTTTTTACTGTTTTACTGGAACCAATATTTGTTATAACTACAGTTATACACAGTATATACAGTATAGTTATAAAATATTAAGGGGGTTGAATATAATGTAAAGAATAAAAAAGCTTTTTTCACTGAATAAAATTAAAATAAATGTGTAAGAACTTTTAATTATGAAAATATTTTGTATTTTTTGTATCATTACAAATTTTGCTTGCAGCTAGAAAAATGTTTTCTAAATATTTTCTTAAGAAACTTTATCAACAATGTCTTAGTTTAGTCAGTTTCAGAAGGGACAAAACAACAAATGTGCTAGTTCATTTAATTATTTCATATGGACTCGAATGTTTTGTATCTTCTGAGTCAATTAAAATAATGAATGTTTATCCAAACAAGTTAGACCACAATTTCAGTAGGTTTCAGGCCAGATAATATGTCTGTTTCATTTGAATTTACGCTGAGAACAAGAATTTTTGAAATTTTTAATAGAAAATGTTAAGTATTATATGAAACTTTATGTTGAAAGGATAAAATAATGTAACTAAAACCATTATTTAATTATGATTGCTCTTAAAATCAATATACGTGTTAACATTTATCAGTTATAAGTATACAGACGTAGACAGTATGTTTTAAATTATTACAAGAAGGTTGAGTGTAACGCCAAACAGTTAAAAAACTTCTTTCACTGAATAAAATTAAAAAAGTGTGTGAAAACTTTTAATTACCAAAACATTTTATTAGACAAAATTTTGTATCACATTTCAGGATGTTATTCATTAATGGTTTTTAGGAAAATTTACAAATTTTGCTTACAACAACTTATTTTCATTTTGTACAATAATTGAGCAATTTTTACTTTTTTTTTAAAACCAATTACTAAGTCTTTGAAAATATTACAACATAACTTAGTTGTTGTAGTTTCAGTACTCTTAAACAAAACAACAAATGTATACTAGTTTCTGTAATTAATTGATGTATTGTATCCTGTGAGTTAATTAAAATAATTAATGTTTATCCAAACAAAACGAAGTTATGAATTGGTGCTTCAAGTTACACCACAATTTCAGCGAGTTTCATGCCAGATAATATGTCTGTTGCGTCTGAATTTACACAACTTTTTGGTTGAGAACAAAATTTTTTACATTTTTAATATAAAATGTTGAGTGCAACATGAAACTTTAGATGGAAACGGATAAAATAATGTAACTGAAACCATTATTTTATTATATTTACTTTTAAAATCAATACATGTGTTAATATTTATAAGTCGTAAATACACACAACACGTAAACAGTATATTTTAATCACAAGAAAATTATTTTTAAATTATGTGAAGCTTGGTTTATTACAAAAAGGGTGAATATGATGTCTAACAGTAAAAAAGCTTTTTTCACTGAATAAAATTCAGTGTGTGAAAACTTTTAATTACCAGAACATTTTATTACTTAAAATTTTGTATCACATTTCAGGATGTCGTTATTTTTTAATGAAGTTCTTGGCAAAATTTAATTGTTTGAAATTTTCTCAACAAACTTCTAATTTTCAGTTTATACAATTATTGAACAATCTTTTTTAAATATATTTCTGAGAATGTTGTTCAACTATTTAATTAGTCTATGAAAATATTTTAACATAACTTAGTTCTTAGTTAGTTTCAGTACTGTAATTACTTGAATGTTTTATAACATATCAGTCAATTAAAATAATGAATGTTTATTAGTGCTTCAAGTTACACCACAATTTCAGGCCAGATAATATTTCTATTGTATTTAAATTTGCATTTTTATTGTAAGGGACAAAATAATGTAATTTTTTAGCTTTTAAAATCAATGTGTGTGTTAATATTTATATATTTTATTACACACACGTGAAGAGTGTATTTTAATCACCACAAAATTACGTAAAAGCTTCGTTTATTACCAGAATGTTGAGTATAATGTTGAGCAGTAAAAAAATACTAATATTAATAATATTTATTAATTTTTATAATATTAATTAATTTTTATAATATTAAATTTTCTAATTTATCATTTTAAAATTGCTTAAAATGTGTTTGCTCATGTAAAAAATATATAAATTATTTTTGAATAAAATTTAATAATAAGTTTAATTTTTTAATTTATTTTTTACACCACTAACCTGAAAAATTAAAGGGTAAATTTTATTTTGTAATAAAACCTGAACTAAATTTTATATTCAAAATTTTTATAGTTATATTATTTTTTGATTAAGATTGAGAACTTATAACAAAAAATGAAAATAATACTTTTCACATTGATTCAAACTAATTAACTATTTCTATAAAATATTTATTAATTTTTGTAATGTTAATGTTTCCAATTTACAAAAGAAAATAATGAATGTTTATTAGTGCTTCAAGTTACACCACAGTTTTAGGGCAGATAATATTTCTATTGTATTTAAATTTGAACAAGTTTTTGCATTTTGTTGAAAGGGACAAAATAAAGTAATTTTTTAGCTTTTAAAATCAATGTGTGTGTTAATATTTATATATTTTATTACACACACGTGAAGAGTGTATTTTAATCACTACAAAATTACGTGAAAGCTTCGTTTATTACCAGAATGTTGAGTATAATGTTGAGCAGTAAAAAAGCTTTTAGTTAGTTTATATAATTACTTGAGGTAGACTTAATTGTTTTGTATGTACTCGATCAATTACAACAAATAACGTACAAAGTTAGAAACTAGTGTTTAACAACAAACTACAATTTCATTAGGTCATAGGTCAGATAATATATTAGTTCTATTTTAGGATGTCATTTAAAAATAAAGGGTAATTCCGTAACAATCAATTAATTAATCAGGAATGTTAAGTAAGGTAAAACAAAAATAACCATCCAGTGTTTTAAACAGGCCACAATCCCAATGGTTTCTAGGCTTGGCATTGTTTTACACTTCACATAAAAAAGAGGGAACTCGACGCTATAAGAGCTACTTCACTTTGTATGAGGTTTTAAGATTTCGTTGTCATTCTTTTCCCCTTTATGTGGTGGCTTGTTGGTGTTTGTCATTACGTCCTATCAGATAACACCGAGGCAAAGATAATTCCGTTGAATTCATGTTAAGACAACTCGCTCGCAAGTGAACGAGATAACTTAAGTTATTTATTAAGATGGTAAGACGATGATTAAGGAGCACTCACCTATCTCGCAACGGTCCCCGGATCTCGTCAACGGACAATCGCAGTAATACGAATCCTGATTGACGACGCGGCAAGTGGCGCCGAATTGACACGGACTGGATGAACAGGGGTCGTTGGGTTTTTCGCAAAACTCGCCGTTGTAATGTGCGTTGCACTCGCAACGATATAACTCATCAACCGCCAGACATTTTCCATTATTCAGGCACGGCGATATGCTACAGGCGTGTTCGTTACAATCGTGGATTCCTTTTGTTTTTAACACCCAATCGTGTCTGCTCATATGCAGTTCGATTTCTTGTCGGCCTATTTTCAATTTTTTTATGCAACCCTTGAAGCCCTTGTTCGTACCGATGTTGTCGTATACCCTGAAAGTGCAACCAATTATTTTCTGATACGCGATTAACGTCCAAATCGACGCTGTCACGCGCTGAATACATCATTTTAACAACCTTTGCTTGACTGTTTTTATTGTTTATTTTTCCTGTTACCATTTTGCTCAATTTCTCTTTTGTGCAGCAATCACAGATTTGTTGGGGTCGTCTTTAATTTTTAAATTGACAATATAATTGTTAATAATAAATTCAAATTATTATAATTAAATTTTAATATTACAAATTGATGCTTTAAAATAATTATATAATATTATAAAGTTGAAGTAATTTTCGTATTAAAATCAAGTTTAGATGTTGAAGAAATTTAGTTTTATAAATGTTAAATTTAATTTATAACATAGAAAACTTTTCACAATGAACTGGAATAATTATTTATATAAAATATTTAATTAAATTTAATTTTTTAATTTATTTTTTATAATGCTAAACTGAAGAATTAAAGGGTAATTTTTTTATGTAATAAAACTTCAACTAAATTTTATATTAAGAATTTTTTAGTAATAATATTATTTTTCTGATTGAGATTAATAAAAATACTTTTATCACTGTTAAATTTAATTTATAACATAGAAAAAAAAAATAATAAATAAATAATTTATTTTTTACACTACAAAACTGAAGAATTAAAGGGTAAATTTTATTTTGTAATAAAACCTGAACTAAATTTCATAATCAAAATTTTTATAGTAATATTATTTTTTGATTGTAATATAAAATAAAAATAATACTTTTCTCACTGAGTTGGAATAATGAATTATTTGTATAAAATATTTATTAATGTTTATAATTTTAATGTTTCCAATTTACAAAAGAAAATGTCGTTTTAAAATTATTCGCCCATTTAAAAAGTATAAAAATATTTACATAAATATGTTTGAATATATTTTAAAAATAAAGTATTAAAATTTGTATTCGTAAATTTCTCGTTCAAATATTAAAAGAATTTAGCTTTATATTTTTTAAATTTAATTTATTATTTAGAATAAAAAAATACCTTTCATAATAAACTTGGATATTTAATTATTTCTGTAAAATAAAATTTATCATTTTTTTATAATTTTAGTTTCCAATTTATTAAAGAAAATATTATATAGTTATTTTTTAATATTGTATATTCTTATAATAAATTTAATTTTTTACATTTATTTTTAATATTACAAATGGAAGCTTTAAAAGAGAATTTTATTATGTTATAAAACTTGAAGTAAATTACGTATTCAAATTTCTGATAGCAATAACATTATTTTTCTCGCTTAGATATTAAAAGAATTTAGTTTTATGATTGTTGCATTTAATTTATGACATAGAATAAAAAAATAATATTTTTCACAGTGAACTGGAATAATTAATTGTTTCTACGCCATAAAATATTCATTAATTTTTATAATTTTAAAGTTTCCAAGAAAATATGACTTTAAAATTAATTAAAATTGGGTTCATTTAAAAAATAAATAAATATTACATTATTATTTATTATTTTAATTCGTTTTTTATATTACATGAAACGTTTAATATTATAAAACTTATTATTATTTTTCTGTTTAGATTTTAAAAGTTTAGTTTTATAATTGAATAATTTAATTCAATTTTAATATTTTTCACAATGACTAATCGGAATAAATAATTATTTATTTCTACAAAATAAAATATTATATTATGTTTATTAATTTCTATAACGTGAAGGTTTCCAATTTATAAATGAAAGTATCGTTTTAAAATTAATTTAAATGTTTAATTAATTGTACATTTAAAAATATACATAATTTACATAATATTACATTTTAGGGTTTCCAATTTATAAAAGGAAATATTTTAAAATTAACTAAATTATTTAATTATATACATATTTATATATGTAAAAATCATTTTGGAAAATTATAGTTCTTTGGTATTTATGTAATTAAAATGAATAATTTTAATAATTAACACAAAATACTAATAAATATTTTAAATAGATGTGTAAATTAATGAAATATTAATGATAATTTGAGTTAATTGAAACCAATTACAATTAAATTTATATTTAATATATACGTACTATAAATTTATTAATAAACCGTTTTCATATAATTCAGAAAATGTTTTTCCGTTAATTAATACTGTTGTTGGATTATAAGATTTGTATTTAAGGTTTCAAAAGAAATATAAATATGTTTATACGTAAATTACTTTAAAATTTAATTTACGAGAAAACTAATTATGTAGGCAGAAGTAATATCTAATAAAATTTAATTAAAAAATAAAGCTTTAAAATAAACTAAAACGTAAGTTAATTTTAATTCAAAGAAGTTCAAAAGCACAATTAACATAATATTTTAGTGGAAAATCTTTATTGAGGGAATAAAATAATTTCTGCTTTTATATGCTTGAACATATTGATTACAAACATTTAAAATAAAATGGGTGAATTCTAAAAACAGACAAATTAATTTTAAAGTGTACATTATATTATTAAATTAATTTTCAAATGCATGTGCATGTTTCACGTATAAAATAATAAATATGTTAAGTTATAAATTTTAAATCAAAATTTGTACTGGTGGTTTAATGTATAATAATTTCAACCGGCGAATGTTTATTTAAATAAATTGTTAATTATCATATTAAATATTGTTTTAACGGTAATATGAAAGTAAATGTTAAATTAACAATATGTTATATTCGTAAATAATTAGAAAAAAGTTTATTTTGAACAACTTTTTAAGCTCAGTTAAATTATTATCTTGTAAAATAATATTTTAAATCACAATTTTAATACGTGTTTTTAATAAATTCACACGATGAATATTTATTCGAATAAATTACTGCCTCATCCTCCATACAAAACATTTTAAAAACGAACGTTATTTAAAAATTAACAAAAATCCGTACGTAAAAAAATTTAATGTGCTGTTAAATTCCGACGTGCGTCGTTTATTTAAAATAAATTTATATTAAAATTAAATTTCACATAAAATTGGCAAATATTTTTGATGAATGTCACAGCTTTCCGCTCGCCGATTTTTTAATAAGGGAGTAAATACGAAAAGGGGAATTAATTTATGTATGCTGTGCTACATTAAAAATGAATTGCGCCTTTAGGCCTTATTCATTTTCAATTTTCGCCCGGCCCTCTCTTTGTCACAAAATTTCTGTTTACCCACCCAATTTTCCGTTGCGTTTAATGAAAAGATTGATTTTTGATATGTTTTCCGACGCCCGGTGTGAACGGCACTACATCCGGAAATGCGGTTGTAAAAATTATGTTGTTTTTCTTTTGGCGTCGACGATACATTATGTAAAATGGTTTGGAACGGGCTATGTATGCACGTATGACGACTGTATGCTCAGCTATGAACTATAAAATTCTATTTACGACTTTATAGTTGGAAATTATTATTACATCTGTTACCTAATTTAAAATGCCCGCCTCAAATGGATACTGGGAAAAAGAAAAAGACGAATGTGAAAGGTTAAATTATTGTAGAGTGCATTGGATAGTAAATCCTCCCAAAATCGATTATGTATCGTGTAAAATTGTTATATTGATAAAATATTGCCGCCACGTATGATATAATAATAATAATGGACGTTTTATCATACGATATTTTTATCTTTGATGATGAACGTTACTATTATTTTGAGCAAAATGGAAACACTAAGGGAATATACAGTAATTTACTTACCTTAAAAGTGCTTTCGAGTGTTAAATTCGCTGCAATTTATATAATTTGCACAGCTTTCAACAAACATATTATTAAAATGATGTATTCGTTGCGATAGTAAACAACTTTCCCATTTTAGTATATCAAAGACGTAAACTGCTAAATAATTAACACTGAAATAGCTTCACAAATATTACTAGTTTACATAAATTAGCCTCCGTTTTTGAAATTTGGTCAAAATTGCATTTTGTTTAATACTATTTTAGTCCAATTTTATATATTGAAAATACATTTTAATGAACAAGATCAGAATTTATGAATGAAAGTTTCTAATTTAACTTTTATCGTGGGAAGTAGGGTTATGTTAAATCACCTCCTTATAAATCTTAACCTAAAAAAAGAAGAATTTTTTACATGTAGCTCTACATTTTATTATTTTATTATCGTTTTATAAAAACTGCCCTGTTAAAATATTAAAGAAAGTTTCTTCAAAGACGAAAGTTGATGCATAAAATTGACGAATTTATGAAGGAGTTAAAGAAGAAGGAGTTTTTATAAACAAGAGAGTCTTATTTGGATACTTTTCTTCCTAATTTAGGAGCTGAAAATGATGAACAAGATGAACGCCATCACGAATTTGAGCAGGAATTAAAGGAAATTGAATCGCCATCTTGATTGTCATTTAAGGCTGTTATTCATGTTTTTTTTATAAATAAGAGAGTCATATTTAGATTATATTCTTCCTAATTCAGAAGCTGAAAATGATGAACAAGTTGAATATAGTTCCCTATTTGTGAAGGATTAAAGGAAATTGATGCCCCATCTTGATTGTCATTTAAGGCTGTTATTCATGGTTTTTCATAAAAACAAGAGAGTCTTATTTAAATTATTTTTTACCTAATTCAGAAGCTGAAAATGATGAACAACATGAACACCGTCACGAATTTGTGCAGGAATTAAAGGAAATTGAATCGCCATCTTGATTGTCATTTAAGGCTGTTGTTCATGTTTTTTTATAAACAAGATAGTCATATTTAGATTATATTATTCCTAATTTAGAAGCTGAAAATGATGAACAAGTTGAATATAGTTCCCAATTTGTGCAGGATTAAAGGAAATTGATGCCCCATCTTGATTGTCATTTAAGGCTGTTATTCATGGTTTTTCATAAAAACAAGAGAGTCTTATTTAAATTATTTTTTACCTAATTCAGAAGCTGAAAATGATGAACAACATGAACGCCGTCACGAATTTGTGCAGGAATTAAAGGAAATTGAATCGCCATCTTGATTGTCATTTAAGGCTGTTGTTCATGTTTTTTTATAAACAAGATAGTCATATTTAGATTATATTATTCCTAATTTAGAAGCTGAAAATGATGAACAAGTTGAATATAGTTCCCAATTTGTGCAGGATTAAAGGAAATTGATGCCCCATCTTGATTGTCATTTAAGGCTGTTTTTCATGGTTTTTCTTTATAAAAAAGAGAGTCGTATTTAGATAATTTTGCTCCTACTTTAGAAGCTAAAAATGATGAAAAAGATGAATACAGTGACGAATTTGTGCAGGAATTAAAGGCAATTGATGCGCCATCTTGGTTGTGATTTAAGGCTATTTGCTATTTAGTTATTTTTTAAAAACAAGAGAATCCCAGAGATCATTTTCCTCCTAATTTAGAAACCGAGATGAACATGGTGACCAAAATTTAATTAATATGGAAATAAGACACCAGGATGATTGGAAAGAGGGCACCCTAGATGATAATTGCAGGACAGTTATATGAGAAACTCTTTTTTCAGTACAAGAAATGAATATTGAAGTTTGTGGATATTTTAAAAATGGAGGCTAACTTAAAAAAGCCCTTAAAACGTTTTAAAAAATTTGTAAACTGGTGCATTTTGTGAGCTCAATTCTCAAGAATTAGTTCGAGCATCGAGTGTTTTTACTTTGTTTTTTAAATGGGAAGTTTTAATTAAACGAAAAGAGAAACGTACCGAGTATGATTGGTCGGAATGTATCCAATGTATGTGTCCTCTAATAAGTCGAGGGCTTTTAAGGAGCCAATGGCTTGTCCTGCTACTTCTTCCCCGTCGTCTAGTTTCAGAACTCCGTCTTTATGATATCGCTTTAAAATAACTCGGTGAAAATTACCAAGTTGTATTTTATCTAAAGATCTTATGACAACCGGTCCATTCCCCAAGTTATATTTAAATTCAACAAACCCATTTATTAAAGCCAGAGATATAAAGTCTCCGAGACCATCAAATTTTTGTTGATTATACAATATTATTCCGTCGTAAGTGTGCGATTTAAATTCAACTTCTATACTCAGTTTGTGATAGGCTTTCAGGGGTTTTAGTCTCGCGTAAGACCTGCCATGAAATGCGGGGACTTCGTATTGTTTTCTGATAATTTCCGACTCGCACAATGTTCCGGTGTAATTTACATTACAAACACATGTAAAAGTTGCACCGGGCAGGTCAATGCATGTACTAAAGTGGTGACATGGGGATGATACACATGCTCGATACTCGTCCACAGTTAAGGGGTTTGCTAAAATTTATTTATCACCTTTTAGTTTTCAATCAACAACAATATTTAATTAATTTCACATCAAATTTTTAAGCAATTTTAAATTATGCCAATTTATTAGGTACCTGAAAAAGTAATTTGTTTTTTTTTATATTATATTTTGAAGCTGGTAAGTCTGGTGGAGCAGTATTTAAAGGACGTCTTAACCTGAGAAAGCTTTTAGAGTCTCGAAAGAAGCTTCAAAATATTAAATGGGGACCATATGGTCCAAATATTTCACTATGTGTCCATTAATTATTTTTCTCAATAAAACTCTGAAGAGAAAGTCAAAACAGGGCTCCAAAAATCCAGAATATAGCATACAATTAAATGTTAAAAACTTAAATTACTTCTTCTGATACCCAATATATGATTAGAAGACGTTGATATTGATACATTTTCATCATGTTAGTTTTGTTGTTTTAATTAAGAATTTTTATCCCAAAACCATAAAAATATGTATAAAATTATTAGTAAAATAATAAAAAACATGTCAACCAAAAATACACAAAGAGACATATTTTATTCCTGTGCTAACTGATTTAAACTTGTCCGTGTAGCACACGACAAAAATAAAAGCAACATTTCATGCTCCATTATGTATTGAACCACCCCATGAAATAAAAATGTTTCAATACCAACCACATAAATAAATAAGACTGCCACCCCGAGTTGACTTAGAGTTGTCACACTGAGATTATTTATGTGATCGAGATATGAAATATCTGTTTGTAAACCTACCTATGCATTCTTGTCTATCGGATGATTCTGAATGATCAGGAAGACATGTACATGCCCCTTTAACACAGTGACTGTTCAATATAACACAGTCTGTATTATCAGAACATAAATCTCCTAAAAGGGCTGTTACTACTCTAACTGTCGCTGGGGTTGGACGATACGCCGAAGCGAAATTACCTAATTGTACATACAAACAGAGTAAGTTTCGTTGGAAATTTGGTCAGTTCATTTTTTTTACAAATTAGGACATTGTATGTATTTAATTTAACAAGGTGTCCCTAAAAGTCTGTTTTATATATTCAGTGAAAGGTTAAAAAGGTTGAAACAATTATCCTTGTTCCAGATATTTTTAGATCAATACATGATATAAAATATACTAAATTTTAGTTCTCGTCGGTTTTATAAATCTATTAAAAATTTAAAAATATAAGAATTGAAAATATTAGAATTGAAGATGTGTTCTTAATTTTTTAAAGTTTGTGATTATAAATTCACATCATTTTATTAATTGGTTATTTATATTACTATTGTTATCATAATTAGTAAAAATACTCAAAACTTAATCCAAAAACTATAATTCAAATTTATTTTATTTGTAATTTATTATTCATTAAAAATTAAAAATATCTGGAAAAAATTAAATTAAATTTTTATTTTATAAAATATCAAATAAAAAATAATGTTATTTTAAATTCTGTTATTGAAATTTATGATTCAGTAAAAAAATCAGATCAAATTAAAGTAATAATTAAAAAAAATGGTCAAATAATCGTACAGAATAAAAACCAAAAATTGAAATTTAAAATTAAACAAATAGTAAAATTATTATAAAAACATTTAATTAACAATAAGTACGTTATATTTTTTGTAAATATAATTATTATTACTAAAACATTAAAATGTTAAATAAAGTGTTATTGTTAATTTAAATTTTAAAAAAGAAATTTAAAATTCAGTAAAAGTTAAAATTAAATAATTTAAATAAAATAATGTTTTATGTGTAATAATTAGTAAAAAATTAAAATGTAAAATGAAATATAAATTTTTATTTCATGAAATTTAAATTATGAAATCAAATTAATGTTATTCTAAATTTAAAATTGAAATTTGTAATTCCATAAATTATAACAAATCAGAAAAAAGTTTAAAATAAAGTAATTTTTGGTAATTATAATTATTATTAATAAAAACTAATAATACAAAATAAAAAAACAAAAAATAATATTAAATAATAATAAAATTGGGATAAAAATATTCAACTATAAAATATTTAAATATTATTTGAAATTTGAAAAATATTATTAAATATATTATTTAATTCTTAAAAATTGAAATTTAAAATTCAGTAGAAATGATAATTAAAAATATTTAGATTAAAATTAAATTAAATAATTAATTAAATTGAAGTAATGTTTTGCATTTTAATTTTAATTATCAAAAAATTGAAATGTCAAATGAAATATAAATTTTCATATTATAAAATATTAAATAAAAGTTTGGAAATAATATTATTCAAAATTCAGTAAAAATAAAAATTCAATTATTATAATAAATATTTTTGTTGTGAAACTATAATTAGCAAAAAAATAAAATACTAAGTTAGAATATAAATAAATATATGAAATTTGAAATAATATAAAATTTAACAATTGAAAAATCAGAAAAATTATTTAATTAAAATTTGAAATAAAAGTGTGACAAGGTAAACTAAACTAATTTATAAATATTAGTATTCTACCATAAATATTAACAAAAGCATATTACGAACTTTAAATTAACTAATTAAAACTAAAGCGTTGAATGTAATTAGCATATATTTTAATTAATAAAACCAGAGAACCTTTTAAATAGTAAATATAAATTTTATACTTAAAATCGTTTTGGTCCATTAAACTAGAAATGTGAAATATTATAATTGCTAAAAACCCAAGTTGTAGTTAATGGATGGACATTAATTATGGGTTTTTAAATTATTAAGCAGGACTGAATGTGATGGAATATTGTCCCTTTAGGGACACCCTGTATAAAATTTAGTTATACTTGTATACATACATTGTCGTATAATTTAATTGTGATTAAATATTAAACAAAAAAAAATATTATTTGGTAAAAATGAAACGTTAATGTTGAAAATGTAAATTACTGGATATTGTTTAAATGCACATATTGGATTATTTTCCAATATGTTATAAAATAAACGAAAGAATTTCAATAATTCAATTTTTATTAGTGAGTAATACAAGCTACAACATTATTCAGTCAACATAAAAATAAATTTTTGAAAAAAATCAGAACAATTCAGCTTTCGGATTTTTTTCAGTGTTACCCCATCCAATCAACAGTGCGATTGGACAAGGTATTTACGGGGTTAGTTTATAATATTTAAGTATCAGTCTCACCACGGGTGTTGTATATGACATTTGGGCCAGCATCGGAAACATTTATATCAGAAATGGCTTTGTTATCCGATTCAGCAGGATATGAGACACCATGTATAGGTCGTATGATCGAGCCACTTCTCTCGTAGTAATATCTAGGATCTGGTACAAGCAAGTGCCTTGTTGATTTCGAGAGAGGAGAGTTCGATTCATCTGGCTGAGTGAATTGCAGGGGGGTGTAACGCCGTATTGGCCAATCGGTACTCGGAAACATGTCTTCTATAAAACATACTCTTTTTATTGACACACATTTTATGCTAGCGCTGAAACTAATTGTCTAAGGAAATGTCATCAACTAAACAATGTCCAAACTTGGCCACATCAAAGCTGGCACGTTTTAACGTGACTGAAACGTGCCAGGTTTGATTGAAGCTTTACTAATCGTATGCGAAGCTGATTTGTAACATTAATTGAAGGGGATTAGTCGCACGACCGTTTGTGTTTGGTTAAATATGACATTTCGATATCGTTCTCCAGTTTGTGCTTGAGACTACCTTTACAAGTGCCGAACGCTTGTACGACAATGTCTTTTTGCAACTTGCATGCGACCTGTCGCAGCTCACAAGACGACGAATACGACTGCCCGTCACTTCCGCAAACCACCTGCAAAGCAAACCGTTTAGCTTCAGCCTCAAACTTCCGACGACCGCCCCGAAAAAAATTAAAGGAAACAACGCAAATTCAATCCCCCCGCGACTGGCATGCATAAATGAGACGAATCGAATTTCCCCCGTTTCCCCCAACTTCATCGGGACAATCGACATCGACAGTCGTGTGTTACTTGTGAATCGGTGTCTTCGGGGCATTTTGTGTGGCACTCGCAAATGGCGAAGCCGTTCCTTTCGACGCATGCAGCTCCGAAATAACAAGTCAATTCTTTACACGTCGTAGGGGGCGTAGTGGTTAGATCCGCTGCGGAATATCAGATCATGTGAAATCCGTCTGTCTGACGGAAGGGGGTGTGAAATTCAGAGCTTAACAGGTCCGGAACTCGACTGTACACCTGTGGCCTACTTGCTGCGTAAAACTCACGACCAAAGTTTGTTCTCTTTAATCATCCCTCCGCAACAACAGCAACAACGACAACGCAAAAGAACGACGAGGAAAAATACCACTAAATATATTTCCGTGAGTGTGCGCCGCTCCTCCGGACGAATAAATTAATAAATTTAAGTATTTTTTTCTCCCACCGGTACACCGGGAATGTTTCAAATTGTTAAAATGCCATTAAAAACTACCCGGAATTGAAATATGTGCGCCGGAAATGACTGACCACAATAAAACAGTTAACCAACTTAACATGCTTTTTATTATTTTAACAAATAAATGTACTGCTACAATTCCAAACGTTCGCCCCCATTGTCAAGTTAATACCCGTTTTTCGTAATTAATTTATGGATTCAATTAAAATTGCTGCTAGACAATCAAATGTAGCTGGAATTGAATAATTTTATAATTTAACAATTAATTAACTTTTTCTGTGAATTCATCAAATAAATAAATTAATGAAAAACTTATTTTTATGTGACAAAACAAAATGAAAGAAATGAATTATTATGTTATGTGGATAGGTGGATAGTGACCTAATTAAATGATACAAATAATTATTCCAAATATTTACCCCAATTGTCTAGTTAATGGCAATTTTCGTAATAAATTGATAGATTCAATTAAAATTGTTTGTATACACACAAATGTAATTGCAATTAAATAATTCTGTGAATGATTAACAATTAATTAATTTTTTGTGCTTATTTATAGAAGAATAAATTTATAAAAATAAATAAGTATGAGATTAATTTTTAAAAATTAAAAATGGTGAATTTTTTAATACTGAATGAATTTTATTTAAATTCCAATGAAATTTAGAGGCAACGAAAAAATTTTTTATTTGATGCATAAAATTAATTAAATAAAACAAAATAAAATGCTTTGAAAAATGGATAAGCAAAAAAGCAATTAAATGAAAAATAAATATTTTTAAAATTTCAAAAATTTATCCTCATAAATTTGTAATTTATAAAAGAATAAAATTATTATAAAATTTTCAAATAATTTAAATATGAGATTAATTGAAAAAAATAAAAGGGGTGAATTTTTGAATATTTAATCAATTTTATTTAAATTCCAATGAAATCTAGAAAAAATGAAAAACTTATTTTTATTTGACTTAATAAATCGAAATAAATATATTATATAATATTTTATTGTGGGGGGGAAACTGGTTATGTAGAAAAGCCTATATAAACATTTGTGTGATTATTTGTTTAAGTATTTGTCCATAAAAACAATCCAATTAAATGATACAAATAAATATACTCATAAAATTCGAAATATTTATCCCCATTGTCAAGTTAGTGTCATTTTTTCCAATAAATTGATAGATTTAATTAAAATTATTGCTATACAATCAAATATATCTGTTATTGAATAAACGTATTATTTTATTATTATTTTAGTAACACTTAACTACATTTTGTCCTTATTTATAAAATAATAAAATTATTAAAAATATTCAAACAATTTAAATACGAGATTAATTAAAATAATTTAAAATTTTCAATATTTAGTTAATTTAAATTTCAATGAAATTTAGAGAAAACGAAAAACTTATTTTTATCTGACTTATAAAGTATTAAGTAAAACAGAATAAATAAAATAAAATATTGTGAGGGTAAAACTGAATATGTATAAAAGCATATTTAAACTTTTGAGTGATTATTTATTTAAATATTTTTCCATAAAAACAATCCAATTAAATGATACAAATAAATATAGTTATAAAATTCCAAATATTTATTCCCATTGTCAAGTTAGTGACATGTTTTCCAATAAATTGATAGATTCAATTGAAATTATTGTGTTATTTTATTATCATTTTAGTAACAATTAACTACATTTTTATCCTTTTATTTATAAAAAAATAAAATTATTAAAAAATATTCAAACCATTTAAATATGGAGTTAATTTAAATATTTTAAAAACGGTGATTTTTTTAATATTTAATCATTTTACTTTAAACAACAAAATTTAGGAAGCATTTATTTTTATCTGACTTTTCATATTAACTAAAATATATTGGGAGGGAGAATTTAATATATATATATATATATATATATATATATATAGAAAAGCACATGAACATTTGAGTGATTATTTGTTTGAGTATTTGTCCATAAAAAACAACCCAATTAAATGATACAAATAAATGTATTTATAAAATTACAAATATTTATCCTCTTTGTCAACATAATGACATTTTTCCCAATAAATTGATAGATTCAATTAAAATTGTTGGCATAAAATCAAACGTAACTGAAACTAAATAACTGTATTATTCAGAAACAATTAACTAATTTTGTATATAAAATACTTTAAAAAAAGAATAAAATTATAAAAAAATAGTCATAAAATTAATTAAAGAAATCATTTCGATATTTATTGAATTTTATGTAAATTCCAATGTTAATTAAAGATATAGAAAACATTTTAATTCGACTGATCAAAAATAAATAAAACAAAGTAAAGAAAATAAGATACGCTGTAAAATTGTTTGGGAAAGAAAAGTACATACAAACATTCGAGTGATCATTTGTTTAAGCATTTGTCCATAAAAAATAGTCCAATTAAATGATTGTCTTTTAGGGCACTGTATTATCGTCTTGAAATGTTCCATTCCGAGTATTACTGAACCTTCTGGGAGTTTATTTTTCGGGGTGAATTACACGGAATCCCCCTCATTGATGTATTAGTCCTGCCGTCCTTTTAAAACGTGTTTGTTCTTTGCTCAATCACGATTTTATAAATTAGACAAAACAACGCCATGGAGCACATCCACGTTGATAATTACGTTGAAAACTTATCGAATTACCTTCCTTAATAGTGTTACCGGGGGTTTGTTGGATCCTGTTAAACTCTGGTTTTTTTCTCTAACATATAAATTCCGTTAATACCTGAGACACATCCGTTGGGACCCAATACTTTATTGTGGCTTGTGCAAACCGTGCATTTTTGTCCTTGCACTCCCGGCTTGCAAACACATCTTCCAGTCATTTGTTCGCAATCATCCCTTACTGAACCGAAAGACGAACAGCCACAAGCTAAAAGTATCCAATTTAAATACCTGCCTTCTTTATATCGTTCAGAAAACCGTTGCAGAAGTACAAAAAAAACGTCAATGTTATTCTAATTTACCTTCCACAATGGGGAATTTTATGCGGAAAAATACAATAATTTAACCGTGCAAATAAAAGTGCCTAAATTTTTTCATGTATGTGTGTGTGTATATTATCCTTCTTTTCAACGTTTCCTGAATTATTCCTGTAGTAACGAAGTTAACTCTCATGCAAATTAGGATATATGTCGATATCTACGTCCTACGCTTTGCCAATTTTAAACTGGGATACGTTATACTTTATGAACTCTTAACCGAAATCACAATATGAAAAAAAAAAAAGATAAAACGGAAAATTCATAAGGACAAATTTGCTTCGTCCTCGCAAATTCCCCGGGGACTTGACTGAGAGTTAACCTCCTCGAGTAGCAGCTTCTCCTTACGTATGCATCCCCTGTAGCCGGACGAGATTTTGGGCAGTCCCCAGAATCCGGGTTCGCACCTATCGCACTTGGCGCCGCCGACGCCCGGCCTGCACCTGCACTGTTGCGTTTCCGGATCGCAAACCTCCGAGTACGACCCCAGCTTGTTGCAGCCGCACAACGAGGGGCAACCGGCGTGGTTGGGACCCTGCGCCACGTTCTTGCCGTCGGGGCAACAGCCGTACCAGCTGTCCTCGCAGCTCTTTTGCTCGATGAAGTTGTGATCTACAATGTTTGGTTGGTGAAGATGTGTTTCTGGGGGGTTTGGTGGTTGGGTACCTTTCTTGCAGCAACGCGAGAACTTGTTGGTCTGGTGGCAGTAGCTGCCGGACGGGCAGTCCTGTCTGAAAGGTCCGTTGCCACAGTCCAGTTCTTTGCCTGTTGTCGGGTCTGTTAGGGGTTTTTCACCTTTGCAAGGTTTCACCTCCATGCCTGGTGGAATTAAGGTTTTGTAGACGGTGTGAACTTTGGTTAATGAAGGATTTAGTTTACAAGAGGAACGAGACGTGGCAGATCAGTGTTAATCAAAGGTGGTTTAACATTAAAGTGACGTATTATAGACTAAAACGTAATGGAGGACTAAATCTCTTGCTTTAATTAAAACATAAATCGAAGCTGATGGTGTAGTAATTTTTACTAGGTACTAAAATATGATATATAAACTTAGGATTAATGAACAATATAGAATATCGATAGTCTTTGATGTGGCGGTTACGGGTTTCCAGGATTTAAGTGAATTAGCTAACACAAAACCATGTGCAAAAGGGTCAGAGTTAAGTGAAAATGTTACTTTAATAATTAAACCGGCGCACAGTGCGGTGATACACCGAATGGCGAGACAACGGTTCATTTAATTCGATTACTTTCGATATCAGACGCTTCAAAGGCAATTGAAAGGCCAGGATTAGTGCGTAACATGATTTGGTTGGTTAGGTCCCATCTTTTAATTTTGGGGGGTCCAAAAAATTGAATTAAAATGCAGACCATAATGATAACAAAGTGGGAGGGGTGTTGATTTAGGGTCCCCCAACGTAGACGTTAATAATTTAATAGCCGCACGTACTTAAGTTAATGAAACCCCAAAAAAAGATTGGCCTCCCACATTACCGTCCCATTATCCTAAGTGTGCCCGGTATCAAGACACTGTGCGCACACATCAGACATAATTAATGTATTAATAAAATTAGTACGGTGTTAATGTTCAAACCTTGGCAAAGTTCTAGCGGTCTCAATCGCAATTCCTCTTGCCTTTGACATGCCTCCATCTTCATGGCACACACAGACGGATATATCCTCAAGTCTGATGCACAAACGGGCTTCGAGTTCGAAGTAACCGATGCGGCAGCGCAATCAAATTGACAAGTGCACCGAGGAAAATTATCAGGGCCCAACTCGCAAGTGGCCTCGAAATCGCAACGAATGTCCCTACATGCCTCCCGTTCCGAGTTCACGTTGTCCGGAACTGTGTTCTCCGGGCCCAGGGTATCGAAATCGGTTCCGCTCGGGGCAATGGTTTGCACGGTAAATGTTGGCGATGATGCTTAAAGTGGTTAAGGGATGAGTTTTTGTTAATTTTATTAGTTTGTTATTGGTGATTGGGTTTTGTTCATTGTCCGCACCAGTACGGATGGCCGTTATTCAATTTGAACCGTTGATGGAAGGATGAAGTGAGACGACGTGGCTTTTTTCCGGACACAATTGTGGGATGGAACTGTTGGTAAAATTGTTTAGAATCGCGGCTCCACCTGTTTTTGGCTATAAAATATGGGAAAAACATTTTCTTACATTTTTTTTCAAAATATTCTACTCGTCAGTGCATTAAAAAATATGTTTTGGTCAATTAAAAAAAATTTCTTACAGAAAAATTAATTTTGAGTTAACTTTGAAAAAATGCTGATTTTTGCTGTTGTGTTTAAAATTTTTATTATCAGATTTATACTATATGCCTATTTTTTCAAATATTTCATAAAAAACAACACATTAAAAAAATGTCGATGAACTAATTTTTTAAATTTTTATGAATTTTTAAAAATTACATATATCATAAAAAATAAAAAAATCAATATTATTTCATATATTTAATGTTTTTAATGTTCTATTTTTAAGCGACGTGAAGAGCTTGCCTTAGTCAATTAAAAATAAGATTTGTCCTTTTTCATGAAAAATTTTTTTCAGAAAGTTCATCAAAAACAGAATATTAAAGAAAAGAAATATTAAACCTAACCACACCTAACCTTACTTATTTTTTTCAGAAACTTCATCAAAAATGGATTACTTTTAAAAAAAAGAAAACAATTTTTTATGAAATGAAATCTTAGAGAAAAAATAATTTTGAATTTAAAAATACTTATTTTTTTTTAGAAAGTACATAAAAATAGAATATTTTCAAAAAAAAAAAAAGAAATATAAATTTAACCTAACCTATTTTTTTCAGAAAGATAATTAAAAACAGAATGTTTTCAAAAATAAAAGAAAATATAAACTTAACCTAACCTATTTTTTTCAGAAAGTTAATAAAAATAAATTATTTAAAAAAAAAAATTATCAATAACGTAATTTTTTATAAAATGAAATCTTATAGAAAAAACAATTTTGAATTTTAAAAAATACTGATTTTTTGAGGTTTGTCCTTGAAATTTTTATGAAATTTTTTGTATATTATATAACTATACTGTACTAAAAGTACATTTACAAATATATAAATAAATAAATATAAATCTATTCTAACCTAATCTAACCTATTGTTTTTTCAGAAAGTTCATCAAAAATAGAATATTTCCAAAAAATAATGAAATATAAACCTAATCTAACCTATTTTTTTCAAAAAAAAAAAAAAAAATATGAAATGAAATTTTAGAGAAAAAATAATTTTGAAATTAAAAAATACTGATTTTTCAATCTTTTTGCTTTTTTTTTCAAATTTGTAAATATTTTAACAATAATAATATTTTCAAATATTTATATAATAAAAAAAACTTAACTTTGAATAAACAAGATTTTGAAATTTCTTAATTAACAGTAAATTAAATTAATTTATTTTTTAATTATTTTAATTAACAATTTTTACTTTTAATAACAAAACTTAAATAGTAAATTCCATTTTTTGATGAACAATATTCCACAATTAATAAAATAAAAATAAATTCAGTTGATAATAAACTTTAGCTGTTGATGGTAAAATAGAAATATTAAAAATTTGATTTTTTGTTATAAAATTTTCGTAAATTATTGAAAATTAATAAGTCATAGAATATTTTAAAACAGAGTATCGTAAATTATTGAAAATTTATAATAGTGTAATAGAATACTTAAAAAAACATGAGAAATCATGAAAAAAATATAAATATATATTTTTTATATTTAATGAAAATTACAAAATTTTCAAAAATTAATAAAA
This sequence comes from Aethina tumida, assembly GCF_024364675.1. Lineage (NCBI taxonomy): Eukaryota > Metazoa > Arthropoda > Insecta > Coleoptera > Nitidulidae > Aethina > Aethina tumida. Next base: position 6,860,148 of record NC_065435.1, on the reverse strand, counting down.
AATTGAAAAATTACGTTATTGACAATTTTTTTTGAAATATTCTATTTTTTATGAATTTTCTGAAAAAAAAATAGGCTAGGTTAGGTTAGTTTGGGTTTATATTTTTTTTTTTGAAAATATATTTTTTATGAACTTTCTGAAAAAATAGACATACAGTATAAAATATTTTTTTCATAAAAATTTCAAGGAAAAATCTTAATTTTTCTCTAAGAAATTTTAATTTTTTTCAACTGACCAAGACAAGTTCTTTATCATGGCTAAAAATAGAACATTAAAAAAGTATATATGAAAAAATATTGAGTTTTTGATTTTTTATTATATAAGACGTTAAACCTTATTTAACCTAATTTAATAAAAATTGTTTAATTTTCAAAAATTAATAAAAAATTTAAATTTATGTTATTTTTGATGAAATTTTTGAAAAAAAATAGGCATTAGTATAAAAAAATTCATAAAAATTTCAATCAAAAACCGCAAAAATCGGCATTTTTTTAAACTTAAAATTAACTATTCACTAAAAAAATACTCTTCATTGCGCCGAAGAGTAAAATATTTTGAGAAAAAAAATTGTCGATAGCTCAATTTTTCGATTTTTCATGGCTGAAAATAGGTCCTAAACAATTATAGAACTGTTGGCTTACGGAAATATTGAATGACTAATACCCCTGATGTTGTTACGTCTTCATGCTGCACATGAAGGAGCTCAATAATTCGATTAAGCGTCCCAAATTTGCCTCTGCAAGAGCCACTTCGCCAAACCGTCCGACCAGTCCGGTACTGACGCCGACAATCAACGAACCGTTTGATGATGATAAAAAGCCATTTTAAAATCGTCATCGGATAATTAGCATGAAAACACACCGTTTAATCGATGATTTCCCGCGTTAACGATTTTAAAAGGAGACTCGCGGAACGTGACGGAACGCATTGTCCTTTTTATTCTCACCCAAAAAGCCCCTGATTAAAATAAAAAAGAGGAAACTTACTGCTGACAGATCCTGCCACTGGAAAACGTTCCCGGCAATCGCCGTAAAAAACAACGTTCAAAGGCCTCGAGTTAGCAGGAAGTAAACACATGGCCTTCTGTAATTCGCACTCGTTTTTAAATGTGACCATATTTGATGCACAGACTGGTTCATCACCCGATCCTTCGCAATTTGTAGGACACACACAATCGCCCGCCTCGCATCGGGCCCCATATTTACATTCCACGCCTTGACATAAATCTAAAATCGTTTCCATATGTTTTACAATTCGTTCCTATTTATCCAATAAGGGTTGTTTTTATTTCATATTTTGAACTGGCTGATTTTGAAGCTGATAAACACAAATATTAACATTTGCCTATCGTCGACGTTTTGGATGTATTTGGAAATTTTTCTGCTCCGTAACACGCGAATGGGAATTAAGGGTATTTATACAATGCTGCTGTGATGATTTGAAAAGTTCGATTGTTTATGTTTATCGATAAAATTCGATAGCAAATAAATATGCATACCCAATAATATCGGAATAATTGGTTTCAGTTCAAAATTTAAATTAATAATGTTCGGCATTCTCAGTCCAGGATATTCTGTGTATGGTGGTAAATCGACATGCACTGTAATTTAATACAGCGAGATGCAAAAGTGCATTCGGAAAATAGCTGATTAATTAAATTTACTTTGGGATTTCGATTAATGCAGGGTTGTATGGAATAAGGTAATTGTTAATGACTTACCGCAATTTCCTTTGTACGCTACAAGGATATATTGTTTCATTTTGCAAGAGGCCATATGAAGTTCGCATTCATTTGCGTAAGTTACACCATCTGTACCACATACAGACCCGTTGTTTAGCTACGAAGAAATGTATTTTATAATATTTTATTACGTCAACTAAATTATCTATTGTGATTGATTATTTTGAGACTGCATATACGAATTTTTTTATGTAAAGATGAATTTTTGATATCGATTGTTTAAATTTATAAACCTATTTAACAGGGTAAAAATTTACCGAAAATTAAGTTATTACTATTGTATATTAATTTAACGACAAAAATGTTCCAATTTTTACAAGATGTAATTTAGCTCTGATTATAATTAAAATTATCACTTCAAAAAACACTTTCAAGCTTTAAAAGGAAGTGATTTTACTGAATATTTATTAATTAATTACACACATATTTTTTTACAGGTGAATGTCAGTGTTTAGGCAAGGAACGGCATTTTTGTAAGTAAACAAAATTTTTTTTAATTACCATAAAGTCTGTTAATTGGTACGTACTAATTATAAGTTAAAGCACATATTTTATTTAAAATATACTTGAATGTACTTTTGAAATATTGCCAGTCAAAATAAATATGATTAAATTCATGAAAATTAATCAAATATTTGTCCAAAAGTATATAAAAAATTGGATTTAGGATATTCAAAGGAAACGAGTTTATTGAACTGTCAAAATACACAAATTATTAATTAATTACTCCCATATTTTTTCCATTTATATAAGATAAGCCAAATATTCACATATTAAATGATGAATGATGGAGTTTATTGAATTCCTAAAAAATACTTAAATTATTAATTTTATCAATATTTAGGCAAAAAAAAACAGTTCTATAAGATACCCTAAATTTTAATTATATTTATAAAAATTAATTAAATGTATGTCAGAAGTTATTAGAATTATTAAAGGAAAATGAGTTCATTGCATACTCAAAATATATAAATTATTAAAGTATTATTCACATATTTTTTCACTTTTTGTTTTAGTATTTAGGAAAAAATATTTACTATAAAAGTTTAAAGTTTATTAAATACACAAAAATACATAAATTATTAATTTAATATTCATATTTTTTTTCACTTTTAGTATCAATATTTGGGTAAAAAAACAGTTCCATAAGATACCATATCTTTTAATTAAATTCAGGTATTAAATAATGAACAATTGAAATAATTCTGTAATAATATTTTTGAATAAACATAGAAAACGTTGCCAGAGAAAAATAATAAAAAATATATAAAAATCAACTAAATTTATGTTAGAAGACATTAGAATTATTAAGGGAAAATGAGTTCATTTGAAACTCAATATATATGCATTAATAAAGAATTATTCATAAATTTTTTTCACTTTTTATATTAATATTTAGGAAATATCAAATATTAAATGATTACCATTGAAATAATTCAGTGAAAGTCAGAAGACATTAGAAATATTAAGGAAAAATAGGTTTAATGAATACTCAAAATATATAAATTATTAAAGTATTATTCACATATTTTTTTCACATTTTGTATTAATATTTAGGAAAATTATTTGTTATACAAGATATTAGAAGAATTAATGTGAAACGAGTTCATTAAATACTCCAAAATACATAAACTATTAATTTAATATTCATATTTTTTTACTTTTAGTATCAATATTTAGGTAAAAAATAGTTCCATAAGATACCATATATTTTAATTAATTTCAAACATTAAATGATTTACTTTTGAAATAATTCTGTAAAAATATTTTTGAATAAACATAGAAAACGTTGACAGAGAAAAATAGTAAAAAACTATATAAAAACCAACTAAATTTGTCAGAAGACATATTAGAATTATTAAGGAAAAATAAGTTCACTGAGTACTTCAAATATATAAATTATTAAAGTATTATTCACATACTTTTGTCACTTTTTGTTTTAATATGTAGGGAAAAAATTGTTATAAAAGATATTAGAAGTATTAAGGAGAAACGAGTTCATTAAATACTCAAAAATACATAAATTATTAATTTAATATTCACATTTTTTTCACTTTTAGTATCTATATTTAGGTAAAAAAACAGTTCCATAAGATACCACACATTATAATTAAATTCAGATATTATTGCCAAAATATTTTTGAATAGACAAAGAAATTGTCTGTGTTGTGAAAATTTATTAATATTTGTCAGAAGAGGTGTTATAAGAATTAAGGACAAACAAGTTCACTGAATACTCAAAAAGACATAAATTACTAACTTATTACTCACAAAAAATTATTATTGAATTTACAATAAAAATTTATGACAAAAAATATAAAAGTTAACTAAATATTTGTCAAAAAATATGTTAAAAGGAAATCCCCCTTTTACACAAAATTTTAATTTATTATTAAATTTTTTTTCATAATAATTAATATTTAATATATTAAATTAAATTTACATATTGATTTATAAATTTAACAAATAATTAAGTGAAATTAAGAGACCATTATAATCCTCAAAAGAGCTTTTTCCCAAAATTACAATATTTTAGTATAAATTTGTCATATAAGAATTCTGAGTGTGTGAGTGTGTTACCTCTAACAGAGACAAATATTGAAAAAATATGCTTTTAAACCCAATAAACAAGTCATGTCAATTAATTTACAAAAAAAAAAATACGCATTTCACGTATACCGGTATCAATAGAGTTATGTAAAATTAAAACCCAAGTTCGGAACGTTTTTAATGAATTTGGTACGATGGAATCAATACGATTGTGGTAATTCCGTAAACAAGTCTGCTGTTATGTATCTAAAAATTAAAAAAAAAAAAAAAAATGTGATTGTATACGAAATCATTGTACGAAACGTGAAATCTGATGCCTGACAATAAATCCATGGTAACATTTCTGAAGCATCCCCGCTATTTTCATGCACTGCAAAACCTTTAATCATTTACTATCTGCGTCCAAGTCCACAAATTCACGACCGACTTTTTCCTCTCTCCCATCTACTGCCCGACAAGTGTATTATGTGGCCAACAAAAGGTAATTTTTTTCATTTTACAGTCGCAACCGGTAAAAACAAATAGCAATTTTACGCGGCCTAGTGCATATATTGTTTGATTTTAGAACCAGGTCCCGTCAAAGTTCAGATTTCGTTTTGTGTAAGTCGGTCCATCTGCTACAACATCGGCCGTTGTTGAGCTAGGAACAAATGTATTTAACTATCGTCTATATACTAGCCGGTAATATCACGACCAGCGTTGAATATAAATACAGGATTTCAATAAATCTGTACGTGCCCCAACTGTATATAGGTTAATTCGAATAAAATTCTTTTTCATTTTCGCTTAAAATTTCAAATCGATGCCCCAAGACACGCATATTAATTCTTAATTTTAAAACCATTTCAATTATTTATTACTAAATAAATTGAACAGTTTTATAATTGAACTTTTAAAATTGTAACGACTGTGAATAACAGAAACACAGAAGAAAGGTAAATAGAGAGTATCATCCTAATTTAATACTTTTCTCTGTGATACTTTGAAAATTATTGGCTTTTTTACAAGTAAAATAAAAAAAGATATTTTACTAATATCCTGTATATGTGAAACTTTTTCCAAATATTAATATACATTAAAATTTTATAAAGTCAAAAAGGTTCTTTCAGTTCTTTATAAACATATTTTTTCATAATCCCCATAGAATCTTAGTTTCAATATAAATGTAAAAGTTCAAACAAAATGTATTTCAGAGTATTAAAGTGAAACGAGTGGAAAGTCATCGTACATATTTTAATACTTAATTACTTACATATTTTATTCTTTCAATATTTAGGCATTTTTATAAAAATATGCGAATTAATTTAATTACATTTTGTTATTTTGTATTTAATTTATATAATCAACTTTAAAACTACTGCTAAACAAAATATTTACGATTAAATTTATAAAAAGTATATGTTAAAAAAGATATAATAAATTAAATTTTGTAAATAAAATTTGTGAATAAATTGAATTAAAAAAGTAAAGAATAGAATTTAAAAATATTCTTTGTAATAATATGAAAAATTATTTTTCCAGTTTAACAGAATGTGAATTTTATTATGTACTTTGTAATATTATTGTATTTTCTTCAAAAATATGCATTTTAGTATCAATAATAAGACAAAAAAGGAAAAATAATTATAATTATGTTTATATATTCTGACAAATATTTGTTACAAGAGATAAAAAATACGGTTTAAACAGAATTTAAAAATATTATTTGTAAATAAACGTAACTAATTGTATTTACTGGTCTATTAATAATTTAATAAAAGAAATTTCGTTTTTTCTCTTCATGAAAACCTGATTCTTATTATATATTTTATAATCGAGATAATTTAAATTAGAATATAAAATTATTGCTTGAAAAATATGCATTTTAAATTATTAAAATGTAACAAATATCTATATTTATTTTCTATTTTTATTATCGATACTAAGGAAAAAAGGCAAAATAATTTTAGTTAGTTTTATAGATTCTAATCAAATATTTATTATAAGAGATATAAATAATTATAATTAAAACAGAATTTAAAAATATTATTTGCAAATAAATATAATTATTCCTCTTTACAGGTCTTGTGATAATTTAATATTAAAAATTGTTTTTTGTCTTCATTAAAACCTGATCCTTATTATATCTTTTATAAATGAGAATTTTAATTAGAATATAAAATCTTTACTTAAAAAAGTTTTAAGGAGTAACAACTATTTTTTCTACTTTTAATATCAATACTAAAACAAAAAAGGCAAAAGAATTTTAATTATTTTTATAAATTTTGATCATATATTTGTTATGAGAGAAAAATTAAAATTAAAACATAATTTAACAATGTCTTTTGTAATTAAATATTGAAAATTCTTTTTTCTCTTCATTAAAACCCAATGTTTATTATATATTTTATAAACGATATAATTTTAATTAGAATATAAAATTGTTATCTTGAAAATATGAATTCTAAAATATTGTGTAAGAGGTATCTTTTCTACTCTTAATATTAATAGTAAGGCAAAAAATATAAAAATAATATTTGTTGAAAGAGATACAAAAATTTACAAGAATTTTCCAGAATGTTTAGAAGTCTAGTAATGCAATTATTATTATTTTTTTTTTAAATCATTAAAATGTGACATTTATTGTACTTTATAAAACATTTAATTTTAATGTGAATATTAAAACAATGTGTTTTAAAGTATTAAAGGAATTTAATGAATATCCAATGTACACAAATTCTTAGTTTTCATATTTTTCCAGTTTTAGGAATTGATAATAAAACATAAATTTTAAAATATATACGATAAAATTGACTAAAATTGAAGTGAAATATGTCTATAAATATAGTAAATTAAATTCTGCACCGAATTTACAAAACCATTTATATATAAAAATTGAAATTGCCTTCAACGCAGCTAATAATTTAAAGTCGAAAATGTTCTTTTGCCAATACATTATAAACGTGATTTTTCCCCATAATCCTTATAAAAGGTTCAATTTTACTCTGATCATAAATTTATCACTTCAAACAAAATGCGCTTTAAACGTATTAAAGTGAACGAGTTTACTGAAAAGCCAAGATACACATATTAATTCTTAATTGCACACATTTTTATCCCTCTTTTAGTATCAACATTGGCAATTTCATGCGATTTATACCCACTGAAACTTTTTTTTTCTTCTATTTTTGGCGTTTTGCGGTTTAGAATTTAATTCGTGAATGTTCGTGCGTGGCTTTTTAATGCAACGTGAAAATTTCGTTTAAAGAGCGAACAATTTATTGTTCGTTGCCGATCATTAAAACGACCCGGAGGGGGTGGGTGAGGTGTATGAATAAGACAAACATTTACGTGATTTCGGAATAGTTGGGAAATCTTAAACTAGACCAAGTATCGGATCATGCACATTAATTACAAACTATGGCAATTAAATACTTTAACATTTACAAAAGTTTATTGTTTACTACATGCTTTAGCGATACCTTAACTTACACTGATATAAACTGCACTATCAACTACGAAAGTCTATAATTATCGAGATTTTCGATTTTGACTTGAGTTACCGTGCACAAAGTTTATTAAACCTCAGTGTATCGGTGTTCCATGTAATAATAATTAGCAACATTTATTAGTTGGAGGGTTGTTGTTGAAATTGGCGTATCGATTCTTCTTGGAAAAGTTGCTGAGCATTATGGGGGTAACAAAAATTTCATCTTTTTACGATACACCTCCATCTTTTGTGCCAAGTAATGCAATTTAACTTTATAAACATGTCAGACTTGTCTCAAAATAATCAATTTTCAAATTTAAACTTATTTAACACGACCACGTTTTTAGTTATGTACGACTTGCACGAAGCCATTACACCAACAAGTCAAGATAAAAACGAACTGAAAAAACCGAAAAGATTTATTTTAAACAAAACCGTCCGGTCGACCTGAAAGAAAATCGGTGTGTGTATAATTAACGTAATTAAAAGTTTTGTCCGGCGATTTGTCAACACATTATCTCCGTGATATAAATCCCATCCCCGGAGCAAATCTGTGCCCATAAAAGGGGGACAATTAAAGATTATTTTATTATCCGCTTTAAGATTTTATTACTGCGGATTAGGCCATCGGCAGTAATGGCGTTTTAAAACGTTAAACATGCACCAGTTACTTACCTTTGCGTCGTTGCACGATTGGGGACAAACACATTTGCCCTCCGATACCCCGTCGCTTTCGCAGACCGAATAAAAGTCGCATTTTTTATTTTCGCAGCCATCTGTGGAAAAAAGACACGTGTCATTCATCACTGCGATCGGGATTTTGGATTGTACGGTTCGATTGGAATTGTTTTTCGTGTGTTGGAAATGATTTGTTGGGGGGAGCTTTGTAATTAAATTCATTGGGGTTTTATTAAAATATTAGGTACCGACAAAAGTAGTTTAATGATTTGCTTGAACGTAATTTTATATTGTATTTATAATTTTTATATCAAACTGTACACATTATATCAAAAGCTTTAAGCTCATTCTAATCATGTTATTTGTTTTTTCCTTTGTTGTGTAATAACTCATTGTTTTATTAATTAAAAAATCAGCTTAAGTGCCTCGAAATGTGTTTCAAGAATATGGTACTTTAACATCTTTTGGTTATTGTCAGTGTCAATGAGCTCTAAAGATGTACCACGTCAAATTAAGAATTGCCTCGCACAAAATCCTTGTTTGGTCATTCAACTGATGAATCAATCATTAATTTCATAAAAAAAATTTGGAAAAATGGATTCCATAGAAATTTAATCAGGTTAACAAAAATGAAGCTTCAAAATGTTAAATAACATAGTTCAGAAAATTCTCCATGTCATTATAGAATTTTTTCTCGTGGCATGAATTTTGCTTGTTTGACATTGACCAAAAATAGTTGTATAATAATAATAATTAAATTTTGAATATTTTAAATTATTTTTTAGCTTAAACTTAAAAATGTCAAAAATATTGAATATATCAAAAATATCAGAAATCAAAAATATAAAAAATATAAAAAATAGATTTCATATAAAATTAGTCAGGATAACAAAATATTAAAGATAAATATTTAAAATATTAAGAATATTAGAAATATTAAAAATATCAAAAATATCAAAAATATCAAAAATATCAAAAATATCAAAAATATCAAAAATATCAAAAATATCAAAAATATCAAAAATATCAAAAATATCAAAAATATCAAAAATATCAAAAATATCAAAAATATCAAAAATATCAAAAATATCAAAAATATCAAAAATATCAAAAATGTCAAAAATGTTAAAAATGTCAAAAATATCAAAAATATCAAAAATATCAAAAATATCAAAAATATCAAAAATATCAAAAATATCAAAAATATCAAAAATATCAAAAATATCAAAAATATCAAAAATATCAAAAATATCAAAAATATCAAAAATATCAAAAATATCAAAATTGTCAAAAATATCAAAAAAGTTAAAAATATTAAAAATGGATTTCATATAAATTTAGTCAGGATAACAAAAATAGGCATTTAACTAAAATATCAAAAATATCAAAAATATCAAAATTATCAAAAATATCAAAAATATCAAAAATATCAAAAATATCAAAAATATCAAAAATATCAAAAATATCAAAAATATCAAAAATATCAAAAATATCAAAAATATCAAAAATATTAAAAATATCAAAAATATCAAAAATATCAAAAATATCAAAAATATCAAAAATATCAAAAATATCAAAAATATCAAAAATATCAAAAATATTAAAAATATCAAAAATATCAAAAATATCAAAAATATCAAAAATATCAAAAATATCAAAAATATCAAAAATATTAAAAATATCAAAAATATCAAAAATATCAAAAATATCAAAAATATCAAAAATATCAAAAATATCAAAAATATCAAAAATATCAAAAATATCAAAAATATCAAAAAAGTTAAAAATATTAAAAATGGATTTCATATAAATTTAGTCAGGATAACAAAAATAGGCATTTAACTAAAAAGCTACATGTTCCATTTGAGAGTCAAAAGTAGCTTCAAAATGTTAAATTCTACCCAACATATAGTCCAGAAATTTGTTACTTATTTTGTAATTGACCAATTTTTTACGTAATAATCAGTTTTAATGAAGAGGTTGATCATTTCTTCAGTTCCAACAAGTCCAAATAACAGTTGATTATTTTGTAGAACAAAAGTTATTCTAATTAAGGAAAGTCATCACGTAAATTACTTTTTCCAGTACCTAATATTAAATCGATTTATTTACTGTGCAATAAAATATTTATAATTTCGATGAATGAATCATTTAAGGGATCAAATAAATAAACATTATTCCATTAATTTTAAATGTAATGAAGCGAAAGCTTCGAATAAAACTACAACTTTCATCGACTTGTTTTCATACTCAAAACTCAATATTAATAATGACTTGAGTTTTGTTCAAGAATATTTAATAATTGACATAAATTCCAAGTGAACTTTCGTCTATATTTTTGATGTAATCGTTTAAAATTTTAGTTGTTAAAACCCAAATAAAATAGAGCTGATTTAAAATCACACATGAAATCATCCCTGTCATTTCAATCTAGATTTTACCGGATATGTTTTTAAATAATTTAAAAGAAATAGATTTCAAATATTGTTGCTGAACTAGAATACGACTTTTTGACATTTAATATTAATTCACAAAAAAAGCAAAAACACCCGTTGACATGAAACTGTCAGCGGAATTTCAGGTTTTGAATAAAAATTATTGAACGTGCACATTAATTATGGACTCCCTGTTAAACTTCACTATTCGTGATATATCACAACGGGAAAAAACTAAATTTCAAAAACAATTCGTCCAATATTTGTATTAGTTTACTTTTTACATTAATATTTTCGTTAACAAATGTCGATAACTTACGTCTGATTTATACAACCAGAAAATCCATGTTTCAGCTTTGAAACTGTCGCTTTTTTTAAAGTTTACCAGTCCAGTGATGTGTTTAAACAAACTTTTAACATCCTGATTGACGTTGAAATATGATTTTCATCGTTTACTTTTTTCAGGACTACAATTCCAGCTTCAAAATTAATAAATAGATAAGTCAAACTTAAATCCACAAGCACATCCACATTATTTAGAACATCTCGAAATTAAAAAAAAAAAATTATAAATTATTGCTCATATATTTTGATACTTTCATGTGTATTTGTAGTTTATTTTGAGTTTCAATCTTAAATTTCTATTTCTAAAATTGAATTGAAATAATTTAATGAAACAAACATTATTAATAAAAAAATTAAAATGGTGGAGAATCACATTAATTAATATGTTAATTGGAAAATAATTGACGTAGCAAAATAAAATAATTTAAACTATGAATATTTTGAATTCTGTTTTAATCGAAACTTAATAATTTGGAAATAAAAAAAAAACAAAAAATGCAGATAGAAATCAATTATTTTATTATAAAATTTATTTTTATATATTTTAATTTATTTTATTATTATTAATGATAATATTTTAAATTATATTTTAATTTTAATATTAAAAATATAAAATTGAAAAATTAGTACAAAAATTAAAAAAAAAAAAAAAAAAAATAAATGAAAAAATGGAGATAGAAATTAATTAATTTATAATAAATTTAATTTTTATATATTTTAACTTATTTTTCTTTAAATTTAATAAAAATTATTAAATGTGACGACATAAAAGTAATTAAATTTTGAATATTTCAATTCTTAAAATATTTAATAAGAAAGTTATTAATTTAAAAATTTGAAAATATTTATTAAAAATAAATATAAAAAATATTAAAAATATTAAAAATATTAAAAATATTAAAAATATTAAAAATATTAAAAATATTAAAAATATTAAAAATATTAAAAATATTAAAAATATTAAAAATATTAAAAATATTAAAAATATTAAAAATATTAAAAATATTAAAAATATTAAAAATATTAAAAATATTAAAAATATTAAAAATATTAAAAATATTAAAAATATTAAAAATATTAAAAATATTAAAAATATTAAAAATATTAAAAATATTAAAAATATTAAAAATATTAAAAATATTAAAAATATTAAAAATATTAAAAATATTAAAAATATGGAAAATTCTTTTTATTTATTTATTTATTATTTAATAAAATTGACAAATTTAAAATAGTAAGGAATATAAAACTTAAAAACGTAAAATATTCAATATATTTATATTTCAGTTTGTAAAAAATATATATTTCTAAATGCAGATTTACATAATAATAAAAAGTATTTCATATTAAAAAATGTTACACTAACAGATTTACATCTGTGCAATCGAACTAGTTTTCATTAGTAACATAAAAATAAAACATCCAACCATTTAAAATAATAAAATAAAATTGAAAACGTGAAAATCAAAAATACCTTTTTATATTAAATGCGTATTACACATATACACACGAATGTTTGAGCTTTGCAGATTAAAGTGCGAATTGTAAATAAAACCTGTTAAATGAATATAAAAGTTTGCTCTCAGCCTCCCCGACTCTCTCCACCATTTATTTATACAATACGAAAGCAACAAACGAAGGTGGCAAAGTCGAAAAGCCCGTCTCAACCTGCGGATGAGTGTGCGACGTCCGTCAACTTACTACAAGGTCCGTCGTAGAGGACGGCAATGTCCCTACGGTGTTTGCAGGCCTCCAGTCTCAGCTTGCACTCGTTCCCGTAGCTGATCCCGTCCGATCCGCATACCGGTCGAAACTCGGACGGACACACGGGACATTCGCAGAGCGCTTTACCTGAACGTTCCACACAGCTAGCGCCGTATTGACATTCGTGATCGCTGCAAGGACCTTTCTCGCCACACACGCCGCTGTAGGCGATCTCGATCGTGGTGCGGGCCATGCACGCGGCCCTTTTCACCTCGCACTCCGACGGGTACGTGCGTCCGTCCTTCGAGCACACCGGTCTCATGACCGGCTCGCAGCCGGGCGGGCACTGACAATGGGCGATGCCGAATTTGTTTATGGCACATTCCTCGCCCAACGTGCAGCGGACGCTCGTGCACGGGTTTATTCCTGTAAATAGATTTTTACATTGTCAAATGCGTCCCCCCATTTGCCCTTCGTTCTTATCTTTATCTGACGTAAGTGCCTGCGGGGACAAAAAGGGTTAGGGGCTGTGAATTAACATAAAAACTGACGTCAAACAGTGTCCCAATTGCGTATTATCTTTGTTAATGTTTCGGGAATTGGTGAAAATGGCCCGGACTACGTGTTCGGTGTTATCGTCGGGGCATCGTGTATTTTTGACGAATGACGGTTGAAAATTTACTCAAAGGAGTTCACAGTAAGATTTCGTGTTTGAAATGAGTGGTGAACTTCTTAAATTTATGAGTTTTCTCTTAAAAAAGTTAAAAAATATACATTATTTTAAAAAAACTGCAATAAAACCATAAAATTATATTTTAAATAAGGCTTCAGATTTTTTAAACTAAAAAAATTATTACCTTAGTTTGCATTAAAAAAAAAGATATGACTAAAATTAAAAAATTTTTTGTGATTTTTCAAAAATATAAAGTATTCAAAATATATATTAGTATTATATTATTACGTAATAATTTAAAAGTAAAGTAATTTAAGTAAATTAATATATTAAATTAACAAATTAAATTAAAAAATTAAAATTAACAAATGAAATAAATATAATAAAAATAATATTTAGAAATTTGATAGAAATATTGAAATACATTAAAATTTAAATAAAAATTAGTACAATATTATTTTTTTTTAATTTTTTATATTTCCAGATTAATAATTTGAAAATATTTTGTTAAATTATAAATATTTTGATTAGGATTTAAAAAATAGTATCGGAAACTTAATTTAAAATTGTTTTTTTCAACTAAAAACTAACAAAATTTGAAGAATTATATGTTCTTGATGAGATTTAACTTAGATATTTATAAAAAAAATTACAACATTGTTTGAAATAATAATGAAAAGTTAAGAATTAGAAAATTAATTAATTTATTATATTTTTATCGTAATTTTATGCAAATATATCTTATATAAAACTTGAGAGAAACTTAATTTAAAATACTCTTTCATCTAAAAATTAAAAAAATAAAATATTTAAGAATTGATGATTATATTTGATTGAGAATTTTATTAATTAGTCTATAATTAATTGTATCTGAAATAAGGCTTAATATTTTAAATTTATACTTTTTATCGTAATTTTATACACTACAAGGGAAATATTTAAAAAAAAACTCTAAAAATTGAGCAACAATTAGTATAATATTTAAGTTTTTAAATAATTGTTAGAAAAGTCTTAAAACTATATCTTAAATAAGAAATTTCTAAATTTATAAATTCTAAAAATAAAAATATAGATTTTTTTTTTGTATTTTGTTTAATTTAAAATTGTCTGTTTCAACTAAAAACTAAAATTGAATAGTTAAATATTGATGATTAGATCTCACTGACAAATTAAAATTTTGACTGAAATATAGTTTGATATTTTAAAATTAAAAACTAATTATTTTATTATATTTTTTATCGTATTTTTTGCAAATAAGACTTGAGAGAAACATAAAATAGTTTTGTTCATCTAAAAACTAAAAAATAAAATATTTGAAAATTGAGGTTTCATTGAGAAATTTATTAAAAAAATCTATAATTAAAATAAGGTTTTATATTTTAAATGTGGGAATTAAATAATTATTTTACTATATTTTTTGGTAATTTTATAAAAATGTATTAAAAAAATACTAAATTAAATATGAATTAGTATAATTTTAAATTTTATTAAATAATAAAAAACGTTATATAAATCTTAAATTTAGATCTTAAAATTGAGATTAGATTTCTAAATTTATGAATTAGAAAAATATAGTTTTCTTTTTTTATTTCCAGTATAATATTTTCAAAATATTTTTTTAATGATAAATATTAATATTATTAACCTGCATTTAAAAATAGTATCAGAAACTTAATTTAAAATTGTCTTTTTAAAATAAATACTAAAAAAATAAAAATAGATAAAAGTTGATGACTAAAGAGAAATTTATAAAAAGTTTAAAATTGATTATAAAATAAGATTTATTAAGTTTTATTTTAAATTTAGGTATAGGGGAATTAATTATTTTATTATATTTTTTATAGTAATTTTATAAAATTTTATATATAGGAAAAATTAAATAAATATTAGTATATTTTATATTATATTATATATTTCAAATCTAAGCAAGAGATTTTTGAATTTATAAAAATGAGAAAAATATAGTTTCTTTTTTTGTATTTTCAGATTAAAAGTCACAACAACAACGACAAATATATAATAAAAATTAGTATATTTTATATTATATATTTTAAATCTAAGCAAGAGATTTTTTAATTTATAAAAATGAGAAAATTATAGTTTCTTTTTTTGTATTTTCAGATTAAAAGTCACAACAACAACGTCAAATATTAATAAATAATAATAGTAATTTCAAGTAAAAACTAAAAAAAAAATTGTTTAAGAGAAACTCATAAATATATGTAAAATTAAATTAATGAGTGTATTTTTTACCTTTTACAAATGTTGTTAACAGTTAAAACATTTTTCTTTATCTACAAAATAAAAGAAATAGATTCATTAATAAAAAATATAATTAGTTAAAAGTAGAAATAATTTAATTAAATTCATAGAAATATTATGTTAATGTTATTTTTGTAGGGATTTTGGAAAAACTAAATAAAACATCTAAGACGTAAAATTAGTCGAGATATTAACGTTTTTAATTAAAGCATAAACTCACTTTGACGGAAATTTTATGCAAAAAGAATTAATGTTTAATTAAAAATTGACATTGATTCACGTGAATGACGATTGTTTTTTTTATTCAAGCCTTATTTCGGTTAATTTTGCCCCTCACACAAAACGATTTCTCGATGTAATTCCCACATTTTTAAACATTTCAGCGGAGCCGGATTGTTATTCTGCCAAGAATAATGAACGAAAACCATTTTTGTGCAAGATATATTAACTGTGTGCGTCTTCCATTATTATTATTATTATTATTATGTTTAACAAGGGGCGCAATTGACAAATGGGAATCGGCCTTTTATTAATCACGCAGATGAAAATTTTTTTTGTGACTTATTGCCGTTTCGCCGGCGGCACAAAAGGGCACGGTTGAAGTTTAATTTTTGATTGTCAATTTGCAGTCGTATTAGAAAAGCAATTGTGAATAATTAGATGTTTGCGAATGCTCCGCCTGCAACTAGAATTTACTGCCCTCGTGCAAACTGCAAAATCCAGTCATATTTCAAACTGGAATCAATAAACAAAGGGAGGTCGTCTGGAATAAATATTTATTTTTTTTTTTTCGTCCCAGTCGATTCGTTAGTGTGTTCGCCTCCTTTCGGCCCCCCAAAAACACTGGTCGGCCTCGATGGCCTAAAATCTATACGAATTAAGTGGTTCCGGCCGTAAAATATATCAATTTTGTACAATTTATGGCATCGATTGTCAAGTTATGTTCCCGTGATACCACTAAAATGTAGTGGCATACCATCCATTTATGAAACCACTTGTTGGCTTCGGCCAAACAAGTTTATTTTATAAAAATGAATTAAAATAGGCTTTGGGGGCACATATATTTCATACGGCTGCCCGTTTGATTTAAACTGATCAATAAGATTTAAAATCCGACGCTTTTACATTCATTTTACGCGGTTCCCAATGGCTCGTTCACCCAATCAAAATATCACGATTAACACAACAACAAATTTTCACATCAAATCCGCCAATCAGTTTTGTGATTGATGTCATGAATTTTCCTGCCCACAAAGACAACAATCGATTGTGTTCCTTTCGGATGCCATTTATTCAGATGGTTTTCAGAATTTTTCCTGCAGTTGCCATTCCAATTTTCGTCCAACCACCCAACCGCCCCTAAGTACGTACACACAAACGGGCACATAAACATGGGACTTTAATTCAACAAAGGTAGGGCAAAGGGATGGATACGTCAGATAAAGATAATTGCGGGGAGTCGGTATAAAATACAAAGTTTACGGTGAAAGTGAAGTTGAAGAATAAAAAAAAAACGGATATAAACCTGAGCTGCATTTCCCCCTGTAAATAATATTAAGAGTCTTCCTGGCCCGACAAGCCTCTTGTCGTAAAGTACACTCATTCGAATACGTTTTTCCATCCGATCCGCAGACCGGCGTAAACTCCAAGGGACAACTATCGCCGCATCTGCACACAGGGTTTCTATGTTCATCTAGTTGACACACTTCCGGCTCTGAACATTCTACACCGGCACAAGGATCTGCAACCAAGCGAAACTATCTCATCAAATATACCATTTAACGCTTTAATCGTGTTTAATTAGAAAAAGACCATTGAGGGGTGTTGAATTTACATTGAATGTTTGGTTAACTCTATTATTTTATTAAGGAGTAATTTAAAGATGACACATTCATTAGTTTTCATCTTTAAGTATTATCCTGCAGGTAATGAATATCAGGAAGCAAAACTACAATATTTAAACAATAAAACTAATTAGAAAAGACCTGAAAATAAAATAACGATTTTTAAGAATGATGGTTCAAAAGAGAGACAATAAAAAGCTCTTTGTAAACCATAAAAATGTTTACTATATCATCTAACAGAGATCTTCTAAAACATTTTTTAAAATAAAAGCTCAGGACAAAAGTTATTAGTGAGAATGTTTATGAAAAATATGTTCTTTATTGAAGTTTTATCCTTAAAATTGCTCTGTGGGGTAAAAATTGTACTGATTAGAACAAATTAACCTGCAAAAAGTGATAAGCAGGAGTTTAATTACCATTTTTCAACACATTTAAGGAGGAAACTTTTTTATTTATTATTCGATTTTAATGAATGATGGCTCAAAAGGTGGACAATAAAAAGGTCTTTGTATACCATAGAAATGTTTTCTATATCATCTAACAAAGACCTTCTACAACATTTTTTATATTAAAACCTCAGGACAAAAGTTACTGTTGAGAATGTTTATGACAAAATAAGTTCTTTATTGAATTTTTATTCTTAAACTTGCTCCATGTGGTAAAAACTGTACTAACTAGAACAATTGAACCTGTAAAAAGAGATAAGGAGGAGCTTAACTACTATTTTTAAACACATTTAAGGAGGAAACTTTTTTATTTATTATTCAATTTTAATGAATGATGGCTCAAAAGATGGACAATAAAAAGGTCTTTGTATACCATAAAAATGATTTCTATATCATCTAACAGAGATCTTTTACAACATTTTTTATAATAAAAGCTCAGGACAAAAGTTATTAGTGAGAATGTTTATGAAAAAATATGTTCTTTATTGAAGTTTTATCCTTAAAATTACTCCATGGGGTAAAAACTGTACTAACTAGAACAAATGAACCTGTAAAAAGAGATAAGGAGGAGTTTAACTACCATTTTTAAACACATTTAAGGAGGAAACTTTTTTATTTATTATTCGATTTTAATGAATGATGGCTCAAAAGATGGACAATAAAAAGGTCTTTGTATACCATAAAAATGTTTACTATATCATCTAACAGAGATCTTCTAAAACATTTTTTAAACTAAAAGCTCAGGACAAAAGTTATTAGTGAGAATGTTTATGAAAAAATATGTTCTTTATTGAAGTTTTATCCTTAAAATTGCTCCATGGGGTAAAAACTGTACTAACTAGAACAAATGAACCTGTAAAAAGAGATAAGCAGGAGCTTAACTATCATTTTTAAACACATTTAAGGAGGAAACTTTTTTATTTATTATTCGATTTTAATGAATGACGGCTCAAAAGATGGACAATAAAAAGGTCTTTGTATACTATAAAAATGTTTAATATATCATCTAACAGAGATCTTCTAAAACATTTTTTATAATAAAAGCTCAGGACAAAAGTTATTAGTGAGAATTTTTATGAAAAAATATGTTCTTTATTGAAGTTTTATCCTTAAAATTGCTCCATGGAGTAAAAACTGTACTCATTAGAACAAATGAACATGTAAAAAGAGATAAGGAGGAGATTAACTACCATTTTTAAACACATTTAAGGAGGAAACTTTTTTATTTATTATTCGATTTTAATGAATGATAGCTCAAAAGATGGACAATAAAAAGGTCTTTGTATACCATAAAAATGTTTACTATATCATCTAACAGAGATCTTCTAAAACATTTTTTAAAATAAAAGCTCAGGACAAAAGTTATTAGTGAGAATGTTTATGAAAAAATATGTTCTTTATTGAAGTTTTATCCTTAAAATTGCTCCATGGGGTAAAAACTGTACTAACTAGAACAAATGAACCTGTAAAAAGAGATAAGCAGGAGCTTAACTATCATTTTTAAACACATTTAAGGAGGAAACTTTTTTATTTATTATTCAATTTTAATGAATGATGGCTCAAAAGATGGACAATAAAAAGGTCTTTGTATACCATAAAAATGATTTCTATATCATCTAACAGAGATCTTTTACAACATTTTTTATAATAAAAGCTCAGGACAAAAGTTATTAGTGAGAATGTTTATGAAAAAATATGTTCTTTATTGAAGTTTTATCCTTAAAATTACTCCATGGGGTAAAAACTGTACTAACTAGAACAAATGAACCTGTAAAAAGAGATAAGGAGGAGTTTAACTACCATTTTTAAACACATTTAAGGAGGAAACTTTTTTATTTATTATTCGATTTTAATGAATGATGGCTCAAAAGATGGACAATAAAAAGGTCTTTGTATACCATAAAAATGTTTACTATATCATCTAACAGAGATCTTCTAAAACATTTTTTAAACTAAAAGCTCAGGACAAAAGTTATTAGTGAGAATGTTTATGAAAAAATATGTTCTTTATTGAAGTTTTATCCTTAAAATTGCTCCATGGGGTAAAAACTGTACTAACTAGAACAAATGAACCTGTAAAAAGAGATAAGCAGGAGCTTAACTATCATTTTTAAACACATTTAAGGAGGAAACTTTTTTATTTATTATTCGATTTTAATGAATGACGGCTCAAAAGATGGACAATAAAAAGGTCTTTGTATACTATAAAAATGTTTAATATATCATCTAACAGAGATCTTCTAAAACATTTTTTATAATAAAAGCTCAGGACAAAAGTTATTAGTGAGAATTTTTATGAAAAAATATGTTCTTTATTGAAGTTTTATCCTTAAAATTGCTCCATGGAGTAAAAACTGTACTCATTAGAACAAATGAACATGTAAAAAGAGATAAGGAGGAGATTAACTACCATTTTTAAACACATTTAAGGAGGAAACTTTTTTATTTATTATTCGATTTTAATGAATGATAGCTCAAAAGATGGACAATAAAAAGGTCTTTGTATACCATAAAAATGTTTACTATATCATCTAACAGAGATCTTCTAAAACATTTTTTAAAATAAAAGCTCAGGACAAAAGTTATTAGTGAGAATGTTTATGAAAAAATATGTTCTTTATTGAAGTTTTATCCTTAAAATTGCTCCATGGGGTAAAAACTGTACTAACTAGAACAAATGAACCTGTAAAAAGAGATAAGCAGGAGCTTAACTATCATTTTTAAACACATTTAAGGAGGAAACTTTTTTATTTATTATTCGATTTTAATGAATGACGGCTCAAAAGATGGACAATAAAAAAGTCTTTGTATACCATAAAAATGTTTAATATATCATCTAACAGAGATCTTCTAAAACATTTTTTATAATAAAAGCTCAGGACAAAAGTTATTATTGAGAATGTTTATGAAAAAAGAAGTTCCTTATTGAATTTTTGTCCTTAAAATTGCTCAATGATGTAAAAATTGTATTAATTAGAAGAAAGGAACGTGCAAAAAGAGATAAGTAGGAGTTTAACCACCATTTTTAAACACATTTAAGGAGGAAACTTTTTTATTTATTATTCGATTTTAATGAATGATGGCCCAAAAGATAGACAATAAAAAGGTCTTTCTTTATATACCATAAAAATGTTTTCTATATCATCTAACAGAGATTTTTTATAATATTTTTATAATAAAAGCTCAGGAAAAAAGTTAAATAGGAAAGTTTCCATCTCAAATAGTGCAATGTATCTAACTAATTTTAAGCATAACAAGAGATTTTTTATGAAAGCACAAGTAGAAAAACAAATCAATAATTGTAAACATGATTGATGATAAATATTGCTTCTCAACGAGATTACGTTCAAGCTTGAGGAAAGTTTCGGCGTCGTTTTTGGCACATATTTTATTTCCAGGTGGGATGAATTATGTCTAATTGTTGTCGTGCCTCCCCAAAGCACAATGTTTACACTTCCCCGTTTCAATCATCCGCTTAAACCCCCCCGAGAATAAATAATACGCTGGGAGATTTATAATAATGTATAATAAGTCGAAAAAAAAAAAAAAACGATAGTAGGAGGAAAGATATGGCCTTTTAAAATGATCAAAAGTTTACATTAAACTTTTTATTGGGGTCGGGATGACTTGAATTTTTTTCAACTTTTTCATTTTAACTTTACAAGTCGGAGGTTCGCATCACTGAGCAACTGGCAAATCGGTTTAAGACAAAATGCCGTTTACGCTATCGCGAACAATTATATAATTAAATTTTCCGAAAAAAAATTCGAATCGATTATGCATTAGTCGCAATGAGTAGCATTTTAAACGGTGGAATTGATCAAACTTGTGTTTTCACATGTTCAATAGTCGGAAGTCAAATTGGGACTTAAAATAAAGAAGTGGTCCCATCAAAAATTCAGTGATTTAATATTCCTAAGTAATAAAGCTCGTATAATGGAAATTTAAGTAAAATTATTAAATTACCCTTAAAAGAAGGGTTTTAAAGTTCTCCAAGCATTATGTTCTTGGCCAAAACTTCAGCGTCGAACTTTAAATTTAATTTTCTATATAATATATTTATATTCGGCGTTTTTTGAAATCTCACAGTCCACATCAATTCAACTGTTTTCTCAGGTTTTATTTGTATTGTACCCCAAAGATACCATTACAAATGAGTTAAAATGTTAAGTTTTACTACTTTCTACATGACTTAGTTCTAAAACGATACCGAAACAATGTTGCAGCCAGTTCTCCAAGAAACAAATCTCGAATGCTTACATTAATTGTGTTGTTCACTCAGGGGTAAAATGCAAGTCGTTAATTTCGACTGCGTTTTTGAGTTGTTTAACATTTATAATGGGTACGTGGTTACGGATATAAAAAAAGAAAATCTCAATTAACGAAATTTCAGTTGTTGTTTATCAGTTTTGGGGTATTTTGAGATCTCATTAATCTGGCTCTTGTTAGTCTTTAATTATTCGAATACAGCTTCCTTTTTATTATTTTCGAATTGTGAGACTAAAATGAACTATCTAAAAAATGTTAAAATACTCCTGCATTAGGTAATTGCAAGGTTTAAAATGATGAAAGTGTTAACTGAAGGATGACAAGGAAGATGTTTTGATTATCTGTTTTCAAATTAAAACTAAATTAAATTTAAATTTTAATTCTTGTATTTATTTAATAATTATTAATAGTATGATTAGTGGAATGATATTAAGTAAATGATTTAAATGGAAACAGTAATTTAAGATTTTACATTTTTTTTTTATGAAATTTAATATTCAGTAAAAATTAAAAAAAGAAGTCAAAAATTTTTAATGTTGAAATTTAAAATACAAAAAAAAAAAAATGAAAAATATCAGCAAAAAGTTTAAATGAAATTATTATTATTGAAAAAGGTAAAATATTCAATTAAAAAGGTTGAAATAGAAAATTGAAATCAAATATTTTAAAATTTTATAGTTGAAATCTAAAACACAGAATTAAATTAAATATTAATTTTTTTGTCATAATTATAATTACTAACATATTATTAAACAAAAGTAAAAATTTCAAATGTTCGAAATATGTTATAATTATAATTATCATTATTGAAAGATGTAAAATATTCAAATAAGAGATTGAAATAGAAAATTGAAATCAAATTAATGCTATTTTAAATTTTTATTGTTGAAATTTAAAACACAGAAAAAATTAAAAATATCAGGAAAATATTTAAATTAAATTAAATATTAAAATTTATGTTATGAATATAATTATTATTATTGAAAAAAGGAAAAATTTCAAATGACTGTTTGAAATATAAAATAAAAATCAAATTATTGCTATTTTAAATATTTATTATTGAAATTTAACACACACAAAAAAATAAAAAATAAGAGGAAAAAATTTAAATGAAATAAAATATGTTATAATAATTATCATTATTGAAAGAAGTAAAATATTCAAATAAAAGATTGAAATATAAAATTGAAATAAAATTATTGCTATTTTAAATTTTTATTGTTGAAATTTAAAACGCAGAAAAAATGAAAAATGTCAGGAAAATATTTAAATTAAATTAAATATTAAGATTTATGTTATGAAAATAATCATTATTATTGAAAAAAGGAAAAATTTCAAATGACTGTTTGAAGTAAAAAATAAAAATCAAATTGTTGCTATTTTAAATATTTATTAATGAAATTTAACACACAAAAAAAAAAAAATAAAAAATAACAGGAAAAAATTTAAATGAAATAAAATATGTTATAATAATTATCATTATTGAAAGAAGTAAAATATTCAAATAAAAGATTGAAATAGAAAATTGAAGTAAAATTATTGCTACTTTAAATTTTTATTGTTGAAATTTAAAACGCAGAAAAAATGAAAAATGTCAGGAAAATATTTAAATTAAATTAAATATTAAGATTTATGTTATGAAAATAATTATTATTATTGAAAAAAGGAAAAATTTCAAATGACTGTTTGAAGTAAAAAATAAAAATCAAATTGTTGCTATTTTAAATATTTATTAATGAAATTTAACACAAAAAAATAAAAAATAACAGGAAAATGTTTAAATGAAATAAAATATGTTATAGTTATAATTATCATTATTGAAAGAAGTAAAATATTCAAATAAAAAATTGAAATAGAAAATTGAAATCAATATAATTGCTATTTTAAATTTTTATTGTTGAAATTTAAAACACAGAAAAAATGAAAAATATCAGGAAAATATTTAAGTTATATTAAATATTAAGATTTATATTATAATTATTAATATTGAAAAAAGTAAAAATTTCAAATGAAAATTTGAAATATAAAATAAAAATCAAATTGTTGCTATTTCAAATTTTTATTGTTGAAATTTAAAACATTGAAAAAATTAAAAATATCAAGAAAGTGTTTAAATTAAATTAAATATTAAGTTTTCTGTCATAATTATAATTATTATTAATGAAAAAATTAAAATATTCAAATAAAAGTTTGAAACAGAAAATTGAAATCAAATTATTACTATTTTAAATTTTTATTATTGAAATTTAAAATACACAAAAAATTAAAAATACCTTGAATATGTTTAAATTAAATTAAATTATAATTTTTCATTTATAATTATAATTATTATTATTATTTAATAAAGTAAAATATTAAATAAAAGCTTGAAATACGAAATAAAATTATTAAATTATTATAAATTTTTGACAGGAAAATGTTAAGTTTTGTTATAATTATATATATTAAGATAAAATAATATATAAAATAACAATTAAATTATGGATATTTTAAATTTTGTTATTGAAAGTTTAGATAAAGATAAGAGATAAAAATATTATGAAAATGTATTATTTTGGAATTATCATTGTTATTATATAAAAATAAATAAAATTAAATGAAATAGAAAATAAAAATCAAATGATTTTTTCTGTTTGAAATTTTTATTATTGATATTTAATATTCAGTAAAAATGAAAAATTAAAAAAATCTTGTTTTATTTTTTAATAATAATAATTAGTGACAAAATAAAAATATCAAATAAATAAAATTAAGATTTTATACTTAAATCGATTTGTCTTGCTAGTAGTATTAAATTATATTAATTACAATTTTTGAAAATTTGTCAAGTAATCAAATTTTACCACAATAACCGTAAAATATTGGTTTATTAAGCAGCTTTATCGCTGTTATCCAGTTTGTGGTAGTTTGGGTAATCAAAGGGAACATGTTACAATATTTGAATGTTGCGCTGATATATTGGTTTAAAGTTTACGGCGGGCGCCGCGAGTAAGTTGAGGATTGTACATATATTCGGGGGGCCTAAGTTATGTACACGGCATACATTTAAACTGAAAACTAGTTTCGGATGAAGAAATTGAAAAACTAGTTTAAACTGGGAAAATTTAGTCCGAGATTTGTAGGTAAAGTGAAATACGTCGCCGAAACTTTCCGGACCGAACGCGGACGCGACGTAAAGACGGAAGAAGGACGGCAAAGTTCAAGTCGCCGCCGACCCCATCAAACACCCCCGTCGTTCCCACAGCTCGAATGTCCACATAAAAATCGACACTTACCGCATTTCCCCTGAAATTTGATGGTGATGTTTGTGTTGGCGGTGCACGCCGCCTTCTGCAGCTCGCACTGGTTCTTGTAGTCGACGCCGTCGGAGCCGCAGACCGGCCTCGAAGTGGTGTGATCCCCGTAGCTCGGACACTTGTCCGGACACACGCAACTTGCGTTACGGCCGTCGGACGAAACTACGCAACGTGCCCCGAAACCGCATTGCTTTTCTCGGCACGGGTCGTTTTGTTCTGGAACAAAAACCACACTTTAGGACCTGTGTAAAACCGGACGCCTTAAAGTGCGACAACTTTACACGAATCGTATAACAATTAGCTGCGTTTCTTGTCCACGTATTAATATCCTTAGACTGGCAACGGGGATTCATTTACAATTACAATTGAATATAAATTTGTTCCTGAGACGAAATAAGCAAAGGAAAAAGGTGTGGCCCTTCATGTCTACATCACTGTTATGTTCGTGAGCTTAATTTTCTCCCCCTAATCCAAACAACTTCATTATTATAGGAACATAATTCGAAGTTGCTATTTCATTAAATTTTAATAATATGCTTGTAAAATTCTATCTGTGAAATTTTAATGGTATTATATTTCTATTTTCTTTCAATTTTCTTCAGCTCCAAGTTTCATTTTCGTCTTTAAATTCTAATTGTAAAAATAACAAGGTTTATATAAAAGATTAAATGTTTATTTAGGTGTTGAGAGTGCTTTAAGTTAAGCGAAATGGTTAATCGAATATAAAATTTCAGCTACCGGAAAAACGTTATTTAAGTTTTTGAATAAATTTTTACATTATATTTTGACTTTTTTGTATTAAATTTGAAAGCTTTTTGTGCTCTTTCTTACTGTATTGTGTACACGTTGACAAATTCCTGAAAAACTTACTCAAAGACGTCAATAGAAAAAACGTTTTACTTCTTCCTGACACATTTGAGATTCAAAGTAATCTTAAAAATGTAAAATGGAAAGTTTTATCTTATCCACCATATAGAACAGATATTTTTCCCATGTAATGATTAGTTTGAATCTGAAGAGGAGGTCAAAATTGAGGCTTATCTTTTCTTCAGTACCACGTACCCAGAATTTATAACATTATAAACGTGAATTACTTTTTCTGGTACTTAATATAAAGTGGATTTTGAAAAAAACCATTAAAATGTTTGTTAAAACTGTTACTAGGATTTTATAGATTATAAAAAGCTCGTAATATTTTTGAATACACATACGAAATTTTAATAACATTAAAAATATTTCAAGATTTATTTTCTCCCATTTCTCTCGTTTAAAGTTTTGTTGTAAAATTCCAATTGTAACAATTTTTATTTATATAAAGGTTGGTTGTTTCTACACAAGTTCAAAGCTTGTTAACCTGTTTGTGTACTAAAAAAACATAAATCTTATTATTTATTTTTTACAGAATAATAAGGGTACATTTATTAAAGGTAAACAACAACACAAAATAATCTTTTTATATTAAATTACTCGTAGGTTGGGAACTAATTTAATTAGGAATATTGTTTTTATAAATTTAATATAAAATTATTAGAATATAAATCTAAAGTTATTTGTAAACAACAGAATATTAAAAATAAAATAAAAAAAAATAATTAAACAAAAATTGTTTAGTCATTGCAAAAGGTAATATTAAAAAATTTAAAAACGTATTTTAATAATTTAATAATAATAATAATTTAATAAATGAATGAATAAAAAATATATAACACATTAGATATAATTTAATAAAATTAATATTATTATTATGAGAAAAAACTATATATAGAAAATTAAATTTGCCTAAAATATTTTATTTGAGAAATGATTATGATATAATAGTTTCATTTTCATAAAAATTCTTTTCTTTTTTAAATCCTAATTATAAAAATATAATTTATAATTTATATAACAGATTAAATATTTAATTGCATGTTACGTGTTGTTTTAAACTACAAAAAGTTTACATGGAAAAAAGTATTTATCGATTGCATGTAAATATTAAATGTTTACAAAGAAAAACAAAACATTTTATTATTTATGTGTATTTTTATTTCTATACATTTTATATTTAGTAATTTTAAAATACTTATTTTTTACTATTATTTCAAATATATGCTTAATTCGTGTATTATACTCAAATTATTTATTCAATTTGAAAAATATGTTTTACATTTGTTATTTTTTTATTGCATTTTATTTCTGAATATTTAATACTTTTATATAATTTATAATTTTAAGTATCTAGTTTATGCCATTATTTAAAATATCTATTTAATTTGTTTATCATATTCATATTTTTAAATTTGTAAAATATATTATATATTTGTTAGTTTTTATATTTATTTTTTGAATATTTAATTTTTTTCATATACATTATAATTCTACAGTAATTATTTGATAATATTATTTAAAATATGTTTAATTTATTTATTATATTAATATTATCTATTAAAATTAAAAAATGTATTATTATTAATATAAGTTTAATTTGTTTATTATTCTCAAATCACTTATTAAAATTGAAAAATATATTTTACAACTGCTATTTTTTATATTTTATTTTATTTCTGAATATTTAATAATTTTATATACTTTACAATTTTAAAATACTATTATTTAAAATATATATTTAATCTATTTGTAATATTCATTTCTCTATTATAATTTAAGATATATTTTTAATTTATTAATATATTCATATTACTTATTAAAAATGTATTTTATATTTGTTATTTTTAATATTTTATTTTATTTCAATATACTTATGCTTTTAATTTTTTATATTTTACGGTACTTATTGTATATTATTATTTAAAATATACGGTTAATTTATTTACATTCATAAAATATTCAAATTGTTTAAAAAATTAAAGCATATTTATTTTATGTTTTTTATATTTTATATTTTACGTTTATGTTTGAATATTTAAAGTACTTATTTTATACTATTATTTAAAATATACTTTTAATTTACTTAAATTCATAATATATTTAAATTATTTACAAAAATTAAAATATATATTTCATATTTTTAATTTTTTATATTTTACTTTATGAATATTTAAAAAAAAAATGTTTACTGTGTAATTTCAAAGTACTTATTTATACTATTACTTAAATTATATGTTTAATTTATTTATTGTATTTATATTACTTATTAAAATTGGCAAATATAGTTTATATTTTTTGCCTTTTATTTTATTTTATTATTGAATATTTAATATTTTTTATATATTTTATAATTTTAAAGTACTCATTTTATACTACAATTTAAAATATGTTTTATTTGTAAATATTTAATGCTTTTTATGTTTTATAATTTCACAGTAGCTATTTTATACTATGTAAAATATATATTTAATTGTTAAAATTGTACCTCACAAAAATATAAATAAATATGTACAGTCTACTCTTAAATAATTAGACTTTATATAACGTGCAATCTAAAAATATACGAACATACTAACATTAAGATAAAACTAAAAAAATATAAATGAAAAATTATTTTCGACTCACCAGTTCGACCGTGACACACAAAAATCACTTACATACCTCAATACCAATCTAGGATTTAATACGCTACAAAACAACAGATCAAACATGGGCATCGAGTAGAGATCGGCATGCGCAGGATTAAAGAATAATACTCTCACTCATTTTAAGTACGTATCGAAATTGCACGGCGATGCAACGAGAGGACAGTCGGTGATCCGGCGCATGCAAAACTGTCGGCCGACCGTTGGGCACTTACCCTTCGGGAAAACATAGCAAGAGGAGCAAATGTGAAAATAGTCGGTTGTGACGAGGACGAAAACAATCAAAAATGGAGGCATATCGGTGAAACAAAACAAAAACGCGGCGAATAAATAGTTTTAATAAGTTAGGTGAGACGAAGTTTAACAGGTGGGAGGGCTGCGGGACGGAAACTTTTACGAAACGTAATAAATTCGCGGCGCAAAAAGGTGGAAGTTTCAGTTCATTTGCTGCAAGTTGTGCAAAAGTTCCTGCACCGTAACAATAAATCGAAAAATTAATAATAGTAAATCGTCGTCGGGATAAAAACAACGGAACGGGCCCTCAGACAACGTATATACAAGCGGTAATTGTATACATGAAGGTGAAAGAAGTGTCTGATTAAATTCAGTGATACAGAAGGATGGGATCGAGACACATATTTTTCAGGACTTTCAGGACACGATACTGTACGAAGGCGTACGATCGATTGCGAACCAGAGAACTCGAACTGCACACAGGTCTGAACATTACTGAGGTAACCTGATGTCCTGAAAGTAGTCCTGTCCTGCTGAAACAAACTAACTTGCAATACAGGTAACGTTACTGCACAGCACGAGAGAGAAGGATGACGCGAGCAGGCGCCATATTGATTTTAACTCTACTAAACCACCACTACAGATTAGAATGTCGCAAGCTGACCATACACCATAGACAAACTCCGTTGTTTGCCAGCTTCACGTTCACATTTTTTATTATTTCTCGTCCCGTTTTTTTTCTCGTTTTATTGTTTCGCCCGCTCGTCCCCGTGTCCCGGCCGCCAAGACTCCGTTCGCCGCTTGTTTTACACGGATCCCGGCGGCGGCGGCGGCCGGATTTGAATTCTTCAAACGGAAACCGGCCTTAAATAATAAGATTACGACACACAATTTTAAATTACCGGTGTAATATGGCGCACCGCGGAAATGCGCTTCTGAATTTATACAACGTTTTGCTGCGGGGGGATGGATGGGGGGTGGTTCTCGTTACTTTTTTTTTTTTTTTTGACTATGCTCCTCCTGCATGTTCTTCGGATTTATTACATTATTGTTGCACCGTTTGTCTGCGTTTTCGTCACATTTATAATTTCTTGTTGTTTTAATTTTTTGAACGTCAGAAACATGGAAAAGTTTTTGAGATTAATATTGAAGATTATTTGTTGTTTATTTATTTTATTAATTGTGCTTATTGATTTTATTGTTGGGGCATGTTTTCGTAGTTTACTCAAAACATTGTGTGTGATAAAGCTTTAAATTTAAAAATATTTTGTCACATTGATGTTTTGTTGTTTTTGCCACATATTTTATGGGAAAGATAAACGATGATACATTACAATGATTTTAGAATGTGATGTAAAAAACGGTGTTGAAGTTATTAAAAATGAAGAATTATCGAAAAATTAAATGGCAATGGACCAAATTGACATTACTATTATGATTTTTATAGAATATATTTTGTATTAAAAAAATTACTTGTATATAGCTCCTTTTGATAACTTTTGAACGGAACAAGATATCGATCTTGAATAAAAACCATGTAAAATGTTGTTAATCTAACTAAATTTTGCCATAAAATTTTCCCAGTGCCATATGGGTACTGTCAAATATTTTTATTTTGAATTAAGCAATTTTCGATATCTCTAAACCTTGAAAATATTTTATATATTTTAAGAATTCGTATATTATGTTTTTTGTTAGAAATTCATTTAAAATGTGTTATTAAAATTAATAATTTAATCTGTGTAATTTATTAAATATTTATCTTGTTTTTAATGACATTTTTAAAATTTACTGTAATTGAAATAAATTTGTTAACTTTGTTAAGATTATATTCTTGTTCCAATTTTGATGATTGATTTATATGAAATTAAGTAGTTTTCACTATATTTTTTAATAACAATTTTAATGAAGAATGTGTCCAAATACTTTTATTGATTTTATCTTTCATATCATGGTAATTAACTTAGTTTTTAAAGCTTTTATAATATATAAAAAATTTACAGTGTTTTCCTTATTTTTGTAAATTTAAACTTTTAAAATTTATCTGGATTAGAAATTTACAGGATTCATACAATTTCTTATAAAGTATTAATATTTTTTTTTGAATATTTTCAGTTTTTATACAAGTTTCTCATTTTTATAATACAATTATTTTTCTATTTTTATTAGTTTCTATATATAAATATATGACAAATATTATTAGATATACATATTTATAAATATTTGTTATTGTGATTTTTAATTTTAATAATAATAATAATTCAATATTATTTTCAAAATTAATTATAATTTATATAAATGTATTAATTCTATTAAACATGTATTCACGTTTTATTTAATTTAATAAAATTACGTCTTCATTATTATTTTTTAATATGAATTTTCGTGAAAATGGTGTCCAAATTTCGATTATTGTAATTTGAAATATGATATTTATTACTATTCTAAAAATATTAGAAAATTTAACAGTTTTTACAACCTCACTGAAAATTGAATATATTTTATATATTTTAAGAATTCGTAAATTTAATACACTAAAATTTGATATTTTTTAAAAAAATCAGTGAACATGTATTATTAAAAAATAAAATAAATATGCGATAAATATTATTAGATACACTTGTTATATATATTTATAAATATTTATCATTGTAATTTTAAATTTTAATAACATTTTTAATATTATTTTGGATTCACAAAATTAATTATAATTTATGTAAATTAAATCTATTAAAATTGTATTTTATTTTTGAAATTGATTCCTTAACTTGTATAAAATTATGTTTTAATTATAATTTTTTAAAACGAATTTTCATAAAAAAGGTGTCTAAAATTTGGATTACTGCAATTTGAAATATATTTATTTTATTCTAAAAAATATTAGAGAATTCAACAGTTTTTACTATATTGAAAATCATTGAAAATATTTTACATATAAGAATTCCTAAATTTTGTACACCAAAATTTAATATTTTTTCTTGTATTTAAATCAGTGAACATTTATTAAAAAGGCAATAAACATATTACAAATATTATATATAAATTTATAAATATTTATCGATGTGATTATTACTAATTACATTTTTGTCTTTCTTAAATTATATTAATCAGTTAGTTAGTAATTGAAATTGATTTAACTTAATTAGTATAAAATTTAATTTTCATTATTACTATTATTTGTTAATAATAATTCTTTTGTATTTGTGTAATTTGTATTCTAGATAATATAAAAAATAATGTAAAACGATTTTAATTATTTATTTATAAGAATATTTTACAATTGAACAATTCCGTTTGAAGTTTATTTTTTTCTGGGCTGCTCTAAATTTACTTGTGAAAAATATTTGCATTAATTAAGTTAATTTTTAAATTAAACTTTGCCATTATCTAGACACGTGAATTAATTTGTCACTGGCCGTCTACTTGCGTAACGCGTGTGCGTATCGACGCTTGAGTCACACCGTCTGACTCAGGCTCAGTCAAGCTTTGTCCGCCGGAGAGGGTGGATGTGCCGGAGCGGGTAGTTAATTACTAAAATATTACATATTGGCTTGTTTTCTAATTATTCATATATATTTATTTATACATATTTCTTATCCAACACAACATAGTACTATTAAAGTATTAATTAATTAACTATTTTATACATTCTAATTAATATACTTTTTAAATTTATATAAATGTTTATTATCTTTATCCACTACATTAGTGAATTCCAAATTTAAACAAATCGAAACCTTAACAGAGTAAATATTTTGCTGCTGTGAAAATACCTTTTAAATTAACATTTTATTTTTAATTGAATTAGTTGATCCTAAAATAATCAAAAAGTTGAACAGTTTTATTTGAATTAAGTTCTTTCAAGTCTTGAATGCTTAAAGAATACTTCCATGAATTAATTAATTACTTCATATTTAAAATATGTTAAAAACTATAAAAGTAGAATTTGCTGTCCAAATTATATTATAATTTAAACTACATAATTTTGTAGCTTTTTCAAATCATAAATAGACATTATGCGAATAATTCATGGAATATTCGAGTTACCATAGTTAAATACATGATTTACAATCTCGGGACTTCTTAATATTCCCGTAAAACTTCAACGAAATGCATCATAAAGCATAAGTTAAAGAATAAACGTATGTAGTAGATTTAAATATGAAAGAAATAAAGTTTCTCGTAGAAAAATTTAAAAGATAATTTGTATTATACTGGTCCAGATGACGCGAAATGCTGGACGTACTAATGTAATAATAAATCTGGATACTTAGAAGTAAATTTTCTATAAAAGTTGAAAATTTATGCCTAACTTTGGACGACGTAAAAGACGTACGGTTAACCCTTAAAGGCGCCTAAAAACTTTGGAAAAATGAATTAATGCATAAGTTTACAAGCACCAATCGACCGATACCTTCCTCAAGTATGTGTTAATATCGTGTCTGAAATATTATACTAAACTGTTTTTATGTATTAGATAAGAAAAAAAAAACCGATTTGTTGGTCCTGAGGAAGATATATGGCTTTATCTGCGGTGGCAAAATATTACCCCCATATAAAGTGCCAGTCAAATTGTTCTGTGTACAGTGTAAAATGTTTTTATTGAAATCGTTCACAAAACTCGTTTTTTGTGTCAGATTTTTGTAATTATAAACAACAATTCATTTAAATTTGATGGTCTTTGATGTTTTAATTGAGACTACATGTCGTTCCATAAGTTTTCAATTGGATTTAGATCGGGATCCTATTCTACTGAACTCGAATTCTGGATAATAATTAATATATTTTTGTGCCAGATTTAGTCTTGATATTGTAAGACTCAATTAATTCATTTTTTTATTTGCCTAGAAGACAAAAAAGAATTTCATTTACTGATGAAAAGGAGCTGTTTTTTTGTTAGGACGTTGTTTTATTGTATTTTCAATTTAGTGTGTTGCTTCATATTTGTTATAACATTATAAACCATTTTTTTTGGAGCATTTAAGCGACGTCAGCAATATTTAGACATTAATTTTTCATATTAATTTGCCTCTTTTCTGGAGTTTTTTTGTTCCCAGCGAAACTGAGTTATTCAATATAATAATATACATCCTACAAATATATATATTATTGAAATATATTTGTTATACTGACTGGAAAAAATTTGAATAAAATCCTTTTATGAAATGTTGTAAAAAATCTTTAATTTTAAGTGTTGTGCTATACCTCTTGTCACTACAGTACATTACATATTATTGTTGTTAATTATTGTATTAGTATAGTTAAATTAGTATTAAAATTAAGATGTAATAAACGTAAGGAGAGTTGCTATATATTTTGTGATTGTGTGTAAAATGTTTTATAGGCTTATGTGTTTCATGTGTCATTGAATGATAACAATTACATGACACAGTTTTTAGTAGAAATAAAGATTCTGATCAGAGCAGTCAAGTATCGTTATATACCAAATACTACAGGGTGAGTACAATAATTTTTATTTAATTATAAGATTCTTGCAGCATTTCACATCTTTAATAAAATTCCTTACAATATACAATATAAAAAGTTTACTCGTATGTTTTCTCTTCTCTTTTTTTAATCACAGACATCTCAAATTATTTAATTAAAATGATGTTTACATTTAATATTGAGGGTTGTTAAATTATATACTAATCAGAGTGTGTATGAATTATTAAAATTATTTTAATGAAATATTGTACATTTTATATCGATGTTATATGAATCTGTTAAAATACCCATACATGTAAACGGTTTAATTTATTTTATATCAATATTTAAAATAAAAACAAACTGGATTAAATCTTTTAAAATATATTTTAATTTTAAATTTAATTAACCTGACATTCGTCGAAATTAAATTGAATCATTTGAGGTGATTTGCGTTTGGTGTTCAAGAGTAACGTTTGAAAAATAAAACGATAGTAATTTTATTGTATTTTTTTAATAGTTTTGAATACAATTTTAATATTTTTGTTTTTAAGAGGGATAAGGATGTTCAGGTGGCATTATAAATTACTAAAATAATCTATTGTTATTTGGTATCGATTTTATACAATACAATGTAGCATTTTAATAGCAATTAATAATCATAATAATTAGTATTAGTACTTTTAGTATAAAAAATTAGTTGTGTGGAAATCGTCATAATTTTATTGTTAATAAATTTTTAACAACATTTTTTGAGTAAACATATGATTTTTATTTATATATTGACTTTTAGTATGTTCATCATTTTCATTTGATAAAATGTGGATTTAAAAGATAAATTTTTATCTTTTTACTTTCATTGTAATCTATCTATTTAGTAATTCTTTTAAAGAATCAATCAATTTTAGAATTGCTTTTATTTCATTTTGAATTAATTCCAAATTTTAACATATAAACAAAACAACACTACATAT
The DNA here is from genome assembly GCF_024364675.1 of Aethina tumida. Classification (NCBI taxonomy): domain Eukaryota; kingdom Metazoa; phylum Arthropoda; class Insecta; order Coleoptera; family Nitidulidae; genus Aethina; species Aethina tumida. Next base: position 6,824,286 of record NC_065435.1, on the reverse strand, counting down.
AAGTTTTATTTTTAATTTTAGTTTTTGATATATTTAAATTTGGAAGAAGGATTTGATTTAAGAGAAAATATACAACTGAGAGAATATTCTTAAAGAATATTTTTAACTTAGTTTTTATTATATTTAAACTTGGAAAAAGGATTTGAAAACTTATAATATTCAACTCAAATTTTTGAAATATGTAAATCAAGTAAGTTTTAACAGATATATTTTAGTTAAATTTTGTTTTATTTATTTACTTCTATTATTATTTATTTAATTATTAAATTTTTTATGTAATCACATATTTCCCAATTTAATTAATAACATATTTATGTTTGTTGTTTGAAACATTGATTGAAAACACTTCTGTATCAAAACAAACTATGGTAAATACTAAAAATAAATTTTGTGTTAATTTATTTAAAATTGCTTTTTTTTTAAATTTTGAATTAATAGAATGCGTTTTATAGAATTTATTATAAACATTTTGATTTTAAATAATCTGACATTTATATGTCCAAATAAAATTGATTTTATTTGTGTAATTTCATTTGCAATTCAATGGTTGTAAAACATGCAGACAAAAAAATAAAACAATCGTAATTTTATTGTTAATAATTTTTAAATAACTTTTGAATAGGTGAATGTGGTTTATATTTTTACGTCTATTTTTACTGAAATAAATATTATAGTGCTGTTAATTTCGAAGATAAAAAGCATGTTTTCAGTTCAATTAAATTCAAATACATTTTTTTTTTTGTTTAACAGGAACAATACATGGTATAATAATGCTTAGGACATATATAGATTATTTATAGATTATTTAAAACATGTTTTTACAGATTAATATCTGTATTAATACATTCGTTTGGGTTATTTCTTTTTGTTAACAATTCAGAATAATTGTTAATGTACAATGAATTTAACTTGGACAAGAGGCAGAGTGAAAAAAATTGTAAATAGAGTGTGACTTTTAAATATGTGAAATAAAAATGATGAGGGTTTATATAAAGGGAAAGTATGTACGTAGGAAAATATGGGATGAGATAATTCACGGAAGAACCTTTATAACGAGATAATATTTTTATGGGGTCGCATACTGGTCAGTAACTATCCATTTAAAGACCTTCGAGTCAAGAAATAGTGTCTGTTTTGTCTCGAGGGAAATGAGAAGCTCACATATTTGCTATTATCTCTTCGAAATATGTTCAAAACTCCGGGGATATTCATCTTTATTATTTTTCGTCCGGTAATACGATTATGCGCTTAAATTTAAACTAATTGTAATTAAATTATATTTAAAGAACATTATCATTAAGTTAATTCTCACGAAAACTTTATCCGAGTATAACGTTTGAGCTATACTACACGCAATAGGATTACGAAAGTTATAACTTCATTCCATTATCTTTAATAATTAACTATTTAATTTTAATACCGGAAAAGCCGGCAACGAATATTCAACCCTTCTAATTTCCAGATTTCTTGACTGCACCATACACAAAAGCTACACTCCATAATTACCGATTTTAAACCATACTCGTAATGCACCGATAATATAACTAAATTTAATTAAAATCCACTGCAAAATTAAAATAACGTAGTGCCAAATAATTTATATTGCCGTTTTATATGCGACAATTACATTAATCTATCGAACAGTAATGACCTCATATTTAATTAGTTGTATTGGAAAACAGGAAATGATTTGTTTTCCAATTTTGGCGGATGCGCAATTCAATTTATTGATCATATACATTTTTAAAATTTTTTATATGTGAAATGTAATTATTTCACATTTAATTATAACTTAGGAAATGATTTCGTAAATTTGACTCTTTTAATTAACTGAATATTATAAACAGGGCATATTTTTTAAATTCCATATGTCAAAGAGAAGGAATGAATATTTACAACATTCATAAGATTTTACCTCATTCTTATTTGGACATATTGGAACTCGATAAATTATTTGGGTTTGAAATTTGGTGAATGCGCAGCTTAATTTATTGAATATTGTAAACTGGGAATATTTTTTAAATTACCACGAACTTATTTCAGTGTCAAAGTGAAGGAATGGATTTTTACAAAATTTATAAGATGTTAATTATTTCTGTGTATTGAAATAGTGACTAAATAAGACCGCATATTTAATTGGCCATATTGGAACGCCATAAATTATTTGGGTTTGAAATTTGGTGGATGCGCAACTTAATTTATTGAATATTGTAAACTGGAAATATTTTTTAAATTGCCACAAACATATTTCAGTGTCAAAGTGAAGGTATGGATTTTTAAAAAATTCATAAAATGGTAATTATTTCTGTGTATTGAAATAGTGACTAAATAAGACCGCATATTTAATTGGCCATATTGGAACTCAATAAATTATTTGGGTTTGAAATTTGGTGAATGCGCAGCTTAATTTATTGAATATTGTAAACTGGGAATATTTTTTAAATTACCACGAACTTATTTCAGTGTCAAAGTGAAGGAATGGATTTTTACAAAATTTATAAGATGTTAATTATTTCTGTGTATTGAAATAGTGACTAAATAAGACCTCATATTTAATTGGCCATATTGGAACACGGTAAATTATTTGGCTTTGAAATTTGGTGGATGCGCAACTTAATTTATTGAATATTGTAAACTGGAAATATTTTTTAAATTGCCACAAACATATTTCAGTGTCAAAGTGAAGGTATGGATTTTTAAAAAATTCATAAAATGGTAATTATTTCTGTGTATTGAAATAGTGACTAAACAAGACCTCATATTTAATTGGCCATATTGGAACTCAATAAATTATTTAAGTTTGAAATTTGGTGAATGCGCAGCTTAATTTATTGAATATTGTAAACTGGGAATATTTTTTAAATTGTCACGAACTTATTTCAATGTCAAAGTGAAGGTATAGATTTTTACAAAATTCATAAGATGTTAATTACTTCTGTGTATTGAAATAGTGACTAAATAAGACCTCATACTTAATAGGCCATATTGGAACTCAGTAAATTATTTGGGTTTGAAATTTGGTGGATGCGCAGCTTAATTTATTGAATATTGTAAACTGAGAATATTTTTTAAATTGCCACAAACATATTTCAGTGTCAAAGTGAAGGTATGGATTTTTACAAAATTTATAAGATGTTAATTATTTCTGTGTATTGAAATAGTGACTAAATAAGACCGCATATTTAATTGGTCATATTGGATCTCGGTAAATTATTTGGGTTTGAAATTTGGTGGATGCGCAGCTTAATTTATTGAATATTGTAAACTGGAAATATTTTTTAAATTGCCACGAACATATTTCAGTGTCAAAGTGAGGGTACGGATTTTTACAAAATTCATAAGATGTTAATTATTTCTGTGTATTGAAATAGTAACTAAATATGACCTCATATTTAATTAACCACATTGGAATTCGGTAAATTATTTGGGTTGGTAATTTGGTGGATGCTTAGTTTAATTTATTGAATATTGTAAACTGGGAATATATTTTAAATTGTCACGAACATATTTCAGTGTCAAAGGGAAGGTATGAATTTCTACAATATTCACAATTACAATACTGTATATAATTTAACTAATAAGTATGATTTGATATTTAATAACTCAGTTATAGCTCAGGAAACGATTTGTTTTCGTAATTTGGCGGATGCTCAGTTCAATTTATTGAGCACTATAAATTGGCAACGTTTTTAAAAATTGCCATGTACATATTTCGCCGTCTAAGAAAAGGAAATAGATAAATTGTACTGCTTTGTATTGATTCTCCGCTACAAGTACTTTAAATTAAATGAACTTCATTTGAGTAGAATTTTAAATAAGTCCACGACGCAGTTACGCTCTACTGAAACTTCTCTCGTTTATTTTTTTCCCACCGTTTTATTATGTAGTTCAAAGCATTAATATTAAAACTAAGACGTTCTCAAGCTGTAGATTTATGCGTGTGTTAAGAACGGTAAAAAAAAACTGATAATCTCTCTCAGAACAGAAATAATCTTCGGCTTTTATTTATCGTGTGTTTAATCCACCAAGTTTTGGGTTGTTATTATTTCGTAGATATTTTGGCGAAATTTAGAGCGAATGAGGAAAACGGCGCTCGGCACAAATTACGTAATAAATTGATGTTTGCATTTCAATTTTAGAACTGTAGGCAATTAGTGATTTTGCTGGCGGATTTCTGAAAATTCGCCTGGCGATTTTTTCGTTACGCCAAAGTTGTGTATCACTTGACTTTAATTATTTGTTAGCGGTGTAAAATTTAATTTAATTGCGAAAATTTGAATGAACAACTATCAACTAAATTAAAATGGTAAAGAAGATGGCAATTTAAATTGTAAAACTGGAATGTGTTTGAATATTTACTGCCTCTCTTATTCAAATCGATTAACACATTTACATATTCCTGTTTATATACACAAGCTTTATAATAAATATTAAGCACTGCGAATTTTAGGTGTGGCAACTTCGACCACGTTTACCCTTCACGGCATGCTAATATACGGGGGTGGTCAAATTTAATTAAAAAAAAACTTGACTGAATCACTAATTAATTTCTATTCACCTCGAAACTAATCTTAAATTTTATGTATTTGTATATATTTTGTGAGAAATTTTTAACAAATTAATATTATTTTATTAAATTACAGAAACAATGATTAAGTTTAGAGTTTGACAGAAAGTACTGAGTAGCAAACAAGCTACTATTTCGTAATGGCCTCTTGTTTCGGTTAGCTTAAAGCTCCGATTATGCCATCTTTAAAAGAAAGTTGTTTTAAATTTTTTGTATGAGATTGTTAAGTTTAAGTTTAAACTATAAAATTTGGGCAAATGTTGAAATTTATTATTTACCATATATTTCTATTAATTTTATAATATTATTGTAGAATTATGAAGAAATATAAAAATAATTCAACTGACATTTTTATCCATTTTAGAAGATATTTTTAATGGTGATAGAATTGGAAAACATTTTTCTTTCAAATATTTCAATAAACTAATTTATTTTATTGAATCACAGAAGCCATCAGTGAATAGGTTTAGATGAATTTTTGACAGAAAAACTAAGTAATAATTTAATCATTAAATATCCCTTTCTAAATTAAGGTTGCTATAATTATGTCCAGCTTAATTTAGAAAAATATATGTAACATTCATTCATAATACATTAATATTATTTTATAAAATTACAGAATCCACCAATGATTAGGTGTAGAGGAATTTTTTAGAGAAAATAGCGGCAAGTTACTATTTCGTAATGGCCTCTTGCTTGGGTTAGCTTAAAGCTCCGACTATGCCATCTTTAAAAGAAAGTTGTTTTAAATTTATTTGCATGAGATTGTTAAGTTTAAATCTAAATTATAAAATTTGGGCAACTGTTAAAATTTATTATTTACCATATATTTCTATTAATTTTATAATATTATTGTAGAATTATGAAGAAATATAAAAATAATTCAACTGACATTTTTATCCATTTTTAGGAGATATTTTTAATGGTGATAGAATTGGAAAACATTTTTCTTTCAAATATTTCAATAAACTAATTTATTTTATTGAATCACAGAAGCCATCAGTGATTAGGTTTAGATGAATTTTTGACAGAAAAACTAAGTAATAATTTAATCATTAAATATCCCTTTCTAAATTAAAGTTACTATAATTATGTCCAGCTGAATTTAGAAAAATATATGTAACATTCATTCATAATAAATTAAAATTATTTTTTAAAATTACAGAAACCACCAATGATTAGGTGTAGAGGAATTTTTGAGAGAAAATAGCAGCAAGTTATTATTTCGTAATGGCCTCTTGCTTCGGTTAGCTTAAAGCTCCGACTATGCCATCTTTAAAAGAAAGTTGTTTTAAATTTATTGCATGAGATTGTTAAGTTTAAATCAAACTATAAAATTTGGGCAACTGTTGAAATTTATTATTTACCATATATTTCTATTAATTTTATATTATTGGAGAATTATGAAGAAATATAAAAATAATTCAACAGACATTTTTATCCATTTTTAGGAGATATTTTTAATGGTGATAGAATTGGAAAATATTTTTCTTTCAAATATTTCAATAAACTAATTTATTTTATTGAATCACAGAAGCCATCAGTGATTAGGTTTAGATGAATTTTTGACAGAAAAACTAAGTAATAATTTAATCATTAAATATCCCTTTCTAAATTAAGGTTGCTATAATTATGTCCAGCTTAATTTAGAAAAATATATGTAACATTCATTCATAATACATTAATATTATTTTATAAAATTACAGAATCCACCAATGATTAGGTGTAGAGGAATTTTTTAGAGAAAATAGCAGCAAGTTATTATTTCGTAATGGCCTCTTGCTTTGGTTAGCTTAAAGCTCCGACTATGCCATCTTTAAAAGAAAGTTGTTTTAAATTTATTTGCATGAGATTGTTAAGTTTAAATCTAAATTATAAAATTTGGGCAACTGTTAAAATTTATTATTTACCATATATTTCTATTAATTTTATAATATTATTGTAGAATTATGAAGAAATATAAAAATAATTCAACTGACATTTTTATCCATTTTAGGAGATATTTTTAATGGTGATAGAATTGGAAAACATTTTTCTTTCAAATATTTCAATAAACTAATTTATTTTATTGAATCACAGAAGCCATCAGTGATTAGGTTTAGATGAATTTTTGACAGAAAAACTAAGTAATAATTTAATCATTAAATATCCCTTTCTAAATTAAAGTTACTATAATTATATCCAGCTGAATTTAGAAAAATATATGTAACATTCATTCATAATAAATTAAAATTATTTTTTAAAATTACAGAAACCACCAATGATTAGGTGTAGAGGAATTTTTGAGAGAAAATAGCAGCAAGTTATTATTTCGTAATGGCCTCTTACTTCGGTTAGCTTAAAGCTCCGACTATGCCATCTTTAAAAGAAAGTTGTTTTAAATTTATTGCATGAGATTGTTAAGTTTAAATCTAAACTATAAAATTTGGGCAACTGTTGAAATTTATTATTTACCATATATTTCTATTAATTTTATAATATTATTGTAGAATTATGAAGAAATATAAAAATAATTCAACAGACATTTTTATCCATTTTTAGGAGATATTTTTAATGGTGATAGAATTGGAAAACATTTTTCCTTCAAATATTTCAATAAACTAATTTATTTTATTGAATTACAGAAGCCATCAGTGATTAGGTTTAGATGAATTTTTGACAGAAAAACTAAGTAATAATTTAATCATTAAATATCCCTTTCTAAATTAAGGTTGCTATAATTATGTCCAGCTTAATTTAGAAAAATATATGTAACATTCATTCATAATAAATTAATATTATTTTATAAAATTACAGAATCCACCAATGATTAGGTGTAGAGGAATTTTTGCGAGAAAATAACAGCAAGTTATTATTTCGTAATGGCCTCTTGCTTCGGTTAGCTTAAAGCTCCGACTATGCCATCTTTAAAAGAAAGTTGTTTTAAATTTATTGCATGAGATTGTTAAGTTTAAATCTAAACTATAAAATTTGGGCAACTGTTGAAATTTATTATTTACTATATATTTCTATTAATTTTATATTATTGGAGAATTATGAAGAAATATAAAAATAATTCAACAGACATTTTTATCCATTTTTAGGAGATATTTTTAATGGTGATAGAATTGGAAAACATTTTTCTTTCAAATATTTCAATAAACTAATTTATTTTATTGAATCACAGAAGCCATCAGTGATTAGGTTTAGATGAATTTTTGACAGAAAAACTAAGTAATAATTTAATCATTAAATATCCCTTTCTAAATTAAGGTTGCTATAATTATGTCCAGCTTAATTTAGAAAAATATATGTAACATTCATTCATAATACATTAATATTATTTTATAAAATTACAGAATCCACCAATGATTAGGTGTAGAGGAATTTTTTAGAGAAAATAGCAGCAAGTTATTATTTCGTAATGGCCTCTTGCTTTGGTTAGCTTAAAGCTCCGACTATGCCATCTTTAAAAGAAAGTTGTTTTAAATTTATTTGCATGAGATTGTTAAGTTTAAATCTAAATTATAAAATTTGGGCAACTGTTAAAATTTATTATTTACCATATATTTCTATTAATTTTATAATATTATTGTAGAATTATGAAGAAATATAAAAATAATTCAACTGACATTTTTATCCATTTTAGGAGATATTTTTAATGGTGATAGAATTGGAAAACATTTTTCTTTCAAATATTTCAATAAACTAATTTATTTTATTGAATCACAGAAGCCATCAGTGATTAGGTTTAGATGAATTTTTGACAGAAAAACTAAGTAATAATTTAATCATTAAATATCCCTTTCTAAATTAAAGTTACTATAATTATATCCAGCTGAATTTAGAAAAATATATGTAACATTCATTCATAATAAATTAAAATTATTTTTTAAAATTACAGAAACCACCAATGATTAGGTGTAGAGGAATTTTTGAGAGAAAATAGCAGCAAGTTATTATTTCGTAATGGCCTCTTACTTCGGTTAGCTTAAAGCTCCGACTATGCCATCTTTAAAAGAAAGTTGTTTTAAATTTATTGCATGAGATTGTTAAGTTTAAATCTAAACTATAAAATTTGGGCAACTGTTGAAATTTATTATTTACCATATATTTCTATTAATTTTATAATATTATTGTAGAATTATGAAGAAATATAAAAATAATTCAACAGACATTTTTATCCATTTTTAGGAGATATTTTTAATGGTGATAGAATTGGAAAACATTTTTCCTTCAAATATTTCAATAAACTAATTTATTTTATTGAATTACAGAAGCCATCAGTGATTAGGTTTAGATGAATTTTTGACAGAAAAACTAAGTAATAATTTAATCATTAAATATCCCTTTCTAAATTAAGGTTGCTATAATTATGTCCAGCTTAATTTAGAAAAATATATGTAACATTCATTCATAATAAATTAATATTATTTTATAAAATTACAGAATCCACCAATGATTAGGTGTAGAGGAATTTTTGCGAGAAAATAACAGCAAGTTATTATTTCGTAATGGCCTCTTGCTTCGGTTAGCTTAAAGCTCCGACTATGCCATCTTTAAAAGAAAGTTGTTTTAAATTTATTGCATGAGATTGTTAAGTTTAAATCTAAACTATAAAATTTGGGCAACTGTTGAAATTTATTATTTACCATATATTTCTATTAATTTTATAATATTATTGTAGAATTATGAAGAAATATAAAAATAATTCAACAGACATTTTTATCCATTTTTAGGAGATATTTTTAATGGTGATAGAATTGGAAAACATTTTTCTTTCAAATATTTCAATAAACTAATTTATTTTATTGAATCACAGAAGCCATCAGTGATTAGGTTTAGATCAATTTTTGACAGAAAAACTAAGTAATAATTTAATCATTAAATATCCCTTTCTAAATTAAAATTATTTTATAAAATTACAGAAACCACCAATGGTTAGGTGTAGAGAAACCCCATCTTTAAAAGAAAGTTGTTTTAAATATTTATATAGGATTGTTAATTTTTATGGTTTGTTATATATTCAGTTACTTTTCTTGGGTAAAATTAGAACAAAACTCGTTAGAATATTTGTCTTTATTATGTTTGAAATAAAAATAATACACAATAAACATTTCACGTTAAAAGGGCCCAGTTCCGGCGATATTTATGCCGCGGCACACGTCATCATTCTTCCTTTCCATGTTTTGTCGAAATTAAAAAAAAAAAACGATGAATTCAATAAATTCTTAACCTTATTACGAAATTCCGAAAAAACGTTAAAATGACAGCGAATACCTAAAATATTTTAAAAGCAATCGTGCCCTTTTTTCTAACAAAAAAAAAAAAAAAAATAATAATAAACGAGACACAGTTTGCACAGGCGGTTAATTAAAAAATGCGAATCCAGAAAATTAAATTTAACCTTCCCTATATACTCATTTTTAACGGCGCAAGACTCTTGCTTTTTTATTTGCTGAATTGCACAATGTTTGTTTGGTAGTTTGAACGTCGTGGAAATTTTACTTCCATTTTTGTTTCATTTTAGCCGAGTTATTATGTAGGATGTGATGCTTTTTACCGCTGATGAAATTACACTTTCTGTTGCCTTTTTTACTTACACTAATCGATGGGTATTCATTTTAATAAGTAATACTTCCTTTTTATTATTGCTAGTGTTCTATTTTTTTATTATTTTCTAACCAAAATATGTTTGCATTTTATATTTTGACAACAAAAGATACATTTTTTTATTAGTTATTGGTTATATTTTGGTTTCTGCCATTTTCTGCCATTAATTAACATAAATATTAATAAAATATATTATATATTGAGTGCGGGAAAAAACACGTTTTGGTTAAATATTTATTTTAATAAATTTTTTTATTACATTTATGTATTAAATATGTACAATAGTGGCCATAATTATAGAATAATAATTTTGAATAAATTTGAAAAGGTTTTATAATACTGTATAAAACAACAATAGTAAATTAATATTATTTTAGCAGTTCACACTAAATAAAAGAGTTATGTTATTTAACATTTTAAAAAGTTGCTATAATAATGGCCATTACTGTATGTATTACTTAAGGACGACCTTTTTCAGTTCATAGAAGTTAGAATAGAAATACTGTTATCAAATTTTATTTAAAATTTGTATTAAAATAAATATCAGGGACGTCAAAATATAACCAGCAACCCCCTCCCGTACCCAGGGCATGAGAAGGACGGTCAACTTAACAATTAGCATCCAAAATCGAGATATGCCCTTTATATTTCGTTTCAATGAATTATAAAGTTCGGATGCGAAACAGGATTTTTTACTTAAACGGATTTAATTTAGTTGGCTAACACATTTAAAATGCCCCTACCGTCCCCAAGACAATTTTTCCTTTTTTCCATTATACTTTAGTTTAAGGTTTTTGCATGAAATATATATTTATCTTCCATTCTCTCCATGGACACGAAACAATTCAAAGTCTGTTCCTTTGCAACTGCAGTATTTCCAGATATTTATTTCCTTACAATGGAACTAATTTCCAGTTTCGTGGCGAACCCTTTAGACAACCCCCGCCCTTCATATAGCCATCCCGCCGTACGAAATGTTTTAATTTTCGTGCGCCATGTTAAATCTAATCAATACAATAATTTATAGTAATGACTTAGGACGATCATACAGCCCTTAGTGTATCTGTTTTTTATGGCCCCGGTAACGTTTTATGGCCACTTTTTTTTTTAGTCCCCGCTTTCATGGCCTTTTTTTTACGCGATGTGCATTTGTAATATTTCGGTCATTCTCGCAGTTCTTCCCCCCTCGGACGGGGCTTTAAAATCAATGCGACATACGAAATAGTTTTTTATTGTAATTTTATCGCCCCCAACAGGTCTCGACAACAAACTAAAGTGTATTGCATTAAAATCTATTATAGGAATTGGAAAAACTTTAATGCGCTGCGGAAACGAACGCAATGCAAACTTACAGATTAATAGGTTCATTTGTTTCTGTGTTTGTTGTGTCGGATGTAAATTGAAATTTTACTGAATTATGGAAATCGATTTTACTATGCTGACCATGTTTAAACTTCATTTATTTTCTATTATTATATCATCTGGCTGTCGGCAGAAATAGTTTTAGGTGTATTAAATTCAAATTAATAAAAAACATCAGGTGTGAATTTCATAAGACTATGTATATCTATGTATATAATAAAATGGTGGATAAAATATGTGTTGGATATTCAAAATATTTTATAATTAGAAAAGATACGATAGTTTTAGGCTTTAAAGTTTTGAAACAAAGTTTTAATATAATTTTGGGGTTAGAAAGTTTCTTTAGAAAAGGATCCCACAATTTCAATCATTTGACTAAAATCAATATAATGGAGTTTGGAAGGTTTAAACTATTTTTAATTTGATTAAAAATGAGTAATAAATTACTAAAAAATAAGTATTTATTTAAATGTTTAAAACCAATAAATATGTTGAATATTTATTAAACTATAAATTGTGTGAAGTAAGTAGTTATAAAACATTACATAAAATATAATAAATAATAGATAAGAGGAAAAAAATACGAATTATTATTTTAGAATAAAAGTTAAACAAAAAATACAATTTTTCAGATTTTATTTACTAAAAAATTAATAAAAAAAAAATATTTAAATAGAAAAGAATCTTAAACTAATTATTTTTTGGATAAATGGGAAGGCAAAAATGTCAATATTTTTTTAAATGTTATTATAAAATATAATAGATGGAAAAAAACTAAATTAAAAATTTTTCTAATCTTAATTTTTAACAAAATTTTATATTTCATTTATTTTATTATCCTCAAACTCGGTGTTTTAGGAGAATAAATATCTATTTACTTTTTAAATTGTAAATTCTGTGTAAATCAGTGCAAAGAAGTCAAAGAGTATACACATTATTTTTCGTATAATAAAATATTAATTGTGAAAAAGTTTCTAAAATATTATTTAATTATGAAACTATAACATTGTGAAAAATGTCTATTTTTGGAAGTCTGTTATGATAAATAAGAAAAAGAAATGTTTACTATCATTTATTTAATATTTAGAATCATTTTACAATTTCTTTACTTAACTTGTACATAAAATTCATATTTTTTATTGCTGATGTATTTTGATAAATAAATGAATTAATAAATTTAACAAAATAAAGGAGCTTAATATTTATTAAACCATAAATTGTGTGAAGTAAGTAGTTATAACTACATAAAATATAAATAATAGATAAGTGGGAAAATATACGAATAATTATTAGAGAATAAAAGTTAATCAACAAATAAAATGTTAAGATTTAATTTACTGCGAAATTTATAAAAAAATATTTAAATAGTAAAGAATCTTAAACTAGTTAGTTCATGGATAAATAAGAAGGTAAAAATGTGGATCAATATCTTTGAAATGAAATTAAATGAAACAATTTTCTTATCTTAATATGTAACAATAATTTATATTTTAAATTTTTTTATTACAGTCAAATTCACAGTGTTTTAAGAAGAAAATATTATTTATTTATTAAATTATTTCTCGTGTAATAAAAAATTAATTGGGAAAAAGTTCCTAAAATATTATTTAATAATAAAAATATAGCATTTGTGAAAAATCTTGTAATTAGAAAAGAATCTCAAATTAATTTCTTAAATAAAATCCAAGAATAACTCATAACAATAACATTTTTGGAAGTTTGTTGTGATAAACCAGAAACTAACTTAATATTTGGAATTGTCTTACAATTTCTTAACTTAATTTATACGTAAAATTCGTATTTTTTTATTACTAACGTATTTGGATAAATATTAAATGAATTATTAATATTCATTTATCAAATTAAAGAAACTTTATATTTATTAAACTATAAATTGTGTGAAGTAAGTAGTTATAACTACATAAAATATAATAAATATTAGATAAGTGGGAAAAAATACGAATAATTATTATAGAATAAGTTAATCAGACAATACAATTTTTAGCTTTAATTTACTTTGAAATTGTGGCTTAGGCGATCAACAATAATGATGTTATAAAATATGAAAAGAAATTAAATGAAACAATTTTCTTATCTTAATATTTAACAATAATTTATATCTTAAATTTTTTTATTGTTGTCAAATTCACAGGATTTTAAAAAAATAAATATTATTTATTTATTAAATTATAAATTCTATATAAATAAGTGGAAAGAAGTCAAAGAGATACAAATTACTTCTCGTATAATAATAAAATAATTGAGAAAAAGTTTGTGAAAAATCTTTTAATTAGAATCTCAAACTAATTTCTTGATTAAAAGCCAAGAATATCATTTTTAGAAGTTTTTTATGATATTCCAAAAAAAGAAATGCAACTTTATTTAATATTTGGAATATTTTTTACCATTTTTTAACTTAACTTGTACGTGAAATTTTTATTTTTTTATTGTTGACAAATTTTAATAAAAATTAAATGAATTATTATTATTCATTTATTAATTTTTAGGATGTAAGCAATTTGTAAGTAATTATACAAGATGATAATAAAAAAGAAATCAATGGGAAAAAATAAGAAATATTTATTTATTATCTCAAATAATAAATTTATTAATAAATAAAATAAAAATTTTTAAAGAAAGAAAATTAAAATAAAAAGAATTGCAACTTAAGCTAAGAATAGGAACATTTTTTAACATTTTTCTTATCTTAATTTGCAAAATATTAACATGTTTGCAAATGCACACCGTACCCGATGATTTTTTTTTTTAACAAGTATGCCTGAAAAGACGGGGATGTTAATATTGTATCTGAAAATTTATATTATATATTCGCCGCCCTCACAAACTGCATACAAATTCAACTTCAGGTTTTAAATCTTGAAATATAAACTAGTTCATCTTCGCATTACGTTTACTAATTTTCGCAATTTTTTTGAAGTTTCAGATTTGTTTGGATTAATGTTAAATTTACAGGTCTTTATTTAAAATATTTTTTTAATTTTTAACTGTAAATTGTGTGAAGTAACGTACTGAAATTAAAAATTTAACTTAATTGGCTTAAATGGGGTCTTAAAATTTTATTCGTTTTTGAAACTATTACAGAGTTCATTAAATCTGAAAATAATGTGTTTATTTCTGTATTTTTTAGCAATAATCTGCATAAAAATAAAAAAAAAAAACAATAATAATGAAGTGAAAAAATCAAATTCTAATAATTAATTGAGTTAAATGAAGTTTACGTTATTTTTTTGCACTTGAAACTACAACAATGATGTCCTAAATACTGAAATATCTTTACAGTACTTAAATAAATTACTTCCCAAATTAATCCATTAACCTAAAGAGGCGATAAACGTCAGAAATGACATTAATCAAATTGAATTCAAGCGTGGTCGTGGCTGAATGTGTTCAAAAAAAAAAAAGTGTAATCATTTTTCGATCGTACGGTATAATCCTGCGGTGGTCTTTCTGCACGTCGATAAAATGGAAAAAGCGATATTTTTCCAAGTAATCTTTGCTCCTTTAAAGGTGCTTTGTTAGGAAGCATCGAGTATTGAAGAAAGAAATTTCACACAATTCCGTATCATGTGTATGTAGGATATGTACTACGTGTCGTGGAAAGTTTTTAGTTCCGCGAATGCATTTATATGTTTTTGTTAAAGTATCAATGATGGTACACTTCAAGAAACGGAACAGATTGCTTTGCCAGCTTTGCGACACACAAACTATCGTTCGCGGGCAGAAATGTCGCATTTTCATTCGCGTTTTAACGTTCTCGTTGTGCACGACGACAAACGGCGAAACGAAAATTGTTTATTTTTAATAATCGTAGCGTGTAATTCTTTTGTGCAATCAAAAATAACTTGTATGTATGAAGTCATCTGAGTGTGGGAAATTTATATAACGGGGAAATAGTTGTGTGCGGTGCTAAATGGATTTTTCGCATGACTAATTGGTGCCGAAAAATTATATCCCACACTAATGCTAGTAGTTTTATTAAAAATTTTACCATACACACAACTTTTGTCAGATTTTACGTAAACATTACACGGGTATTGATTTTTGTTTACTCGGTCGTGTGTATTGAAGTATGTATGGATGTGTTTATATAAAATCGTTATTAAATTTTAAATTTATATTCATGATTGAATTGTAAATATTTAAAAATATTTTACATAATAAATAATAATAAATCTACGGTTTAAAGCAAATATATTTTGTCAACAGAAGATTATAAATCACATTGTGTAGGTTTACTATAATAACAAAATTAAAATTATATTTTTGTACATGCAGCTCGATTGTAATAAAGCAAATATAATTTTAATTATTATTATTTTCATGCGTACGAATTTAATGTTCTATTATTTAACTTTTTAATTATTCTTTTAACAACTGAATTTTTAATACGTACATTAAAAACTGCAATTTTAATATGTAAAAATGTAATTTTTTAATGTTTTATTTATTATTTAAATTTAAAAATTTAATACTTGCATATGTTACTATTTTTAACGTTACCTTAAATCAGTTTTTAATTGACTTAAAATATGAAAATAACTTCACTTATTAAGAAATTTCTAATTAATAATTACTTATTAAAAAAAATGATAAAATTGAAATGATATTTTATTATGTTTTCGAATATTTTAATTGTAGTAATTATATAATTTTACTATTTATTTACATCATACATTTAATATTTTATATTTATAATATATGAAATAAAACATACACTAATTATGTTAATATATAATTGTTTAACTTTAATAAAACCATATATATGTTCAGCTAATTTTTGAAAACTCAATATTAAAATAAATTTAATATCATTATTATTGTTTGAATACCTTATTCAATTAAGACACCTGTATATAAATATTTTAATTATTTATTCTCAATATTTAAATTTTGATAATTGAATAGAAAAGTAATTTTAATATCTGAAAATAAATATTTGATTCTTAGTTGTGGACTTTTTAAAATAAAATATTATTTAGTTATTCTAACATTTTAAATTTAAATTATATAAAATTTCGTAACTTAGTATTAGATTTTTAGTATTGTGAAATTACTTTAAAACACCTTTTTTGTAAATTTATGAAATAATTGTTGCTGTATGTAAAATTACTTAATAAAATTTTATCATTTATTTATTATATTTTAAATTTAACAAATTTGATAATTTTTGTAGTAATATGGATTCATTTAATATTTTTAATTATTTAATTAATTTATAAAAAATCTGAATTAGAATATGTCAAATAATTTTATAATTATTAACAAATAATAATTATTATTTACTATTTAAATGATTATTTATGAATATTACATATTCATAAGTAAACAACAATTTAGAAACTATATAATTTTAGTATTTAATGAACAATTTGTAAGACTACTTATTATATTTATATATTATAATTAAGTATATATTTTTTGTCGATAAAATAAAAATTTACAGTGGAAATTAAACCAGGTATATTAATTTTTTAGTTTCTTTCACTTACTATCACAATGTTTGCATATTTTTTAATTATCTAAGAAATTATTATTTAATTTATGATTTTTTACATATTTGGTAATTAAAAAAAAAAAAATACACAAAACTTATAAAATATAAAATGCATTTATTTTTCAATTTATTTTCAGTCTCTGAAAAATAAATCGTATTTTTGATTTATTCTTGTAATTTAATTATTTTTATATAGTTTATAAAAAAATTTTATAATTTAGATCTTAAAATATAAAAAATAAAGTATATTTTTTACTAAAAAATTGTTATTTTTTCGATAAAAAACTTTCAGTTCATTTTTCAGTCTGATAAATAATTTATTTTTTTTTTACTTATTCTTGTTATTGATTCATTGTTTTTTATTATTTTTAATACAGTTTATAATGACTTTATATAAATTAGATCGTAAAAAATAAAAAAAATAAAGCATATTTTTTTATTAAAAAATTGTGATTTTGTCGATAAAAAAACTTAAAATAAAAATTTTGATTTTAAGTTAAAATAAGAGTATAATACCTATTTTTTCAGCAGTTTTCACTTATCACAAATTTTATATACTTTTTAATTATCCAATAAGTGATTATTTAATATCAGATTTTTTTATTATTTAAATGATTTTTTAAACATTTTGTAATTTAAAAAATGCACAAAACATTATAAAATCATTTTCAATTCATTTTTCAGACTAATAAAAGATTTAAATTTTTTGACTTATTCTTGTTAGTGTAAAAAAGTAGTTTTTCATTGATTAATTGTCTTTTATTATTTTTATACAGTTTATAATAACTTTATATAAATTAGATCGTGAAAATTAAAAAATAATTAAGTTAAACTAAGAGTATAATACCTATTTTTTCAGTTTTTTTTTTCACTTATCACAAATTTTATATACTTTTTAATTATCTAATAAATAATTACTTAAAATCAAATTTTTTATTATTTAAATGATTTTTTAAATCCTTTGTAATTTCAAAAATGCACAAAAAATTTGAAACATTACATATTCAGTTATTATTAGTATAACATTTTTTTTCATTGATTAATTGGTTTTTATTATTTTTTTATAGTTTATAATCATAATTTATATCGTAAAAAATAAAAAAAGTATATATTTTTTTTATTAAAAAATTGTGATTTTATCGATAAAAAAATTTAAAATAAGAATTTTGATTGCAAGTTAAAATATTGATATTGAAATATCAAAAATTCATTTACAATTGTGTCTTTTCAAGTATTATAATATATTAGTACAAAAAAGTTATTTTGTCGGTTGATTTTTGATCGCACTGTATATTTTTTTTTTTTTTGACAAATACATCTATGTCCTAAATCAATTTTATACATAGAAGTATAAAGTAATCGGCGTGTCCTACTGGGTATTTGTCAAGCGACTGGTTAAGACTAATTAAACAATTTGCTAAACAAGCCAAACCACTCCAATCAAAGCGGCATCGAAAACATAAATGAATGACAGCTTCAGAACCATTAGCTAAGGCGCGTTCACACGAACATTTTTGCATTCAACCGAACGCGTCGCTGCTCATCAAATATAAACATAATAATAAATAATTCTTACCGCATTCGCCGACATGCCGGACTCTGGTGTTGAGCCTCGCCTTGCAGGAGGCGACGCGTAGCTGACAATGATTCGCGTAAGTCTTCCCGTCCGTACCACACACCAGCTCCACCTTCTGTTTGCAGTACGTGGGACATTGGCACAATGCTCGTCCGTCCGGACCGTTGATGCAGTGGGCACCCCAAGCGCAGTAAGTCTTCTCGCAGGGCTCTGGGGCCGAAATTAGTGCAATTAGTAATGCGAGTGCGATCCGATTCCGGCTCTAATTTTAGTTTAGTCACGGGGCAAATTGTGCACGCCGTTTTTGTTGTTAGTCATACGGCGGCCGGGGCCGCAATTAAAGTGTTCGCGTTCCGGGGGGGTTTGTTGCTTTGATGCCGGCGCCGTTAAGAATCTTTGATGGCCGGGGGCGCAGCAATTTTAATGTGTGAGGGTTACACACGCCGTTTTGTTTTTATGGGTGAGGCGTTACAACAATGTTGTTAACATTTTCTACGCATTTCGCTATTGTTAGTAAACAGTTTAATTGGGCACGAAGATGCTTTAATTACGTGGGTTATTGTTAATTTTATTGGTATTGTATCGTTACCAATTAATACACGGTCATTAAAGAAGTTAAAGGTTAACAACAACATAAAAACGTTAAAAAATCACATTTTTTATTACATTTGTAATAATAATTTTATGACTTCTGGAAACCCTAAAACATTTTTGTTTTATGTTCCTTTTTATGATAAAAAAATTGGTAAATTTTAATTTCGGTTTAAAACCAGAATAATCAGTGTTATTTAGTTTTTACCCCATTTAATTTAAATTCTTTCTCTTTTATTATTTCTTTATGATTTACAACTAATTATTTTGAACAATTTATGGTTTAAAATTTATTAATTTATAACTTTTCTTAAAAAACTAGTTTTTAGGTTATCTATCATATTATATAAACGATGTTTGATAAGAAGTTCTGAATAAAATTATCTTCAAACCTTAAAACTGAAATATCTTAAAAACGACTGTGATTATCAATATTAAACAAGAGTTTTCCTTCTAAATTGTGCAAATAACATGAAAAGCTTAATAATTTTAAAAAAATATTCAGTAGCGAAGAAAATACGGAGGGAAAAAGAGGAGTATCCCCCTCAGAATCTACGCCACTGTATCATTATGGAAAAAGTTTATTACATTGAATTGTAGGTACATATTTTAAGATAATACATACAAAATTTAAACACGATTGAACTAAAGGTTACGGAAATATGAGTAAAAAACAATTTTTGAAATTTAAATTTGAAGGGTTGTGTTTTCTTCAGGAGAAGATTTGGAAAAAAAATTAGTTAGATTTTCTTTATTATTGCTTCCATTGCACAATTTAGAAGAAAAAGGTGCCCTTGATAAATTTTGATTAACGTATCCATTTTTGAGTTATTTCAGTTTTAATGTTTATTTTAATTTTCTTCAAACATTAAAACTGAAATATCTTAAAAACGGCTGCGAAAAACAATATTAAACAAGAGTACCTTTTTTCTTCTAAATTGTGCAAATAATATAAAAAGCTTAATAGTTTTAAAAAATATTCAGTGACATAGAAAATTGGGTGAGAAAAAGAGAAGAAACCTCCAAAATTTACTCCACTGTATCATTATGGAAAAAGTTTATTACATCGAACTGTAGGTACATATTTTAAGATAATACATACCAAATTTAAACTAGATTGGGCCAAAGATTACGGAAATATGAGTAAAAAACAATTTTTGAAATTTAAATTTGAAGGGCTATATTTTCATCAGGAGAAGCTTCAGAAAAAAAAATTATTTAGTTTTTCTTTATTATTGCTTTCATTGCACAATTTAGAAGAAAAAGGTGCCCTTGATAAATTTTGATTAACACATCAATTTTTGATTTATTTCAGTTTTATGTTTATTTAAATTTTCTTCAAACATTAAAACTGAAATATCTTAAAAACGGCTGCTAAAAACAATATTAAACAAGAGTACCTTTTTTCTTCTAAATTGTGCAAATAATAGAAAAAGATCAATAGTTTCAAAAAATATTCAGTGACATAGAAAATAGGTTGAGATAATGAAAAGGAACCCTCAGAATCTACGCCACTGTATCATTATGGATAAAGTTTATTATACTGAAATGTAGATACGTATTTTAGGATAATATGTGCCAAACTTAAACACGATTGGTACAAAGGTTACGGAAATATGAGTAAAAAAACAATTTTTTAAATTTAAATTTGAGGGGCTGTATTCTTCAGGACAAAGAAAAAAAATTATTTAGATTTTCTTCATTATTAAATGTGTTCTAACTGCTCCCAAATTTTGACCACCTATTTTAGAAACATCTTAAAATACACATAGATTTAGTGGTCCAATTTTGTCAAAGAATTGTTGAGGGTTGTTTAGGGGTGATTCCAACATTTTTGACTAAATTTGGTGCTGTGGTCAACAAGACATACGGATTTATCACCCATAGAACACGTGTGGGCAGGAAAATCAATGAAATATGTCCAAGTTTTAATTAACTGTATTTTTACCTTGCTGAGCTTTTTTTACTGTAGGCCATTATTTATTTAAACCTATTATTATAATTGTTTGTTTTGCACACTTTACTATTTAAAAACCAAATAGACATTTAAAACCCAGCACAGCATATAAATTTAAAAAAATCACATAATTATACATTTCGAATGTGTTTTATATAAATAAAGAGACATATCCATACAATTTCAACACGTCAGAGTTATGAAGATAACAAAGCAAATCCGATAAATGATTTTCACACCTACGCTTGACTCTTCGTAGTAAACTTATGCATTAAAATTTGGCGCAGTTCCTCGATGAATAGTTGAAACCTAATTTATTCCGTCTACGTATGGAAGACGTGATAAAGGCAGATAAAGAAAATCACACCTCTCATCCAATTATTCTGTGAGGAAATAACAAAAAAAAAAAATATTTATATATATATATGTGTGTGATACATATTTCTTGATTCATATAACAAATATGAGATACGTCAGTCAGGATGGCACACATACATATATTTTCCGAGAGGGTTTCGATGTCATTTAGCGAAGTATCAACGTTCTAAGCATATCACAGTAAGGTGGTGGTATGCAGAACTTGTGGAATCCTCGTATATGTCATCTGACATATTCGACGTAAGATATCTACTGTTGTACCACGTCCTCTTTAACCTAATCAAAAGCGAATGCTTTCTAAATGGCAATTTAAATGTTATTAGCAATTGGGAGCACTAAAATTCTATTTATGCTTTTGCTGTTAAATGAATAAAAGTAAGTGTGCATAAAATGCGATTAATTTTATAATAATATTTTATGTGCTAGTTTTACTGTGTGGTTGTTGAAATTATCATAATTAAAATTAAATTATAAAAATTGTGTCGCTCATTCATTATTTATAATATATAATTATATTTATAATTGCATCATATTAAATTATTTTAATAAATTTTAATATTCCCTAATTTCTATTCCAAGTTTTATTATAATTTCTAAATAAATTATGAGATTTATTTATTTATTCTTTATTGTTATAGAACTGAATTATGATATCAGATTTTTTGATATATTAATTTATTTACGTTCACCAAATTAGGTCATCACATTTTTGTACCAAACAATACACAAAATGTTTTACTGAAATATTGATTAGTTTACCAGATAGATAGATAAGCCCATAATTTACCATTTTTGATTGCAGTAAAATATATTTTTATTTCAATGCAAATAATCATAATCGTATTTAATAGATATCCACCGACTGATCGACAATAATTGGTCGTAATCCACGTATTGATTAATGGAATTGTTTTTTTTAGTAAATTAATTTTGTTTGTAATTAAATGGAATTCATTAAAAAATATTAAAATATTGCCTTGTTTTCTTTTCAAGTATTTAATATACAAACAAGGTTTTGAGTAGAAAAAGGAGAAACACTTCGATAATTGTTATATTTTCAATTAATTATTCTAGATCACACTGTAATGTCTTTCAGAATTGTCAACCATCCAGGTTGAATACAAAATTACAATTTTATAGTGTATTAATTTTTAACTGGTTAATTCTGAAGTTTGTTTGGATTAATTTATTAAAGATTATTAGATAGAATTAATGAAAAAATATATATTATAGTATTGTCAAGTCTTTTTTCAAGCACTTAATATACAATTGGTGTCGAATTTTTACTTTAATTTTTTAAACATTATTAGATGGAAATAATTAAAAATATATATTGAAGTATTGCCAAGTCTTTTTTAAGCACTTAATATACAATTGGTAGTGATAAACAAGATTTTTAATAGAAAAAGGAGTTAACACTTGTATAATTGTTATATTTTCAGTAAATTATTCTTGATCCCACTGTAAAGTCTTTGTATTGTCAATCGTCCATGTTGAATTCAACAGTTCAATTTTCTAGTAGAAAGAATTGATTTTTAAATCCAATTTTCTAAGTTTTAACTGTTCAATTCTGAAATGTGTCGAATTTTTGAATTAATTTTTTAAACATTATTAGATGGAATTTATTAAAAAATATATATTGAAGTATTGTCAAGTCTTTTTTAAGCACTTAATATACAATTGGTAGTGATAAACAAGATTTTTAATAGAAAAAGGAGTTAACACTTGTATAATTGTTATATTTTCAGTAAATTATTCTTGATCTCACTGTAAAGTCTTTGTATTGTCAATCGTCCATGTTGAATTCAACAGTACAATTTTCTAGTAGAAAGAATTGATTTTTAAATCCAATTTTCTAAGTTTTAACTGTTCAATTCTGAAATGTGTCGAATTTTTGTATTAATTTTTTAAACATTATTAGATGGAATTTATTAAAAAATATATATTGAAGTATTGTCAAGTCTTTTTTAAGCACTTAATATACAATTGGTAGTGATAAACAAGATTTTTAATAGAAAAAGGAGTTAACACTTGTATAATTGTTATATTTTCAGTAAATTATTCTTGATCCCACTGTAAAGTCTTTGTATTGTCAATCGTCCATGTTGAATTCAACAATACAACTTTCTAGTAGAAAGAATTGATTTTTAAATCCAATTTTCTAAGTTTTAACTGTTCAATTCTGAAATGTGTCGAATTTTTGAATTAATTTTTTAAACATTATTAGATGGAATTTATTAAAAAATATATATTGAAGTATTGTCAAGTCTTTTTTAAGCACTTAATATACAATTGGTAGTGATAAACAAGATTTTTAATAGAAAAAGGAGTTAACACTTGTATAATTGTTATATTTTCAGTAAATTATTCTTGATCCCACTGTAAAGTCTTTGTATTGTCAATCGTCCATGTTGAATTCAACAGTTCAATTTTCTAGTAGAAAGAATTGATTTTTAAATCCAATTTTCTAAGTTTTAACTGTTCAATTCTGAAATGTGTCGAATTTTTGTATTAATTTTTTAAACATTATTAGATGGAATTTATTAAAAAATATATATTGAAGTATTGTCAAGTCTCTTTTAAGCACTTAATATACAATTGGTAGTGATAAACAAGATTTTTAATAGAAAAAGGAATTAACACTTGGATAATTATTATATTCTCAGTAAATTATTCTTGATCCCACTGTAAAGTCTTTGTATTATCAATCGTCTATGTTGGACTAAAATTTAAAATTTTCTAGTATGGAAAATCGATTTTTAAATCTAATTTTCTGGGTTTTAACTGTTCAATTCTGAAGTGTGCAGAATTTTTGTATTAATTTTTTAAATATTATTAGATGAAATTGATTAAAAAATGTTTCGATAATTGTTATTTTGTCAAACAGTTATTCTTGATGCCACTGTAAAGGATTCAAAATATTAATTTTCTGGAATAAAAAATGATTTTTTAAAACGTAATTTTCTGTATATAATCGTAATATTAATTTGTTTTTATATAAATATTACACCGGTGGTGGCAACGGTAATAATAAAACTAAAATAGTTTGGTTTGCAGGCCGCACTGCATAAACAGGGCACGTGATTCATTAGTTATCTCTTTATGTGCCCCGGCCACACACTTAACTTATTTTATTTGTCGTTAAAGTTTTCGGTTAATTTCGCCTCGGACGTTACGCA
Source organism: Aethina tumida (assembly GCF_024364675.1). Lineage (NCBI taxonomy): Eukaryota > Metazoa > Arthropoda > Insecta > Coleoptera > Nitidulidae > Aethina > Aethina tumida. The sequence continues at coordinate 6,799,569 of NC_065435.1, read as the reverse complement.
GATTAATCACCGTGTAATACTTTTTTACATCCAACTAAAATTAGTCAAATCCGTAATTATACTGTAATAAATTAAAACAGTTTAAAGGCGCCATCGTTAAAATCGCTCCCGAAACAATGGACATAATAAGCATTTACGGCATCGTGCCGCATATAATATAAAAATCGCATATATTTTTTATGCGGAAATAAACGGTTTATTGAGGTCGTATATCAGGAAAAATTTAATATAAGAATCCAATGTTGATGAGCGGAATTATTGTAAGATGAAAAATAACCCGCTAAAATATAGAGAGAATGCATGTGTTCTTAAGATTTATAGAAATCGTATATCTATTTTGCAAAAGTTCCAGTTAAAGGGTGTTCAATTGATAAATTTTAGGGGCACAGGTTCACATCTGGCACTGTTATATGGGTCGGTAGATCTATATTTCATATCGTATTCATCGTCAAGTACAAAACCTTCATAGGGGTAGAAATGTTGTCAGTAAACTTGTGTCCCTCAATTTATGATGTTACATATAAATTACCCTGATAAATGATATATTATTACGTTTTATTCGTTTTTGCTAGTATATAAATATTTTTTAATTTATGTTAAAGCGTTATTGATTCGATAACAGATGTTGCCGGCCTGTGTGAAACTGTCGTGATTTATGGTGAAGTATTGATAAGTATCCGGTGTAATATTTAAACTAACTAAAAAAAAAAACCAAGCCCACATTTCCCCGTGGAACGTCCGAGAAATAGATATAAATTGTTTGGTGGGGCCAAATCGGGGAAACACGCGAAAAACATTTTTTATACAAAGACGGCCACTTTTCACAATTTTTACTTTGGGCCGGGTGCATTAAAGTAAACCACATTTTCTCGTTTTTCTAGTATTTTGATTGGATGGGGTCTTGTTCTGAAAGAGGATAGGTAAACGACCCTTACTTTAAATTATTGTGTTACATATTTTACAGTTTTAGACCTAAGTTAAAAGTTTAAAGCCTCCTTTTTATGATATTTATGTATGTCGAATTTTACAGTTAAAAAGGTTTATAGATCCTAAAAATTACAGTTTATTTTAAATTTTATATTTTTTTCCTTTAGTTATTTCTACACAAATTTTATTTAAATTTAGTGCTTTCAACTGAATCATTCAATAATTGAGATATACTTTTATTTAGTTAATTTATTTAAATTAACTATTTTATAGTTTCGAATGTAAATAAAAGCTTTGAAGTTTTCTTCAATTAATTTTTTATGTGAGATTAATTCGTATTTTTTTATTATATTTTATGCAGCTTATGTCTATTCATTTAACACAATATATGGTTTAAAAAAAAAACAAAGATAACTTTTTCAAGAGATAAATAGAAATTTTTAGTTTTTAATCAAAAACTTTATTTATTTAAAAGTGTACTAATCCTAACTACAATTTATTTTTTTTTTAATTTTCTTAATTTAATATATTTTTCAGGTGACACAAATTTACTTTACTTTATCTCAATTTTTTACCTATTTTATAATTTCAAAAGTAAACATTTTTATATAAAAAATAATTCGTATTTTGTACATAAGATTAGACATACAAGTAAATATTTTGTTTTTTTTTTTTTTATTTTTGATTTTTGACAAATTTTATTACAATTAATTATTTTAGTAATTGAGAAATATTTTATTTATAATTTTAAATTAATTTTTTACATTACTTTTAATTTCAAATAAAAAAAATTTAAAACATTTTTTTTTCAATGAATTATTTTCTGAGAAACCATTCCTAATTTTTATGGATTTTAAAGTTTAAAAAGTTTATATTCATTAATATTTTCCAATTTGTAGTTAATATAAATTATATTTTGTTAAAATTTTATTTTAGTAATTGAGAAATATTTTATTTAATTATTTTAAATTTAATTTAATTTTTTCAATTAAGTTTAGTTTCAAAGAAAAATAATTTTTTTTTTTATTATTTTCTGAGAAACATTTCGTAATATTTATAGTTTTTATAAAGTTTATATTTGTTAATTTTTCACAATGTACAGTTTAAAAAATAAATTAACATATGTAACAATATTTTTCAATTTTTAAATAACATTAATATTTAATTCTAATTGAATATTTAATTATCTTCATATAAGATATTGTATTTACAAATATTTCTGAAAATTTCATATAATTTTATTATTTATTTATTATTTTATACTGTTTAATATACTTAAAACTTGCTGATTTTATACATTTTCAGCTGAATAAATAAATAAAAACTTAATTTCTGTGTTTCATATATTAATTTTTAAATTAATTGTTATTTTACTGTTTAATTATATTTATTGAAACTTTTCTTAAATTTTAGAATTATTTACTTATTATTAAGTTAATTTTTGTTTTTACACATTTTTTGGTTGCCTGATGATTTTTTCCAGTATTTTTGGAGATTTGAAATAATTTTGTTAATTATTAATACTTTCTAAACTAATTATGTTGTTTTTAATTAATGACTATTTTAATCTTTTATAAATAAAATAAAATAATGTATTAAAGTAACACTTTTAATATATTATTTAGATATAGTAACTGTCCACAATTTTAACATTTGTCTGTATTAAAATAAAACACAGTGTCTCATTTGTCAGGCATCTTGATTACATGGCGAGTTATTCTGGATTTGTTTTGATAAATGACGTACAGAGACAATGGTTTAAGTGAAACGTATTTTAAATAACTGGATTTTTTTAATCGCCTACCCTTTATATTAAAATCCAACAAGATTATTTAATTAAACAAAAAAAAATTGCCATATAGCAATTGTCCACAATAAAGGACAATAAATTGGAGCATCAAAAAACATTAAAATATTTTTTTGTTCGTTTTTTATTGCATGGAAATACTTTATGTACTAAATGTTGAAAACTGCATTTAATATTGTAAAAGCAATTGGAAATTGTACGACTATATACCGTAGTATGGTTTATTTGGAATTTGCCGTTTTGGCTACTTGTCGCTGAAGTAGATCAATAGTACGAAATTAAATCAATTTTACATATTTTATGCGCCACAGAGAATACAAATTGATATTTAATTGCACGAAATGCTGACGATTATCAACACTGCACCAATTTCGAGCCGATAAAAACCACGTTTTTACTATAAATGTAAATATGATATGGTAGCTAAATATTGTACCTTTTTTTTCTGTTGAAAAAACCAAACAGTGCGTCGTTTCCGGAACGCGGTTTTCATTAACTGTTGATTTATTCAAATAATATTGATGTATTTTACTGTTAACTGTCCTTTTAGAAGTGTCCTCAATTTTATGTATTTTTTCAGGCGGACAATTGGAATTATGAAAAAATGAAAATGAATGTTCCGCATTAATTATTAAAGTTTCGCCAACACATTTGTGATTTTATGCCGAACTATTAATTTTGTAGTTTTATACATAATAAATATGACAAGCAACCAATAATCAGTATTAATACGAAATTATGGAGGAATATGCTCAATAAATTATTATTCCTAACCTTTGTTCTTAATAAAAAATCAATTTGGTCTAGAAAAAAGTATAGAATATTTTGATAATATTCATAAAAATTAACAATATTTTAATAATTTGTAGTGTAGGATCTACCAGTCTCTGCAATGTGTCAAAACACGAATTTTTTGCCATTACTCCCATATGGTTTGAAGATGTTCTCGTACAAGTACAGAAAATTAATTTAAAAGGTACTGGTTGAATATATTTTTTTAATTAGACAAAATTCATTAAATATAAGCGAGTTTCATTAAATTTTTGCTATAATGAAAGGTAAATTATTGTTTTTGCCTGACTCTAAAATAGAGTTAAAACATATAAATGAACACGAATATTCTCATATTAGATATAAAAACAAATATTTTAAATAACTAATTTATTAAAAATTGTTACTATAATATTTAATTTAAGAATTTAAGAGAATTTTCAATGGTAATTATTAAAGAAAATTTCTAATTTGAAAGGAGTAAAATATTGTTTTTGTATATTTATAATAAAAATAATTATCTTCGTTAAATAAGTAATTAATTTATTAGTCAGATTAAAAAATTCTTTTATAATCAAATATTTTGTTTTTATTGATTTTTTATAGAAAAGAATTTGGTTTAAATTTAAACAAATCCCAGTTTACCCATATGTTTCAAAATATATTTTAAAAATGTATTTAATATAGGTGAGTTTGTTATAATTGTTGATTAAAATTTCTGATACAATGAAATATAAATTATTGTTTTTGGTTGATTGTATAATAATATTAAAATTTACATAAATGAACAAGAAAAATAAATAAATTCTTATTTCTAACCTTACCAGTTAAAACAAGAAATTTTTGCCACTGCTCCTGTATGGTTTGAGGAAGTTTTTTGACCACTGTAGGTCACATAAAACTTTATTTTCGGTGTTCAATAAAACAAGAAGATTCACCATGTTATGATAACGATAATAAACATCTCATCATTGATAGAAAGGAATGTATTCTATATTATTAGACACCCTAAACAAATTAGAAATGTTCTAAATGAAATGGGACAGACAAGTTTGCACGAGAAACAACTACAATGCACAAGAATCTACAGAATGAAATGAAATATGTCTGTGAGGTGTCAAGAATTATAAAAGTTGACCAACAGTAAGCTCCATTAATCCTGGAGAGAGGTTCCCACGTTTGGTGGAGCCCAAGTTACTTTTCAATGTTCAATGAAACAGGAAGATCTACCACGTTGTTGCAGCAGTAACGTTGAAAGACAAGAAAAAATACAACTAGAAGATAAAATTATAATAACTAATGAAGCTTCTTATTAAAGAAAAAAAGTTTTTTTTGAAATAATGAAAGAAAAACAACAATTTAAATAACACTGCTATAATTACATAGGAAAAACTAATATTCAATTTCGGATTCGAAAGACATATTTGCCCTTAAGGGACCTGGGGAATATTACAAAAATTAGCGTGTGTCATATCCCTAATTTAATGGTGATCTTATCGAATAATATATGGTAGCAGCATAGTAGTAATTGTACAATAACAATCAACCAGTAATGTTGGTTCGTAGAAATAAAGTGATAAGAACGAAAACTGATTATTATGTTTATTGAATATTTAAGCTGTTTTTTTATTATTATTAAACAACTTAGGGTTGCGTGCCGTTGAAGGCACGTCAACGTAATTGTGTTTATGTCCGAGAATGCGTGAATATAAAGTACAATAAAACAAACCATAAAATCACACAAAAATTACTTAACAGTAAAGTACTAAAATTTATCGGTAGATAAAAGTGAAGCAGTAGCACTAAAAAAAAACAACAACAACAACAAAACTTCGTGGTGTTTTCTGATTTATTTAATTGCCCAAGTTTTATTGTGGAGCAAAACTAAGTTTTAAAACGATGGTGCTAAAACTGGGCAGGTTTTTATTCAGCGAAACAGAAAGACCGATTAATGAAGCTGGAAGTAATCGTTGATTAGGATAGTCGGTAACATCGCCTTCAAACTTTTCAATAGGCCCATTTTGTATACGATTTCGAACACTTAAGGGCGCATAGACACCTCAATTATCACTCGCAAAATCCAATCCAATAAACCCTTTATGTGATAACAATCCCGAAACTTAATAATTGCTCACCTACAAAGATCAATAATGGGACTACTTAATAACAACTCCACTTCCCGAGTGCTCCCAAGTTTGCTTTTTTTTAGTCAATATTCCCATTGAATTTAAAGTGGACCTTTTTAATAAAATCGCTCGTTGGCACATACACATTTTCACCCCCTTGTAAACACGACGTTGTCCAGAAATTCGCCCTCGGGGACGACTCGGATTTGTCAAAAATACATTTCGCACATTCATTAATTCAAGAGAAGCCGAAAAACTTTCGAAACGTCCCCGGCATGATGTACGGCCCTTTAAAATGGCTCCGGGGACCGGAGCGGGGTCACCTCTGTTTCGCAATTAAAAACTTGTACATAATTATATATTAAGCGGCACCCGAATGTAATTAATATCGCAACGGTGCCGCAGTTTAATTCCGGAAAAACCGGGCATCTGTCTCTCGAGAGTTGTAAGAAAATTACGGGCGTCCGGAACCGATGGGATGAAACGGCGATAAATAATAGGAAACCCACCAGAACTTAGCATTTTGTTTGCTTTAAATGAATACACAATAAATACATTGTTGGAAAAGTGGCGAATGGGCCATAAAATTGGCGAATGCAAAGAATGGTGGATGCGCCAACCCTATATCACGAACAAACAGGCAGACAACTAAAAACGACGTAGTAAATAACGGGGTGCGTTTCGCAAATACCATTGTAAAGTGAGATTACACCTCTGGTATGGGAGTATTGATTTGTTCGGAATGATTAGAATAAATGTCATAGGCCCCGTTGTCAGTCCTATAAAATTCAATAATTTTCAAAATAGTCAGTATTTAGGGGCTCAGGTATTCGGCGTGTTATATTGAATTATGCAAATGGCTGAAACAGTGAATTCAACCAGTTACCACATTCAACTTTAGCTACCCATACTATATACCAACTTCATTAAACCCCATTATTGCTATAACAATATCTAATATTCCTTCTCAGTATTATACCTCAAGGTGAATTAATATTTCTCTATATGCGACTCTATATAAGTTTATGTATAAATGTCCCATACTGCTTTCACTAATGCACTTTGCGTAACGTTAAATTTTAATTTCTCATTCGTAAATATATTATGTTTTAATTGTAGCTAAGAGCTTTATAAATCCTCCTTTATCATAAACTACAGTGGATAATTCTTGTTATGAAGAATTTAATAAATTTCCACTAAAAATATTTAATAATTTTTCATGTATATACCAAGATCTACATAATTTATCAACCAGTTCTATTGTAGTTAATTTGTTTTTATTAATTTTTATTTAGAAATATTTATTCATGTCTTTAAAAATAAATAATTGAAGTATACTTATATATACAAGTACAGAAAATTAATTTAAAAGGTACTGGTTGAATATATTTTTTTAATTAAACAATATTACTGTTTCTTCCTGACTCTAAAATAGAGTTAAAATATATATAAATGAGCATGAAAAATATATTTTAAATAACTAATTATTAAAATTTGTTACTATAATATTTAATTTAAGAATTTAAGAGAATTTTTAGTGGTAATTGTTAAAGAAAATTTCTAATTTAATAATTAATTAATATTATGTTCGTTTAATATAATAAACAATTTATTAGTCAGTTTAAAAAAAAAAAATTCTTTTATTATATATTTTGTTTTTATTGTTTTTTTTTATAAAAAATAATTTAGTTTAAACTTAATGTTTATCCATATGTTTAAAAATATATTTTAAAAATAAATGTTGAAATTCAAGTACATATATAAACATTGATATAAAATTAATTAAAATATATAAATAATTATTAAATAATTAAAATTTCTGCTACAATGAAAGATAAATTATTGTTTTTGTTTGACTGTAAAATAATAATAAAATTTACATAAATGAACAAGAATAATAAATAAATAACTAATTTATTAAAAATTGTTACTGTAATATTTTTTAATCTAAGAAAATTAAAAATGATAATTGTTAATTAAAATTTCTAATTTAATAAGAGGAATTTTTCTTTTTAAAAATTATTAAAATGAAAAGCAAAAAATTGTTTTCTCACATTTATAATAAAAAATTAATTTATACATAAATAAATAGGAAACTTTAATTATTTTAAATATTTTATTTCTATTAAATTTATTACTGTTGTAAAATAATGAAACAGGTAATTATCATCAAAATTTCTTTTACAATTAAATAATTTGTTTTTATTGATTTTTGTTTAATAAATTAATTTTGATTAAAATTAAACAAATCTCAATTTATCCAAATCATTAAAAATACATTTTATAAAAAATATTTGAGATAAAATTGTCCTTAAATAAACTTGTATATAATATTAATAAAAATATTTTTAATTTAATTATAATTCGTTTAATTAAAATAAACATGGAAAACACATAATTGTAATAAATAATTTATTAAAAATTGTAATTATAATATTTAATTTAATTTAAAAATTTAAATTTTAAACAAAATTTCTATTTAATAGAATTTATTATATAAAGGAGATTTTTCAGTAATTTTTTATTATATATTTTAAAATAAAAAGTAAAATATTGAAAACATTTATTATAAAAAATTAATTTATACATTTATATAAAAAATAGGAACATTATAAACTTGAATAAAATTGGAGAAATAATTAATTGATTAAAAGTAAAATAATTTATCAAGAAATTTATTAACCACTCTATTATTATTTAATAATTTGTTTTTATTGATATTTTTAATAAAAAAATAATTTAGTTAAACAAATCCCAGTCTATCCACGTGTCCAAAATACATTTTATAAAATAAATATTTGAAGTTAAATTATACGTAAATAAACAAGTATATAAAATTAATTAATAAAAATTAAAGGGCTATAATTTAACATTTTATTTAAAAAAGATTCAAAGACGAGTTTATCGTAATTATAATGAATGGCAATTTTTTGTTTTTGCTTGACTATAAAATAAAATTGAAATATACATAAATAAACAAGATATGTTTATTTATGTATATTTCAATTAAACAAGTGTTAAAGAGGAAAACAATTAATAAACATTAAAAATTGTTATTGTAATGTTTCAGTAAATTTGACAATAAAATAAAATTAAAATATACAGAAATATATTCATTATTAATATAAGCATTATAAAGTTTAAAAAGAAATAAATTTTTCAAATAATTAATGGCCATTGGCAAATTTTATTTAACCATTGCTAAATAACATTTTTAATTAAACAGCATACATAATATAAGCGAATTTTTTGCAATTTTTTATTAAATTTTTGCTAGAATAAAAAGCAAATTATCATTTTTTCATTAAATATTTGAAATAATTATTGTTACTAAAAATTTTAATTAGAAATTGCATTTTTTTTACGGTAAATAAAATCGAATCAAACATAAATAGGCACGGATATCTTTAAAATAATATAAATAATTAGTTTAGTTAATAACATTTAGTTGGTCAATTGTTAAAATTTGTTGTAAATAAATTTTCTTTAAATATATTTAAATAACTTTGGAATTTACAAAATTTATGAAATGTGAGTAATAAATAATTATTGTACACATAAAATTTTTAATCTTTTTATTACAATTAGTCAATTTGGATGAATTATTAGTAATTTCCCATTAAAATTTCGCCAATAATGAAAATCAAAATAATGTTTTTGCACCATTGTAAAATAATTACTTTAATTTTAATTATAATTAAAAATTTAAATTACCGTTTTAACACTAAACATTTGTTTGTTAATTAGTGAACAGTAATTAAAAAATATATTTTCAATTGTTTTAAATAATTAACTGGGTTTAAAATTGAGTAACCTGCAATTTATTGATGTGTGGGTACTTTTAAAAACATTAGATTAAATGAAATTTATTTTTGTGACCGAACTGCAAATAAATTAAACGAGGAATTTGCACCAGAGTAAATAATTTTAATTACAAAATAATAATTATGAAACTTCTTAATTGACCCAAATATAAATATAAGAAAAAGATAAAAGTGAAAAATATTTTAATAAAGCGTCAATAAGAACTTAATAAAAAGTATATATATATATATATATATATATATATATATATATATATATATATATATATATATATATATATATGACACCGATATCGATATGACAGTCACGTGACACATATACTAAAGGAAAATTATGTTACAACAAACAAACCCAAATGAATAGAATGAAAAAAGTCGATGGAACATTCGATTAGGGAACAATATTCGATAAATATATGGTTTCCATCTCAAAGCGCAAGAATTAATGATATTCTGTCAACTCAAGGAAACCGGAAAAGGTCCGTTTTTTCTATATACATATATCTACGTATTAAAATTCAAACCACGTCAGTTATTTACATTTGTGTTTTATATGATATATTTTGCTGATGTAAATAGCAGCAAAAAAAAAAGCAAATATAAAAATCAGTGTGGAAAAGTGTTCTTATACTTGAAACGCCAAATAATTTTATTACAGATCGGGGGCACAAGACAGACGGTCACAGTTCGTGACGGGCATAAAAAAACACTTGTTTTAGAAAAATGTGACTTTCGAAAAAAAAAAAGAGAAGATCCGTACCTACTGCATATATTTTAAAACCGTTTTATAGACGTTTATGTGGGTCATAGCATCAGAACGTACCTTATCGTATCTGCAAGATTTACATACAATACGAATGTAAAACAGGGAAAACGGGAATTACCAGCCTCTTGTATAAAACACGACGTATATTACAAGCGCAAAAATTGCGTGTGTGGGGGTTGTAAACAGCTGGCCGGGCCTCCACCATGTTCCGCCGACATCAAGACACGGACGTTGGACGGAAATCAGGTGTTATATTTGTGGTTTGATTAGCAAAACCAAATATTGCGTTTAGTATTAAGTGATTTCGGGCAACAACACTCTAAGTGCAACAAATTTAATTAATGGATTTGAATAAGCAGATTAGCCGAAATTATTGAAGGGAAATTTATTCACAAACTACTCGAAATTACTCTGGACCCCGAACGGGGCTATCAATTCAGATAGTATTATAATTTAATCTTGAGTATAATGACAGAAATGTAATGCCATTTAATTAGGGATTAAAAATTGGGAACAAAGGAAGGAAACGGGGACTGCATGTCGCTAGCATTTAGCTACGACATATCCCAAATGGGCCTTTTTTAGAGTACCACTTGCGTAAAACCCTACATGAAAGGATTTAACCTGACACCAGGCTTGACAGGGTTTTGGCAGATTTGCCAGGATCATTGTTTCACAATTATATCCAATCATAATACTCGGATGTGTTTTAATGAAATATTAATCAGATCCAAAATCTCATTAGACGAACATAATTTGCAAGGATTTCATTATGAGAGTACATTCAGAATATTAAGATGTTCTTCAAAAAAGCAATATCAGACTGAAAATTTACCGTTTATTACGATAAAATGTAAAAAAACACGTTTATAATCTAATATTCTTAAGATAATTGAAGGAATTATATCCTTTAAAAAGAATAAATAGTCTGATTGAGCAAGTCAAACTAGCACTTGGCACTTTATGAATAAATAATTTTCATCAATTAAAGACAAGAACGGAATAATATTTATTTTACTCGGGAAATGAATTTACTATAAAAACTTTAAAACATGATTAATAGATAAATTACATAAACTTTGTAAATAGTAGTTTTTTATAATTTAAGTTGAAATTGTATATGATGATTTATTATTATCTTTTTATTTTTTCTTCTAATTCGTTTCAATTTTAGTAAACCATAGTGACCATATAGTGTGATTTTTTTTTTTAAATTGTGGGATGATTTAGTTTAAATTTAGTAAAAAATCAGGATTTAAAAACATAATTTTCAAAACATTACGTAAAATAAAGATTACTTAATTTAATACATTTAATTTTTTAAATACATTATACAAGTTGAAACTTAATTAACAAAATAATTTAATACATTTTTTATCGGCGAAATGATCTCTGAACTTAATTTAGTTTAATTTTAATAAAAATCGGGGTTTAAAGTTTGAATCTATTTAGATTAATTATACTAATTAGAAAATTGTAGTAAAATTTTTGACATAATTTAATACTTACAATGTACTTTGAGAAACAATATATAAATATTTAATATTTTTTTAAAATTTTTAACAAAGTTAAATTATTTTATAATAAAATTTAATATAAAAAATATTCATTAATTGAAGTAAAATAATTTAAATAATAATATAAACATTATTTAATTTAGTACAAAGGTATCAGAAATTTTTGAAATACATTAAACTGTTTGAAATTTAATTAAAAAAATAATTGAATAACTATTTGGCAAAATGATCACTGAACTTAATGTATTTTAATTTTAACAAAAATATGAAGATTTAAAAAATGTACAAATACTATTTACAACTTTCAAAATTTGAATCTATTTAGATTAATTTTAGTAACTAGAATATTGAAATAAGTAAAATTTTTTCTATAATTTAAAACTTTAAATAATTACAATGTATTTTGAGAAACAATAAATATATGTTTAATATTTCTTTAATATTTTTAACAAAGTTGTATTATTTTATGATAAAATTTAACATAAAAAGTATTCATTACTTGAAGTAAAATAATTAAATAATAATATAAACATTATTTAATTTAGTACAAAGATATCAGAAATTTTTGAAATACATTAAACAATTTCAAACTTAATTAAAAAATTAATTAAATATTTTTTTATTGGCAAAATGATCACTGAACTTAATTTACCTTAATTTTAACAAAAATTAAGATTTGAAAATATTAACTTTCAAAAAATGAACAAACACTATTTATAAGTTTCAAAATTTGAATATATTTAGATTATTTATTGTAATTAGAAAATTGAAATAAGTAAAATTTTTGATATAATTTAAAACTAAAAAGTGACAATGTATTTTGAGAAACAATATATATATATATATATATATATATATATATATATATATATATATATATATATATATATATATATATATATACATTTAATATTTCTTTAATATTTATAACAAAGTTAAATTATTTTATGGTAAAATTTAACTTAAAAAAATATTAATTACTTGAAGTAAAATAATTAAATAATTATGGAAATTAAATAATTATTTAATTTGGTACAAAGGTATCAGAAATGTTTGAAATACATTAAACAGTTTGAAACTTAAAAAATAATTAAATATTCTTTTTATTGGCAAAATAATCACTGAATTTAATTTACTTCAATTTTAACAAAATTAAGATTTAAAAATATTAACTTTCAAAAATTGAACAAACGTTATTTATAATTACCAAATTTGAATCTATTTAGATTAATTATAGTAATTAGAAAATCGAAATAAGTAAAATTTTTGATATAATTTAAAACTTTAAAAAGTTACAACGTATTTTGAGAAACAATAAATATACATTTAATATTTCATTAATATTTATAACAAAATTAAATTATTTTTTGATAAAATTTAACTTAAAAAAATTTATTACTTGAAGTAAAATAATAAAATGGAAACGTTATTTAATTTGGTTAAAAGGTATCAGAAATTTTTGAAATACTTAATTAAAAGAATAATTGAACAAATTAAACTGAATTTAATTTATATTATATTTATTTATATATTATTTATATCATAAAAATTGAAATAAGTAAAATTTTTTATATAATTTAAAACTTACAATGTATTTTCAAAAAATATGAATAAATATTTATTTTTTATAGTACATTTAAATTATTTTAAAATTAAATTTCAAATCAAAAATATTAATTATTTGAAGTATATATGAAATATATAATAAAAAACTAATTTTTCTGTGTCATATATTCAAACTGAAAAATTCATTACTTTGAATTACCAGTGATACAAAACTGAAAAATAATTGTATGTGTCGGTGACAAAAGTAAGTATAGATTCATTTTAATTTGTGCTAGGAATCTGTGCCGCCTGGGCAATTACTCGTGTAGTGTGAATCCCCCCTTTCAATCCTGTCACTGGTATAGCAAAATTTATAACGCAAATAAATATACTTTGGAGTGTATAATGCATTTCTTTGGACCTAAGTTGGGAGCATTTAGAATTGATGTGCGATTCGTGTTAGAAGGTGGGTGACAGTAGCAAATTTCCAGAAAATTTATCCCTCAGGTGGGTTTTCAATTATTCCGCCTTAGCATTGACAGGCACCTTTCTCAACTAAGCCTAGATCTTATGCTTGTCACTCCTTCCACTCTTACCCACTAACATTATTTTCGTCTGTTTTTTACTTTTTTTCCCCCGTATTCAATTTATATTGTTTTATCAGATTAAAAATACATTTTTCATATGGCTTCCATGCATCCTTTAAAATACCTTCGTGTAACACCAGATCAAATGGAAAGCGAAAAGTTTATTCGCAAGGAGACACGCACACATACACTTTTTATTGAGTCAAGTGATAAAGATAAATTTCAATTTTAAAAACTTCCATTTTGTTCAACCGGCACCATCACACACAATAAATTATTTAGCCCACATCTGAAACCTGATACATTTACAAAATTGAATTTTTTTGCTTAAGGATTTAAAACGGCATATTTTTTAACGTTTTAATAAAGTGATGGTTTTGTGGGCGCCACAGAGGCGAACATTAAATGATCAAAATTGTTCTACTCCAACATATATTCGGTGACATAGAACCACCGGTCCAATTTGAGTGTCTGGCTCCCTGTGGGAGTCCAGCTCATTTTTAGTTTTAAAAAAATGATGCTGTTCAATATGTACAATATTTTTTCTAACTCCGTATCAAAACTATACGAAAATTAATAAAATCTGATTTATTGTACTCAAGAAAAGAGGGAAATAATAGTTTAAAGTTTGCACATATATTATCCTCCAGAATTTTGGCGAAGATTACTTTGGAGTGACGAATCTAAGTTCAATAGAATAGGACCAGATGATAAACAAAACTTTTGTCGTCCTCTAAATAAAAGATTGGACACTAAATACACTACAAAAATTTTGAAAAATGGTGAAGGTAACGTCGGTGTTTGGTGCTTTTATTGGATGGTACAGTACCACTACAGAAAATTATTGGTAAAATGGATCATTTCATGAGATTAAATAAATTGGCCAGCACAAACTCCGGATCTAAATCCAATTAAATACTTATGCAACGACATAAAGCTTCGAAAGAAACACAAAAAACCACAAAATTTTGAAGAAATATTTAGACAAGCCATCAAATTTGGATGAGAGATGTGCATTCCCTAATTAACAAAATTAAATAATAATGTGTGCAATTTCTCTGGCCACCACTGTACGTAATACAAACAACGAATTGAGAACTCAGAACATTTTTTTCTGTTATTAAACTGGCCAGGATGAAAAACACAAACAAATGAATCAATTAAAAAGGGCAACAAATTTAGTCTTGCCGCACTTGTCTGTGGTCAAAGACCGTTAGTTTCGGTAAAAAAACGTTGGCGAAATACGATTTGAAAATATGGCGGGTCCGCCTCTCCGTTGGTATTCCATTTTTACCTCTATTTATAAAAATATAGCCTGTATAAATTAGACTGAGAGATAAAAATGGCCTGGACTAAATTACGTGAATTGTGTGGAGTATGGAAATTGTGTGATGGTTTAAGTTATCATAGAGTCTGTGATATATTTAGGTACAATATCAGGCCTGGCTACAATATACGAGAACATTGGCTTACATATAGTGCATTTCGCAGCTAATACATGCTATCGTACCACCTAATATTTAATAAATGAGAATATGAATTTCCTGCATGCTCCCACCACTACACGGCACGGAAAATGTAAGCTTAGACCAATTAAAATTGTAAATTATTTGTTTTTAATTTTATTTTTGATTTCAATGCGGCCGATTAATATTAATTCGTTATTATTTCGTTAAATTATAAGGTGTCCCTATTATGTTCTATTGTGCTGACACAAGTCCAACTTATCTTATTAATTTGACCTTCCTATGTGCTGATTAATACTTCAGCAAAACATTGTGTGTATTATTAGGTTTCAGGTATTAGGTTTGGTTCTAAAATTCAGTAAAGCCAAATTAAATAATTTTAATCCCTGTGTAAGCCTTTAATGGAAAACTAGTTGGATAATAGTAAAAACTGCACTTATAGATCACAAAATGATGAAATAATTCAGTTGAGTCACTTACAAAGATCTGAAATAATTAACTAGAAAAATATTAATTAATTAATTAAGTTGAATTAATTGAACAATACTACAATAATTAACAACAATTTATAAATAATTTAATGTGGTCTTCGAAATAATTTATAACTTTTTAGACCACATTATATAAATTTAGAGATATTGAAATATTAATTAAAGTCAATTGATTTATTTATCTAATAAAAGAAACATATTTTTAATTACCGTATATACTAAATATACTAAGTATATTATAAAAAGTACTATGATTTAAATAGAAAGCAAAATACGCTAAAGCTTTAAAATGTGTTGGTTAAATTAAGATTTTGAACAATTTTATAAAATATTTTGAAAGAAAATTTAAATTTTTTATTCTAATTTTGCAGTACACTGTTCCAAATAAATATAGAATTTATATTTCTAAATAATTCCAAATTAAATATAGTAATTACTGAAATATTTATTTATTAAAGCTTCGAAATGTATAAAATGCTTAAATTTCATATATTTTGGGATATTTTAGAAGAATAAAATAGAATTTAATATAATATTAATTTTTTTAGCTTAAATTAAAAAAAAAAATAGATCTAGATATTTTTTGGTAATTGTAATTACTGTTAATTATTTAACTTTTAATGAAATATAATATTTACTACATAGAGTAGTACATTCATATTTAAACATTTAAAACATTTATAATTTTAATTACATTTTATAATACATATGGAAATTGTTATAAAAAAGTACAGTAATAACTGACTGTTTAAATTAATATATTGAATAATTTTATGAAGTAAAATTTGAGCTGAAAATACAAAATTTTAATACAATAATTGTTGAAAAAAATATCCATAAAATTGTAGTTGAAAATTTCTAAAATATGATATATTGAAGGAGATTTCAAGACAATAAAATAGAATTTAAAAATGTATTTAATTTAATGGTAATTTTCTTGATTTAAATTAAAATTTATCTTAATTACTAAAATTTTTAAAATCCATTCTTTTGGGAATTTTAATTATAAATAATTAATTAACTGTTAACTATGGTGAATATAGTAAAAGTCATTTAGTCATTTATATATAATAGGTTAAAACTTAATATAATATATTATATATTAATTAATAATTTTATAAAATATTTTGAAAAAAAAAAACACTAACAAATGAATAAGGCAAATAAAATTTAAATTTAGAAAATATTAATTTTGAAAAGATTTAATACAGTAATTATTAAAAAATACCGTAATTATTTAGTGTAATATTTAATATTACTAATATTAATAAGTTTCGAAATGTATCCTTAAAAATTTCTAAATATTGAAGAATTTTTAAAAATTATAATAGTAATTTTCTTCATTACATGATTATTGTGTAATGTTAAATTTTGTTTCGTTAATTTTTCAAAAACATAAAAAATTCAAGAAACAAGATTTTTAATTTTAATTGAAATGTATATCATATATGTTAATTTTTATAAAAAGTACTAATTTAAATAATAATTCAAATTAATATGTTTAATAATGAGACAAATAAAATTTGAATTTTAAAATATTTTTTTCTAATTTTGCAAAAAATATAAAACAGCAATTAATGAAAAAATCCTATATTATATATTAAAGCTTTGAAAGTTTTTAATAGAATATTGAAGAATTTATCAAAATAATCAAAAACATCATTTTAAAAAATAGTTTAATTTTGAAAATACGATTTTGAAAATTAAATTAAAAATTGATAATTATATTTTTTGGACATTTTTAATTACAAGCAAACTAAATAAGGAATTATTGAAAAAGATAAAATAATTTAAATAATAATTGAGTTATTAAATTTATTTTTAATAGAAGAAATAATTTAACATTTTATTCTAAATTAGCTCAATATAGGTAAAAATGTAGTAACTTAATATTTCTTAAAATGAACCAATTTTCATAAGTTTTTAATTTTGACATATATTTAAATATTAATCATATATAATATAATATTTAATTAAAGAAAAATTGAAGAATTTGAATATTTATTTATTAATGTACAAATAGTTTAGTATCATCAAAGTAATTTTTACATTTTTAACTTTTAGCTAATTTGTATGAATCTTTCATATTCGACATTAAGAAAAACTTTTTAATTTTGAAAATAATTTTCTCGAAAATAATTGAAATTCAAAAGTAAGAAATATAAAAAACAAATTTAAAGAAACTAAAATGATTTTAATTGATATAACATAAATATTAAATAGAAAATCAACAGTAAGGTGGGTGAAAGCTTCCAGTACATTGTTTTATGAGATGTAAAATTATATAGTAAGAAAGTTTCGTTCGAATCAATGGAGATAAACCGATTTTTGAGTTATACAGATCCGGAAATCATGCGCAGAACACGCATCCGAAGATTGTTCCTGAAACTTGGCCCCATATCATAAAACTTTGATTTGAAACATACATTTAGAACATTATGTGATTCGTATTCGAGGAATATTCGAGTTGAGAAACCTGGAAACAACTTTTCCACAATATAAAATACAACTCTTTATAAAGAACTTTATATCTGACACCATTCTCTAAGCAAATTGAGACTTATTTTATATTTATACCGAGGCAAAGTTTTTTTTTATTGTTTTCCAACAGGGTCGGGGTGTAATTGGGGCTGTAAAACCTTAATTTCAATTTTTGGCGGCGTTTTTTGTTGCCATTGATCGCGACGTTCTTCGAGTCTTTGTACTTTTTAACGATAAATCATCACAGATGACTTTTTGTAACAATGTGATAATTTAATACAAAGCTTTATGGCACATAAGTAAACGCGAGCACCACAATAAAAAAACATTTCCTTCGCCAATAGTCACGCGAATTATTCATAATTTAAAAGCCCCAGCTAAATTATAAACTATCCCATAATTTCATGAGTGGGGCGATATTTATATTTTCCGTTGGAGTATGATAACGTGTCATCCAACTGAATTCATAACGCATAAGTTTAGTTGTTCTCCTTATAGCCTAAAATAGCTTTAGGCCTTCCATCAAATTATAATGAAATTTGTAGGAGTTTGTCATCTTCAAAAGTAGTTAACTGTCTAGTTTCAAAGTATAATTTTATTCCGAAATTATCATCGACTGTGTCTTTGCGCAATTTATGAGTATCCGTCTGTTGATTATCATGTTTTTAATAGTATAAAAATATAAATTTTTGAATGGAGCGCATAAAGAGTTTAATAGAGTAAATAAAACAGGCGTTATAGTCACAGTAGACGGTATAGTCCAATTTAAAAACGCATTTCAGTTTTAGTGCCCTTTTCGTATAAAATATAATATTCAAAGGAGACACAACAGATTTTAACCCGATAAATGTTCCATTAAAAATTTGTTGCAGTTACAAAACTGCACTTTAACATCCTTACACTGCTCCCAAAACTATAACCTATCAATTTTATTCATTTTTTGTTCTTATTTATAATTTACCAGTATTAAATAAGGTATTGGCGTAGTAAAATGTTTGAAATGTGAATAAATTTTATGTGAACTTGAAGCAGAGGTGTTTTATGGGTTAAGAGTCACATATGTATTTTGATTTATACAACGTACTGAAATTAAGTTTAATTGATAGTTATTAATTCATATTTATTTTAAAAATAGGTTTAGGATGCCATTTAAGAGATGTCTACATTTCTTCATTTTGTGTCTCATCGAATTTCGTCAAAATTTTTTATGCTAAACTTAATTGAGAGCCAAAATATACTTTTAATTTTTCAATTTTAGTACTTTTTTAATAATTTTATTCACACAGTTTCAAATAATAATAGTCTGATTATTTTGTTTCAAATTCATTGGTTATTTTAATTTATTTATTACTAATAAATATAAATTTAGTATTCCATTTTAATTCCAAGATTTCCTGATATTTATAGTTTTTTATTTGTACTGGATTTTAAAATTTAATATTAATATTTAAAATAATAATGATTTCTGTTTCATTTACTTTTTAATTGTCATTTTTATTGATTTTTAAATAATTTCGTTAACACAGTTTCAAATAAGAATACTTCGATTATTTTCTGTTTCAAACTCATTTTTTATTTTAATTTTTTTATTATTAATAAATATAAACTTAATATTCCATTTTAATTTCAACATTTTCTGATATATCTAATTTTATATTTGAACTGAATTTTACAATTCAATATTTATATTTAAAATAATAATGATTTTTACTTCATTTACTTTTGACTTGCTATTTTTATTGATTTTTAAATAATTTCATTAACAGTTTCAAATAAGAATAATGATTATTTTATTTGTTTTATTACCATTAAATATACACTTAATATTCCATTTTTATTTCAACATTTTCTGATAATTTCATTTTTGAGTGTATCAAGAACTGGTTTATTTCCAACATGTTACACGAGAATTTTGTACAGGATGTTACTTAATTCGTTGGTACAGGTTTCAGGAACGCCTTGACGTTCATCATCTTTAAAACATTCATAGCCACATTTAAACCTACGAAGCCAAAATAGTAAAATTAAGAAAGAACACAAAAGCTTTCACATAAAATACAAAAATGTACCAAAGTAAAATTTAAAAATATATTCAAATAAAACAGGAGACGTTAATTACTTGTTCCGGTACCTAATAGTGGATGTAATTTTAGAATGTGTAATTAAGGAAAACAAAACAAATGCCCGGGTGCTATATATATATTTTTTTTTCAATCTAGTTATCCGTATCATATACCCCATTAGTCCTATAAAGATAAGTGAAAGAGAACAGAGGAAAAGCAAAAGCTATCTTGATCCAGTTCGCTGCTCAGTATTACCAGTCCAATTACTGACAAACCAATTAGATTTAACTGCCCATACCTGTAAGTCACTAAGCTTTGCAATCAACTCTGTATTTCTCTATTCCCTTCGAATTCACTTACACACTCTAAAATATTTACCGGATCAAGTTCTCATTACCATTTCGCCGCTGTTTTAACTAAATACATTATTTTGTATCGGTTTACTAATTAAACTGCCTGTGTTTTGACTTAATTTAAAATCAAATAGTTTGGCAAATTTGTTTATTTGATTTTTTAAGCAACAATGTTCCGTCAAATTTAAATTGATGTATAAATTAATTTTAGGCTATTAATATATTAATTAATTTGATTTTAACTAATTTTATGTATCGAAAGCTGATTAAATTATATTTTGGTAACAACACATAAAATATTTATTGTTTGTTTCAATTTGAATTAAAGTTTTAGTTGGTAATTATTATTAATACAAGTAGTATATTGAATAAAAATGTTAAAATTCTTTTTTTACATATTTATATTATTTTACTTTAAAATTCAATATAAATTAAAATTATTATTTTAAATATCAATATTGTATTGTAATGTATCAGAAATTTAAATTGAATATTAAGTTTATATTATTAGTAATAAAAACATTAAAATAACAAGTTTGAAACAGAAAATAATCAAACTATTCTTATTTGAAACTGTTTTAATGAAATTATGTAAACATACATAAAAATGACAACTCAAAAGTAAATGAAACGAAAATCATTATTATTTTAAATGTATTGTAAAATTCAGTAGAAGTAAGAAATATCACAAAATGTTGAAATTAAAATGGAAT
The DNA here is from genome assembly GCF_024364675.1 of Aethina tumida. Classification (NCBI taxonomy): domain Eukaryota; kingdom Metazoa; phylum Arthropoda; class Insecta; order Coleoptera; family Nitidulidae; genus Aethina; species Aethina tumida. Next base: position 6,778,132 of record NC_065435.1, on the reverse strand, counting down.
ATTAAGTGTATATTTATTAGTAATAAATTTGTTTTATTTTTATTTCAAACTGTTAATAAAATTATCAAAAAAAAAAAAAAAAATGGTAACTAAAAAGAAAGAGAAATCCTTATTATTTCAAATATTAATATTGAATTCTAAAATTTAGTTCAAATAAAAATTAGGTATATCAGAAAATATTGAAATTAAAATGGAATATTAAGTTTATATTTATTAGTAATAAAAAAATTAAAATAACAAATGAGTTTGAAATAGAAAATAATCAAAGTATTCTTATTTGAAACTGTGTTAACGAAATTATTTAAAAATCAATAAAAATGACAACTCAAAAGTAAATGAACGAAAAATCATTATTATTTTAAATATTAATATTGAATTGTAAATAAAATTCAGTTCAAATATAAAATTAGATATATCAAAAAATGTTGAAATTACAATGGAATATTAAGTTTATATTTATTAGTAATAAAAAAATTAAAATAACAAATGAGTTTGAAACAGGAAATAATCAAAGTATTCTTATTTGAAACTGTGTTAACGAAATTATTTAAAAATCAATAAAAATGACAACTCAAAAGTAAATGAAAGAAAAATCATTATTATTTTAAATATTAATATTGAATTGTAAAATTAAGTTCAAATATAAAATTAGATATATCAGAAAATGTTGAAATTAAAATGGAATATTAAGTTTATATTTATTAGTAATAAAAAAATTAAAATAACAAATGTGTTTGAAACAGAAAATAATCAAAGTATTCTTATTTGAAACTGTGTTAACGAAATCAATAAAAATGACAACTCAAAAGTAAATGAAAGAAAAATCATTATTATTTTAAATATTAATATTGAATTGTAAAATTCAGTTCAAATATAAAATTAGATATATCAAAAAATGTAGAAATTAAAATGGAATATTAAGTTTATATTTATTAGTAATAAAAAAATTAAAATAACAAATTTGTTTGAAACAGAAAATAATCAAAGTATTCTTATTTGAAACTGTGTTAACGAAATTATATAAAAATCAATAAAAATGACAACTCAAAAGTAAATGAAAGAAAAATCATTATTATTTTAAATATTAATATTGAATTGTAAAATTCAGTTCAAATATAAAATTAGATATATCAAAAAATGTAGAAATTAAAATGGAATATTAAGTTTATATTTATTAGTAATAAAAAAATTAAAATAACAAATGTGTTTGAAACAGAAAATAATCAAAGTATTCTTATTTGAAACTGTGTTAACGAAATTATATAAAAATCAATAAAAATGACAACTCAAAAGTAAATGAAAGAAAAATCATTATTATTTTAAATATTAATATTGAATTGTAAAATTCAGTTCAAATATAAAATTAGATATATCAGAAAATGTTGAAATTAAAATGGAATATTAAGTTTATATTTATTAGTAATAAAAAAATTAAAATAACAAATTTGTTTGAAACAGAAAATAATCAAAGTATTCTTATTTGAAACTGTGTTAACGAAATTATATAAAAATCAATAAAAATGACAACTCAAAAGTAAATGAAAGAAAAATCATTATTATTTTAAATATTAATATTGAATTGTAAAATTCAGTTCAAATATAAAATTAGATATATCAAAAAATGCAGAAATTAAAATGGAATATTAAGTTTATATTTATTGGTAATAAAAAATAATATAGTAGCAGGATTTTCTTTTCAGGACCTCATGGATCTGAATTTTATCTTCTTAGCCTGAATTTGCCTATAGACAGTTTTCAAAAATTGTTGATTTTAATGGTGATTATTTAATTGAATAAAAGTAACTTTAAAGAAAGTTATATTACTTAAAGTAAAACGCAAACGTAAATTACTTTTTTCAGTACCCCTACATTTAGTCGAGAAGCTGGACAAAACTGAAATACGTAGTACATCCATACGTGTATCTTCCACATGGAAAACAATAAAAACACCCGGACATTAACATTTTAATTCGGATTTTAAAAAATGGAAATCGTAAAGAGAATGCGGGTCATTTAAAATAATCAAATAAAAATATTCATTACTGCACATTCATATGCAAAATTAATGAATGGGTTGGCCATTGCATGTAAAAGTTGAACACTCTCATATTTTTTTTTGCCGTGGCATTGCTTTATAATAAGCTTTTCCGCGTATTTTTCTACATGTTATTAATTTACACACAAGAAAATTGCTTTTGTTAAAAGTGGAAAATATTCTCTTGCATAAGCCGGGTGATTGATCAGCCGGTTTAAATGAAGTGATTAAATGGAAAAATAATGAAGCGTCGAATGGGCGATAACCATTGTGCATTTTTTAAAAATTACGGTGATTTAGAAAATATTCTTGCATGGTTTGAACGTGATTTAATTAAAATTTTTAAGTAGATTGAAGCGTTTTGTGTTTATTTGAAAGTTAGTTAAACTGTAACATTTGACATGTTCGGTGCACCCCTAAAAAAAAACTAATTGTTTTCCTTGATAAGAATTAATCAGTGCCCGGTTTGGAGGAAAAGTTTTTCTCGAATTCTCTTTTCCAAATTGAAAGATTACATTTTACCTAGTGACTTGAGAGTCTGTAGTGGACAGGCGAGGCCGGAGAAGTTGTACAGAAAACCAGATTAGATTGAAAATAAACTTTATTTTGCGTCGGATGTAATTTCAATAAAATTTAAACCGGCTCGAATTTCAATATTTAATTAGTCACAAGTCGTTCTGGGCTCGTATAATTAGACGTGATAAAGTACCAGTGCATTTAAGTTTTATGCCACGGACACAAGGTATAAAATTTGCGTCGGGTGCATAAAATGTGCAGTTTAAAAAAAAAACTGTGTACATAATCGATTGGATTTAATAAAGGCGTGTATTTGATGAAATAAAGTGATCATCAAAGAATGTTGTCGAAGGCACAACTATGTCACACTACTAAATTTGGAGCAAATTTATGGATCCGGGGTAGATCCATTTTAGTTCTATGCCCTGCCTAAGTTACATGTCTATAAATCTTTATAATTTGCCAGGGAATAGTGTAGCATTCGCATTCATTTCTAAGTTACCAGTTAGGTCTGAATGTGACGTAATGCCTCACTTCACTCTTGCCCCATAAAAACACCTTTGCTTCAGAGATTACATGAAATTTATTCAGCTCAGCCGGATCACTACTGATACCACTCCACATTTTAACCATTCACCCCATCAATTCCTTATTTAAATCGACCAAATTATAAACACATTTAATTTAATTTATTGAGGGGTTTCTTTTAAGAATTGATTAGGCTAAATTAAATAAAACTTCTGTTTCCAACTATTTTTATTCTCCGATGTTTTTTACTTTTATTTATTTGAAATAATTCAAATTCTTCATTCAAATTGTATTTAATTTAGTTTATTGAAGGGCTTTTAAATTAGATAATACTTCTATTTCTGAAGTTATTTATACAAGGCATTCTTAAAAGTCTTTACGGTGTTTCACCAGATAAAGTGGCTCAATATAAGCCCAACTTGCTGCGACAAATTAAAAACAATTACAATATACTCTTGTTATCACTAGATTAAACTTTCATTTGTGGCAATTTTGACATTCTTTAGATAAAAAGGGCACTACTTAAAACACATGACTATTTATTCAGTCAACTCTTCCTTTATATTTAATTTAATTTATTGGAGGATTCTTTAAGAATTGACTAGTTTAAATTAAATAGAACTTTTATTTCCGAAGTTTATTTTATAAAACGTTTCCTTAAAGATCCTTACAACGCTTCACTAGATACAGAATAATTCAAAATAAGTACAATAACTTTCGTTTAAATAAAATTTTAGATTAATTCATTACAAAAAAAATATAATTTAGTTATGACTCGATTACAACTATGGCTTATATGAGACGTTTAATTTTATTTATTCGAAGCAATTTTAACAAGAAAATTAAATAACGAGTACAATATTGGCTATTTTTCCAATTTTCTAGATGAAAAAGAGAATTTTTAACACACACGATTATTTGTTCATTCAGAATCTAATTTATTTTAAATATAAATAGTAAATACATTTGATTTAATTTATTTAAATACATTTCATTTATTTTATTCATTCGAAGCAATTTTGACAAAAAAATTAAATAACGAGTAAAACATTTGCTATTCCTCTAATTTTTTAGATGACAAAGAGAATTTTTAACACACGTGATTATTTGTTCATTAAATATCTAATTTATTTAAAATATACATAGTAAATACATTTGATTTAATTTATTGTGGGGTTTCCTTAAAAATTTAGTGGTCTAAATTAAAGAAAATTTCTATTTTAAATGTTTATTTTTATACAATGTGTTCTTAAAAGTCTTAACATCGTTTCACTAGATAAAGTGTGACTCAAAATAAATTAATTTAGGTGATCTTATGGATTATTTGAAACGTTTAATTTTATTAATTCCAAGCAATTTTGATAAAAAAGTTAAATAACTATTTTTCAATTTTTTTAGACGAAAATAAGAATTTTTAACATATATTTGTTTAACATCCTATTTTAAATTTAAATCGAGTTAAAAATAATAAATAATTTAGAATTAATTTATTGCAGAGTTTCTTTAAAAATTAAGTGGTCTAAATTAAAGAAAATTTCTATTTTAAATGTTTATTTTTATACAACGTGTTCTTAAAAGTCTTTACATTGTTTCACTAGATAAAGTGTGACTCAAAATAAATTGATTTAGGTGCCATAAATTAAAAACAATTATGATTTTAAGCATAAAATTTACATTGATTCATTACAATAAAATATAATGTAGAATCAATTTTGATAAAAAAATTAAATAAGAAGCAAAATATTTGGTATTTTTCAAATTTTTTTAGATGAAAATAAGAATTTTTAACACACACGATTATTTGTTCATCGAATTCTTAATTTTAATAGAATAAAAAATAACAAATATATTTGATATAATTTATTGTAGACTTTTTTAAAAAATTAAGTGGTGTAAATTAAATAAAATTTCAATTTTATATTTTATAAGTGTTTACATCGTTTCACCAGAGAAACTGCACTTAATTAAATAAACAATTATGATTTTATATATACATTTCTAATTTTAGCAATTTTTGCAATTTTGACAGAAAAAACCGAAACAAATATTTGCTATATTTTCAAACGTTCTTTGGATTAAAAAGAGACTTAACACACACGATTATTTGTTCAGTAAACTTCTCATTTAAATCGAGTAAATTGTAAACAAATTTAATTTAATTTATTGTAGGGTTTCTTAAAGAATTCAGTAGTCTAAATTAAATAAAACTTCAATTTCCAAAGTTTATTTTATACAACGTATCCTTAAAAGCCTTTACAATCTTGTAACTGATAAGTACGACATAAAATGAGTCGGTTTTAAAATATTCTTTAGATAAATAAATAAGTAAGATAAATATAAAATTATATGAACGTGTCTCTATTGAATTATAAATTTTTGTTTATATTGTTTAATTTTTTAAGCATCTCCATAAAAAGTGTTAATAAAATTAATTGTATTTTATGAGTAATTTATGTTTATTATAATTATATCGATGCGGTAAAACTGAAAAATAAACGTAATTTATTTAATATGGATTAAAACGTTTTAAATCAACTGAAGGAAATTATATAATCATACAAATTAATGCCGCATCAATAATAGAATATTTTTTCACGTAATCAATATTCATTAGCATAATTAATAATAATGTGTATCAGCCGGACAATTTGAACTGAACGTACATTTTAACTGGGAAAATATATATTAAATTCAATTAAAAAAAGTAAATAATTAACTAAAATGTAACTGCGGCCTCGACGTTTAAAGTAAACACTTCGTTTCTATTAAAATTCGGTGCTGCGTTGAAAATTGCATTTTATGTAAAAACAAACGAAAAACTGTTGTGAACCAATATACGGCGGTATTAAATTAAAGTACCCGGCAGTCTGTCATTTTAAAATCTCAAACTAAATTAAAATTGCGGCGAGGCACCGTTAAAGAAATCATATTTGGATTGGTTAAAGAGTCTATATGACCAGAGGGTCCTTAAAACAAATGCAAAAGTTTACCGGCGACCTAAGTACATAAGCCACGTGTATAAATATGTTCCAGGTACTTTGTGTGTTTGGCATCGGACGGAAAATTTTGATGAGAAATGTGTTTTAGAACCCTCCATCAAACTACGCATCAATTAGAATACAAAGTGTTATTCACCTGTCATTAACTGAACCTGACTTGATTGGCACGTTTAAGGGTTCAAACAAAACCGATATCAACGCCATTGGTTTTTAAGTGATTTTCTAATTAAATCCCATTGTTTCGGTTAATTGTATGTAAAATTATATTTTACGATTCGCACGCTAATCAGGCCGACACTTGTCGATGGATTCAACAATAACCTAATTAATAAAAAAAAAAACTGTTCCGCCATCACGATCCGGTCCTTTTATTCAATAGTGCTGAAGCGACACGAATCAGAAAAATTGTCTGCACAGGGAAATTGATTATTCCTTAACAGAAAAGTACATTTTCTACATTTTGGGCGACTCTATTTACAATGGATCAGATAAATCAAAATTGACAATATATACACATCCTACTTTCGGGAACATTTCATTAAAATACCCTAAACATATTTATTTTAGAAAATGGGAAAATTGATTCTGTTTTACTACCTTTAAATTACACAAATTCCTTTTATAATAGTTATGGACCCTCGAATCATCCATCGTGTTACATCCTCAATTTTTTATTGAAATTTGTTCCTCACTTTATTATAAAGCTATTTTTAATATTTTTTTACTGCTGAAAGCCTGGTTTATATTCATTATTTTATTTTAAGACTCTTATTCAGTCAATCCATATATAATATCAATATCATTTGTATATAAATACATATAAATAATAAATTAAAAATACTGTAGATGAGGAATCCTCAAATTGTCGAAAGAATATGTGGTGCTTATATTAATGAACATACTAATAACTAATGAAAAATTAATATGGCACAAAAAATCAATCGAAAACCTAACATTTTTTTATTAGGAGCAAATATTGACTTTTATTTTATTGTTTAACTATTTGGAATGTTTCTAGGTATGTTTTCGTTAAATAAATTATATTAATCTATTAATTTTGTTAACTTTGTGTGATTTACTACTTCAAAATAATTATTAATTTAAAATTAGATACAGTTGTAATACAAAATAAAACGGTGGAAAACTGATACAAATTTACTAAATTGAATAAATTGATTTTATAATAGTTAAGATCCTCTGAATTTCCGTATTTTTAATATATCCTAAATTTTTTATTGAAATTTGATCGTCACCTTATTATAAAGCTATTTTCAATATTTTATTACACTAAAATCTTGGTTTCATGAGATCACCACCACTTTTACTTTAAAAGCAGTAATATTTCATTTCAAGACACTTTATTCAATCAATTTATATAAAATAAAAATCATTTGTATTTAAGTTAAGTTTTCAATAATTATAAATACTTTAGATAAGGAATTCTTAAATGGTCGAAAGAATATGTGGTGCTTAGGTTAATGAACAGGCAAATAACTAATGAAAAATTAATGTGGAACAAAAAAATCAATCGAAAGCATACATATTTTTTATTAGGAGCAAATATTGACTTTTATTTTATTAACTGTTTGGTATATTTTTAGGTGTTTTTGTTAAATAAATTGTATTAACTTTGTGTGATTTACTACTTCAAAATAATTCAACTAAAATTAAAAACAGTTGTAAAACAAAATAAAATCATGAAAAATTGATACAGTTTTATTAGTTTCAAATTGAATAAATTGATTTAATAATAGTTTTGAAGCTGTGAATCATCGTGTTTTTAATATATCTTCAATTTTTTATTGAAATTTGATCGTCACTTTATTATAAAGCTATTTTCAATAAACTAAAAACAAAATTTCCAACCATAAAAGCCTGGTTAAGATTTGGCCTCTCGTGGGATTACCACCATTTTTATTTTAAATGTAGTTATTTTATTTTAAAACACTTTTATTATATTAAAATCATTTAATTGTAAAAATATATTAATAGGAGGTTAAAATTTGTTTTTAATAAATTATAAATACTGTATAAATATATTAATGGGCAGACAAACAACTAAAGGAAAATTAATGTTGAATAAAAAAAATTAATCGAAATCATAAATATGTTTTTACTAAGAATAAATATTTACTTTTATTTTGTTCTTTAACTGTCTGGAATTTATTTATGTATGTTTATATTAATCTATTAATTTTTTTAAGTTTGTGTGTTTTATTACTTCAAAATAATTAATTTATAAATCAAAATAGAATTGCGAATAATTGATTAATTTCTTTTAAACTGTGTGAAGTGGTTTTTTAATGGTTATAGACTACTGAATCTTGAATGTTTTTAATACATCCCCAATGTTTTATTTAAATTGGATCCCTATTTTTTTAAATATTTTATAACTTTAAAAGTCTGGTTTACATTTCGTTTCTCGTGGGATCATCCCCATTTTTATTTTAAATGTAGTTATTTTATTTTAAAACATTTTTATTCAATTAAATTTATAAAAAATTAAAATCATTTGTTTATAAATATGTACTAACAGGAATTTCATTTTTTTTTTCAATAAATTATGTTATAGATAAGCAATTTTCAAATTATCATAAGAATATGTTGTGTTTTATTATTAATAGATATGCAAATAACTAAGAAACATTAATATTGAACAAAAAATTAATCAAAAGCATAAAAATTTGGGAGCAAATATTTACTTTTATTTTGTTGTTTAACTGTCTGGAATATTATTATGTATGTTTATATTAATCTATTATTTTTTTTGTTTGTATGATTTGTTGCTTCAATATAATTAATATAAAAATGGACACTGTCCTGGATCAAAATTGAATTATAAATAATAATTGATTGTTTTAATACTTTTAAATTGGATAAATTCGTTTTTACAATAGTTATAGAAACTTGTATTTTTAATACACCCACCATTTTTTATCTAAATTTGATTGTCACTTTATTATACAGTTATTTTTTAGTGTGGTTATTATAATACTTAATATGAATGGACAAATAACTAAAGAAAATAATAATATTCAAAAGCGTAAAGATTTTTTTACTGGGGCGATCCAAATACATAATAAATTCCCATATTATTCAACGACCAATTTATTGTTTAGCTGTTTAGAATTTTTTTCTGTCCTTTGTTAAATAAACCCCTGAATCCTCTTGTTTTTAATACACCCCCAATTTTTTATTGAAATTTGATCCTCACTTTATTATAAGGCTATTTTTAATATTTTACACCCCTAAAAGCTTGGTTTAGGTTTCATCCCTTGTGGGAGCAACCCCATTTTTATTGTAAATGTAGTTTTAGTTAATGTTAAAACATTTTTTTTTTCAATCAGTTTATAAAAAATAAAAATCGTTTGCGTGTAAACGTCTGCAGGAAGTTAAAAATGGTTTATGAATAAATTATTAAATACCACAGATGAAATCCCGAAATTATATTAATGGATAGATACGTAAAAAAATCAATCATTTTATTGTTTAGCAATTTTACAATATTTTTATGTACATTTTCGTTAAATAAATTATAGTAACCAATTAATTTTATTAATTTCCAATGATTTATTGCCTCAAAATAATCCATTTAAAAATGCACGCAACAAAATAAATTACGTAGGCTTAATAAAAATAATAAATAAATCCCGTAACATTAAATTATTTAAATTCAATTTGACGTCGGTTGTGGGGGACACGGTCGTCGTGTAGTTTCGTGCCCGAAAAACATCGCAAAATCTTTATTATCATTATTTAGATTGTCCGTTATAAATTATGAAAAAGTTTTTTAGCGCATCCAATTTACTTTTATACTTGAAAATCTGTTTTATATTACGGGCACGTTGTTTTGTTCCCCGCAAAACAAACTGGCACCAAACTTAAAATAATTCCCTGATGTATTATTCTGTGTGTAATATTTCTTCCTTTTCTTTCAACGTTTTCCTTAATTTAACTTGTAACGAGGGATATAATGCTGCCGAGTATAAAAAAAATACAAGGAACACGGAAAAATAACTCCTAAACAACGGCGGAGCAAAAATGTCGCAAGAAATTTATTTCTATTCGGGTAAACATATTCTAGATGTAAAGAACCAGCTGAAACAAGGTGGCTATGTTAGAAAGTGAATGGCTGAGCCTTTCAGCTATTCGTATAAATAAACACAAATCCCCAACTATTAAAATAGTTTGTTGTAACGAAATTCAAGTTTATTTAATCTTGATTGTGGCAGAAGCAAATGAGATGCTGTAGAGATGTAGTGCACGAAGCCCTAATAGAAATAATTAATTTTGATGTATGACGCAGAAGTTCAGAATGCATTTGTATAACATGAAAGTTCCATATATTACTGTTTTAGAGGAGACAAGTTCTCATGTTAACATCTATCAAAGGAGACAAACACGAATTTGTTTAGTATCTCGTAGAAGAGTGGAGAATGGAACGGCACAAGCAAAAGCAAGATCGCAACGTGATTTCTGGCTCTATAACGTAAATTTCAACAAAATATACAAAATATGGATGATAAAAGGAAGCGTACAGTTTCACTCTTTGTGCGAGCATCTCCTGAATGGCCCTCCAAAACATTAATCATCATGTTCTACCATTAAACGTGTAAAGGATTAAGTAGCCTGTAATGGCTGAAAGAAAAGTCATAGCGAAGAAATTTTATTAATTGTGCCCATTCACAAAAATTAATTACAACTCCTGCGCCCCATTGTCACAACAAAAAAAAAAAAAATAAAAATAAAAAATAAAACGTGCCCGGATAATAAAACAATATAACAAATATCCGTTTAAGCTGTTGATGCCGCAGATTATGCATGAAACAAACCGACGCGTCGCATCGTATATTAAAGTGCATCGCTTATAACCCCGGCACAAGTAGCGGTTTATCTTTTTCCACTTGATCCAAAACTAAACTGAAATTAGAGCGCCTTTGACTTACAACACAAATACGACCGATCTACTTACCAGGATAGTTTGGCAGACCTATAACAAAACAGATTTATCGATTAGTCGGATATGATAAACAGCATGCTAACAGTTTTACGCAAATTGACAGGAAAAATTGCATTGGAAACGTCGAACGACCGCACCACGTTAAAATCCAGTCGATTGCATTTTTATGCTGTGAAAATTTTGCTATAAACGCTTGAAAGCTTCTCCAAAAATAGATTTATTGTAATTAAATGGTTGTATACTGTTCAATTGCGATTTTAACAACTATTAAAATATTTTAAAATAAACTACAAGAATATTATTGATATTATCAATTATTTTTTAAATGTTATCTTAATTGAAATTTGATTAAAATTTATTAAAACAGAAAATGTCATAATTTTTATACCCCGATAAGACAAATCTTTACTTAATTTTGACTGTTAGCTAATAATTAATAATGAATTATAACCACCAAGGTCGAATTAATTAAAGGACAATGATGAATGAATTACTATGTATTGATTTTATTAATTGTGAACACAACTCGCACAAATATTAATATAATTAATAATGGCAGAAAAAATTACAATTTTTATACCACAATAATAAAACATTCGAGACAAATTTTGACTTAATTCTGACTGTTAGCTAATAATTAATAGTGAGATTATAACACTAATGTCAAATTAATTTAACTAACTGTCACAAAATGACTTTTATTGAAATTAAATGAATATTATTACTATGTATTAATTTTATTAATTGAGCATAAAAAATCATGATTTTTATACTACAATAATAAAATATCCAAGAAAAATTTTGACTTAATTCTGACTCTTAATAATGTAATTATAACCACCAAGGTTGAATTAATTATAAGAAAACGATATAACTATCAAAATATGACTTGGAATTAAATGAATATTATTACTATGTTTTGATTTTATTAATAGTCAACATAGTTGAAAATTAATACAAAGATTAAAAAAGCAGAAATTTTTATACCTCTATAATTAAAGATCTAAGACAAACCTTAATTTAATTCTGACTGTTAACTATTAATTACTAATGGGATTATAAACATCAAGGTCGAATTAATTATAAGATAATTAAATAACAGTCAAAAATTAACTCTTATTGAAATTAAGTGAATATTGTTACTATGTATTGATTTTATTAATTGTAAACATAATTGAAAGCACACAAATATTAATATAATTAATAATAACAGAAAAAATCACAATTTTTATTCTACAATAATATCATATCTAAGAAAAATTTTGACTTAATTCTGACAGTTAGTTAATAATTAATAATGGGATTATAACCACGAAGGACGAATTAATTATAAGACAATGATATAACTGTTAAAAAATGACTTTTATTGAAATTTAGTGAATATTATTACTATGTATTGATTTTATTAATTGAGCATAAAAATTCATGATTTTTATACTACAATAATAAAATCTCCAAGACAAATTTTGACTTAATTCTGACTCTTAGCTAATAATTAATAATGTAATTATAACCACCAAGGTTGAATTAATTATAAGAAAATGATATAACTGTCAAAATATGACTTGAAATTAAATGAATATTATTACTATGTATTGATTTTATTAATAATCGAATTGGTACAAATATTAATAAAGCAAATAAATGGTAATTTTTATACTACAATTATAAAATATTTAAGGCAAATTTTGACTTAATTGTGACTATTAGCTAATAATTAATAACAGGATTATAACCACCAAAATCGAATTAATTATAAAATAATCCTATAACTGTCAAAAACGATTGAAATTAAGGGAATATTATTTATTGATTTTATTAACAGTCAACATAATTGAAAATTGATACAAATATTAATAAAACAAAAAAGTGGCAATTTTTATACTACAATTATAAAATATTTAAGACAAATTTTGACTTAATTCTGATTATTAGCAAATAATTAATAACATGATTATAACCACCAAGGTCGAATTAATTATAAAATAATGATATAACTGTCAAAATATGACTCTTATTGGAGTTAAGTGACTATTATTACCATGTATTGATTTTATTAATAGTCAACATAATTGAAAATTGATACAAATATTAATAAAACAAAAAAAGTGGCAATTTTTATACTACAATTATAAAATATTTAAGACAAACTTTGACTTAATTCTGATTATTAGCAAATAATTAATAACATGATTATAACCACCAAGGTCGAATTAATTATAAAATAATGATATAACTGTCAAAATATGACTCTTATTGGAGTTAAGTGACTATTATTACCATGTATTGATTTTATTAATAGTCAACATAATTGAAAATTGATACAAATATTTAATAAAACAAAAAAGAGGTATTTTTTTTACTACAATTAAAAAATATTCAGGACAAATTTTGACTTAATTCTGTCGAATTAATTATAATATAATGATATAACTGTCAAAAAATTACTTTTATTGAAATTAAATGACTATTATTACTCCGTATTTATTTTAGTCAACATAACTGAAAATTGATACAAATGTTAATGAAGCATAAGAAGTCATAATTTTTATACTACAATAATAAAATATCCAAGAAAAATTTTGCCTTTATTCTGACTAATAGCTAATAATTAATAATGGGATTATAACCATCAAGGTTGAATTAATTATAGGATAATGATATAAGTGTCAAAAAGTAAATTTTATCGAAATTAAGTGAATATTAATTTTGTTGATAGTCAACATTAGTTAAATTATAAACTTATACAAGTGTATATATAGCAATATTTTTATTACAAAATATTAGTTTTTAATTCTATATTAATAATTAATGAAATGATTTTTAATTAATAACTGTGATAATTCTGTGAAGTAAATTAGATCATGGATAAGAATTGAGTCTCAGAAAACATAAATTTAAGCTACTTTGCATAATCCCATAATTGAAAATGTAATGGTAATCAATAATTATCGTTAAATTTAAATAGACGAACGTTTAAAAACAGTTACATTGAAATTTGTAGGCAAAGTTGCACATTGAATTTTTATTTGCAGTCGAGTTAGAAGTGAACGTTGATCAGAAATTAAATTACAATATGAACGAAAGGTAGTTTCACTGCCGCGTTCCAGTTATTGATTAAAAATCAATAATTGAAATTAAATACAAAGGAACACGTTAAGTAAATGAGTAATTACTATTTATAATTTTGTAAAACACAAAAGCCACACGAAAGTTATTGTAATTGATCGATTTTCGATAAATTGTTTTTTACGTTAAACTGTAAATAAATAACGGCGTTGTATGTAGGAAATTTAATAATGGCAAAGTACTCCGGGAAAACTAAAGGACGGAGGAGTAAAGCCACCAGACTTCTTAGTTAGTGTTTATATAAGATTAGGAGGAAAAAAGTATTAGGAAATCAATATCAGATGGTGGAAACAAAGTTGAGATTGGAATTAATTTATCTTAAATCCATTGATTTGTAGACACTGCGGATGGGATGCTAAATCTGGCCCCTAACAACTATAATTCATAAAACTTGCCATACAATTATACACTTGCTGGCAAAAAAAAAACTTTTCAGCCGAACTTTTTCAGCTTTATATAAATGGCCGTAACTTTAGAAGTAATCAATTTTCAACAAGGGGTTCAAAATGTTACATCTTTCATATGAAAAACTGGCACGGAGAAAATCATTGTGTTACTGGCTTTTTCATCCAGAAAAAAGCTTGTTTGAATTTTACCGAGCTAAAAATATGCCTTTAATAATAAGTAGGGTTTTTTTTTTGGAAACAAAAAAACGGACGGCGGACAAAATAATTATTTATGGACTCTGGAAAACTTACTTGGGAACGTGCAAGTTTAATGGAAATAGTTGTGTTGACAATTCGAAGGATAATTAAATTTTTATATTCCGCCTGTGGGACAGTTCTTTCGGCCGATAGCGAAAATCCGCCATGTTTCCGACAAAACATTTCGTAGACACACAACTTCGCCGGTTGTTTAATATTTATTGTAGCCGTAATACGGTGGATGCAACCCCGATGCCGGCACGGAACGAAAAAAGCCGGCAAATAAATTTTTACGCAACAACATATCGATTGTCGCTTTCAAGTGCATCGTCTGGCTTCATTTAAATAATTAAAACGCAAATTGCGAGAAAATTTTGTCAGTCGGGTATAAAACACGTTCAATTTAAAATGCATTAGTGCATATTAATTAGCAATTTATCTGACGTTCGGCTGGTGATTTTTGATCGGATGCGGCACAAACGGAACCTTGGACGTAATCCATTCGAATTCCTGTTTAATTAATAACCGCCGTTTTTTTTTGCGTGGGTGGTATAGTTTATACATTTTTGGGGAGTTGAAACCGTCGCACATCTTTTATGCGAAGTTGGGGCAAACAACTGCGCTGAGTCCGTCAGAAAGTGTCGTTGACTTCCAAGTGCCGAAACGCTGACTGCGTGAAAAACTAAACGCCGATGCGGAGATGGTCGAACAACTAATTCATAGGAAACGAAATTGAAAGCGCTGTGTCTATATTCATAGTTCACGGGCTTGGAAATCGAACTGTGTTATTAATTAATTTTTTGTTGTGCTTGTTCGTAACGTAGGGGGTGTCTGTGGGTGTTGTGGTAGGCAAACGAAGTTCTAAATTTGTTGATTTGCCTGAAATTTACATTAATAGAAAGCTACTTCAGTTTTATTTGGGGGAGCATCAGTTGTAATAATTTTCTCTTATGTTAATGAAATAATTTGTTAAAAAAATATATTGTTTATCAAATTAAAATAGTAAATAGTAAAAAGTAAATGGCCTGAATATATTAGTTACCTGAAAAGCTCTAGCTCCCAATTTTACCAAAGCTTAGAATTTTTAAATAGGTCTGCCTAATTTACCATATTATCCAGATAGTTCTCATCATAAATTAACTAATTTCCATATTCAAACGCATAAATTATTAAATTTACATCCAGGATGTATCTAAAAGGCCATATAAACATAAAAAATATGTTAAATCAACTAAGTATAGTATAAAGTTGATGAAATTTTTGTCTGCTGAAGCGTCGTAAAAGTGTTTTAATACAGTCGCAATTAATAAAAGTATAATAATTTATTATAATTTTCTTTAATAATAAATAAAGTAATGTACTAAAAAATGTTTTGTTAGTTTTATTAAATCAATTATGACTACAAAGTTTGAGATTTTTAAAACGTTTTTGATATAAAAAATAAGTTGTCTTATTTTCTATTGTTTTATTAGCAAAACGTGTTTTAATGTTGTTAAATTTTGAGGTTTTTCGGGAGAAACAAACTTCAAAGATTGATGAACAAAAAGTCCCAACGTCGGATTGAATAAATCGTGGTTTGAAATGTGACAAAAAATTGAAAAATTATTTACAGTTACAGTTAATAAAATTAAGTAAAATAATGCACTAAAAAATATCTGATTTGTCTAATTAAAAGGGTAAGAAGTAAAACCTTTTCTTTTATCAATTAGGACTACAAAGTTTGAGATATTTTAAAACATTTTTGGTATAAAATTATGTTGTCATAATTTCTATTATCTGTAAAAAATCTTTAGATTTACTTAAAGATAAGAATATAATTTAACTCAATTAAACTTACAAAGTTATTAAGTTATCTGCTGAAGCGTTGTAAAAGCTTTTTGAGGACCCCTGGTATATCATTTAAAAGCAATTACTGTTAATAAAATAATAAGTAAAATAATTATAATAATTTTCGTTAATACTAAATAAAATAATGTTTGGTTTGTCTTATTAAAAGGGTAAGAAGTAAAAGCTTTTCTTTGATCAATTGGGACTATAAAGCTTCAGATACTTTAAAATATTTTTGATGTAAAAAATAGGTTGTCTTACTTTTTATTGGATTATTAATAAAACGTGTAATGTTATTGAATTTTGAGATTTGTAAAAAGAATTTTGTTGTAAAGATTGATGACCAAAAAAGTGACATGGTCGAATTGAAAAAATCGTAGTTGGTGTGACAAAAAATTGAAAATTTAAATACAGTTACAGTTAATAAAAATTAATAACACTAAAATAATGTTTCGTTTGTATAATTATAAGGGTAAGAAGTAAAAGCTTTCCTTTGATCAACTAAGACTACAAAGTTTGAGATGTTCTAAAACTTGTTTGATATAAAAAATAGGTTATCTTAATTTCTATTGTTTTATTAACAAAACGTATTTTTAATGTTGTCAAATTTTTGAGGTTTTTCGAAAGAATTTTTGTTGTACAGACTGCTGACCAAGAAAGTCATATCGTTGAATTGAATAGATCCTGGTTTGTAGTGAAACAAATAATTGAAAAATTAGGTAAAATTACAGTTAATAAAAATAACTAAAATATTTTATAATAATTTTTCTTAATAATAAATAAAATAATGTACTAAAAAATATCTGATTTGTCTAATTAAAAGGATAAGAAGTAAAAGCTTTTCTTTGATCAACTAGGGCTACAAACTTTGAGATATTTTAAAACATTTTTGATATAAAAAATAGGTTGTATTAATTTCTATTATTTTATCGGTAAAACGTGTTTTTAATATTGTTAAATTTTGACGTTTTTCGAAAGAATTTTGTAACGGTTAAGGACCAAAAAAGACACATAGTCGAATTGAATAAATCCTGGTTTGTAGTGAAACAAAAAATTGAAAAATTAGGTACAGTTAAAGTTAATTAAAATAAGTAAAAGAATTTATAATATTTTTTTTTAATAATAAATAAATGTAATGTAATGGACTAAAAAATATCTGATTTGTCTAATTAAAAGGATAAGAAGTAAAAACTTTTCTTTGATCAATTAGGACTACAAACTTTGAGATATTTTAAAACATTTTATATGTAAAAAATGGGTTGTCTTAATTTATATTGTTTTATAAGTAAAACGTGTTTTAATATTGTTAAATTTTGCTGGTTTTCGAGAGAATTTTGTTATAAAGATTGATGACTAAAAAGTCTCATAGTCGGATTGAATAAATCATGGTTTGA
The DNA here is from genome assembly GCF_024364675.1 of Aethina tumida. NCBI lineage: Eukaryota > Metazoa > Arthropoda > Insecta > Coleoptera > Nitidulidae > Aethina > Aethina tumida. Next base: position 6,760,100 of record NC_065435.1, on the reverse strand, counting down.
AGTGCAACAAAAATTGAATAATTAGATATGTTTACAATTAATTAAAATAAGTAAAAGAATTTATTGAAATTTTCCTTAATAATAAATAAAATAATACTCTAAAATAATGTTTGATTTGTTTAATTAAAATGGTAAGAAGTAAAAGCTTTTCTTTGATCAACTTTGGCTAAAAAGACATATATTAAAACATTTTTATATAAAAAATAAGTGGTTTTAATGTCTATTGTTTTATTAGTAAAACATGTTTTTAATATTGTTAAAATTTTGAGGTTTTTCGAGAAAATTGCTGTAAAGATTGATGACCAAAGTCACATGGCCGAATTGAATAAATCGTGGAACCAATAATGAAAAATTAACTAAAAATAAGTAAAATTAATTTTAATAGTTTTACTTAATAATAAACAAAATAATATACTGAAATAAAATCTGGTTAGACTAATTAAAAGGTTCAGATGTAAAAGCTTCCTTTTGATTAAGTAGAACTACAAAGTATGTGAAAATTAAAAACTTTTTTTTGATTTAAAAACCAGCTTGTCTTAATTTCTGTTGTTGTGCTTTGATGTTGTAAAATTTGTGTTTCTCTTTTTGGAAAGATTGATGACCAAAAAAGTCACATCGCCGAATTGAATAAACCGTGGCTTGCAGCGAAACAAAAAATTGAAAAATTAATAGACAAAAGTCCGTGTGGGTTATTGTCCACTTCGAATTGATTTAAAGCGAAACGCAAAAATATAAAAGCACGGTGTTCGATACAGGTATTAAATTCGAACACAGACGTTTAAGTGTTCCATTGTTTAAAGAATGGGTTAATAGAGTTTGTTACTGGCTAAATATTCCAGTTTGTCGAGTAATCAATAGGTCAATTTGTACTTACGTAAGTGGCTCAATACCATTGTAATTTCTTCGAACAAAAATAACGTCGGGATTCATTTTCCCAAAGCTAAACGGTTTCCAATCGACGTTGCTTTTTTTTTTCACAAATCGTCGCAAACAATCAATAAGGTCGGTTGATTTTATGGTTGTACACCATTAGAAACGAATCATCTTTTGATGTAAAAATAAAAAGCCATTTTATAATCATTTCCTCGCACGTAGTGGCCAAGAGGGCAGCAATAATAAAAATAATTTTATAATAAAATTGAGCGTAATGTATTCAGATGCCTATCACGTTTGTGTGCACATTAAAATCAACGTTTCGCATTTTCCGACGCCCTGGAAAAAACTTTTTTTTCCATCCCCACACCCCGCCGCTCTCCAGATCGTGACAAAGGTTTCTGTTATTTGCTTGTAATCTCTCTTTACTAGTACAAATTAAATTCAGTTCAGAAATGGGGCGTTTAAATAAGCCGGCGTTTAAACTAAAATCGTGTGCTTAATTGGTTTTTGTATATAATTTTTTTGAAATCCCGGAATAATTGAAATAAAACCTCTTTTTTTTATGGGAAAATCAATATTGCACGTAGTGGAAACGCAACAGTTCTGGTGTGAAAAACTATTACGATTGTTTAACAATGACTGCGTCAAGTAATTGAAATGTTTTTGCCGTATTCGAATGCGCTTTTTATTGTTTTTAATTTCAATCATCGGAAACGGTCCGATATAATAATGGAAAAAAGTCTAATTAAACTTATCGACAGCTTTATGCGATTCGAATGTCTGTTCCCGTTTCAAAGTAGCAATCCCATATGCAATTCGGTTGTTTTTAAAAATCCATTATAGAGAGCTCTAACGTTCAAAGAACTTCCAAAGTAAAGCAGCAGTTTAACTGAACTTTAAATAAATGCCCTTTTTAAACAGAAACTACAATTAAATCTTAAAATTGCGCCACGAATAAGAAATCGTCTTGCACTTCCGACCAGTTAATTCGCATTTCTAAATGAAACCGTCAAACACCGGACTGGGTCCGTTCTTTCCGTTTTTTTCCTACGTCACTATCGATTTAAATGTAAACACGAAAATGTGAAATAGTACGGGCATTTTTTATGCATATTCCGGGCTCATGAAAAACATAAATAAACAAATGACTGCCATTACACCGTATTTGATTGATAATCTTGCGTGTTTGCCACAAATTAAACCCCAAACAATTCAACTTCTTTTCACAGTTGTGCGTGGTGTGTGGGACTACATGGGCATTTAATGTAAATTTATCAATGTTTAATAACTCTGCACTTTTTCAACATTAAATTTTATCTGCGGCGTGTTTTAACGGGATTTGTTGTATGTGCGACTGAAAGTAAATTGTCACATTTTAGTGTTATCGACGTCGATCTGAAAAAGTTTATGTTTTAAAACAAAAAAAAACATGTAAAATATTTAAAGGGGGCAAAATGAGCAGAAAAGTCTTAATAAATATGGGTCATCAAATCAAACAATTTCTTGTTTATAGCAGCTTTTTTCACTTATAAAAACTCTTTTATTGTAGCTTGACTCATATTTTGTGAAACAAGGATTAAGTGTTGTGATTGTCCTTAGGTCATACAGGTTAAAGGTGTATCTTTTCCTTGATTAGTCTTCTTATGGCGAAAGTATATCAGCCAGCTCCTTTCACCAAAGATTATGTGGAACCGGTTCATTGAGAAAAGGGTACTATTTATCTGGAAGATCAATCTCTATATCTAACTACTAGAGCAGAAGAAGAAATTCTACAAGGAAGGACATAATCTAAAGATGAGTGTGTAGAGAATGTCGAGGTACGGATTAGTACTTCTCTTGTTTGGATTATCTTCCACCAGAAATTGCTTTATCTGTGTCATGCACAATGAGGACAGGTCTTAAATCTACTTGATCTTCTACCATTTTCTCACTATGGATGAAGACAATTTGACAAAAAATTTAGTTATTTTTCATAATATTATTCGTATTTGAGTCGAAGAAAACTTCCTTAATGTAATGGAATTTGGTCATCAAGCATATTTTTCATTAAATAATTTAGATAGGTCTTGTAATCAACTGTTGTTTTACCAAATTTGATTAACAGAAGCTGCTTATCTAAATTTTCTTGAGAACATAATTGGTGATCTTTTGGACTACATACCTTTGGACCAAAGCAACAAATGTGGTCGTACCATAAAGGTGTATCAGCTGACTTTTCGATTGCTTTTAAAAACCATTTATATGAAACATTATTAGATAAATGGATATGAAAAAGACGGATCTGTACTGTAGCCTTCAAGGTCACCTGATCTAAATCCTGTAGACTTTAATTTATGGTTCTTTTATAAAAAATTATAAAAAATCACAAGAAATCTAAGCCAATACTTTATCCAATCATCTTTTGTAATTTTTTTTATTTTTGTTCGAAGCTCTTTTGTTTGTTTATAAACAATTAATCAGTAATAATAAAGAATTTCATACAAATCTTTCAAAAGTGTCTAATTTTCCATATTTCCGAAACTTATGTTAAGATTTTTCTGTTTATTTTAGTCCGCATTTAAATGGTTTACATTTCTTTACATTAACACTTCTGTAAAAAAAACTGTATAGATAATAAATAAGTATTTTAAGTTGATGATTTACTTTAATTTAATAACATATATATGTTATTTAATGCCTCCCTTCATAATATAAACTACTGGATAATAGATGGCTCCACTAGTTCGTTTCTAATTTTTTTATTATCTTGTAGAAACTATAATATATTCCTGCATAAAAGTTATCAAAAATGTTAAACTACAATCCAAGCTATAGCTAGTCAAAGTTTCATCAAAACTGATCTAGTAATTTCTGCGTGATAACCGCACAAAAAGAAAAAGTCAAGTATTTTTTTAATTAATTATAAATGAACAAAAATAATATAAAAAGTCAAATCGTAATTTGATACTATTTTAATTTAATTAAAGAAAAAGACCTATAAAATAAATATATGTCATTTAATGGCTCCGTTCATAGCATAATCTACTGAAAAATAGATGGCGCCACTAGTCGGTTTTTATTTTTTTTTTATTATTTTATAGAAAATATATTATATTTTAGCATGAAAATTATCAAAAATGTTAACTTACAATCCAAGCTACAGCTCTGCTCAGTTTCATTAAAATTAATCCAGTAGTTTTTGCATGATGAACGCACAAACATGAAAAGACGAGTGTTAATCATAAACGAATAAAAAAAAAAAAAATGTGAAAAATAATAAACGTAAATAGTATTAATAACACTTGAAAGAAACAAAAGAGTACAACTTAATATAAATCTAGAGCAATTAAAAGTACAGAACGTATTATCAGTGATTTAAATAACTTAACAACATATCATTTGCATATAATTGCGATAATTAAAGTGATGAGGAGAAAGAACGGAATTACAACTAACTGTATAAATTTAAATGTTTGATTAAAACTTGTAATTACTTTATATTTAACTCTCGGTGTATGTTTACTAAACATCAAAAGGGTAGCGCATAAATTATATGTATAATGCAATGTCAATTTCAACATTGTTCAACTGACTAATATTTTATTACTACCTATAAGTGCGCATCAGGTTCCAAAATAATATAGGAATAGTTGAAATTTTATTGACAATTAAATATTGATATTGACTAATTAAATGGTACTTTATTTATCAAACATATTGGTTATTGAACGTTACAAGCAATATAGATAAATAGTGATGTTGAACTTTATTCCCGAACGTAACTTATATTGAACCAGATTTTTTTTAAAAATGACAATTTAAACCGGAAGTTGCGTATAATGTAGTATTATAAATGTGAATATAATTACTAGCGATTCATGTAAAATTAATTATGCATGACAGTGTTATGTTTTGTGATAATCCTTGTATAGAATTTTGCTGGGATTACAGTCGTACAAAGTTTAAGGATATATTTAGTGAATAATTTAGTAGGGTAGAAATGTCGTAAGTGTAGCAGATGTGGCAGAAATATGAGATGTGTTGTACATGTGATAACATTAAGATTATAAGCAACTTTGTGACAGTGTGACAAAAATACGGCTAAAGAAGCGAATGCGAAATGAACTGATTTATGCCAAATACATGCTAAGAAAGTCTAATTTACTTGCCTAATTTAACATTTAATGTCAAAGACATAAGGCGTCACCGCCAACTTTACGAAGTATGAGTATTTTATATGCTTCAGCCAATAAGCACGCTTTGTTCTTATATTAGGCAATGCGTTTATTTGGTCGGATTTATACAGAAATCGCACAGATAAATTATACTTCGTTGCCATTCCGTTCCATTCCTTCAATATCAAGCCCAAGCAACCGCTTGCCTCCCGTTACCCATACCGTTTGATATACGGGGTATGCTCACTATAAAAAAACAACCCCCTGATTTATGTCGTGCTTACGAACTTTCCTTTTTTACTGTTTGCAGTAATCATCATTCAACAATTAAATTCCATATGTTGTTTGAATGACAAGGAGAAATGGTATTTCACTTTACACCTTTTCTTTTGCTCAAAAATGATTTATTAGAAGAAAATCACTCTTTATAAACGTTTCTTCTCTGTAGTAATTAATTTGCCTTTCTTTGAACTGTTTATTCATTTCCTCTAGAATGAGCTAAAGAATAAGACTTTCTGAACAATATATATTTTGCCAATATCTTGGATATTTTTTAGACCTTTACTTCTTACTTTTAAATTCATTAACGTTTGTACAGTTTTTTTAAACTTTTTCTTCGGTATCCTCTTAATTAGTCTATTTTCCCATATATTCAAGAAAATGAACTTTTATTTGCTTATAAATTTTATAAAATAGAAGTATTTTGGAAGTTTTCATAATTTTTCTTTGGCTTTAAGGCACAAAAAGAATTATTCAGTAAATGACTTTAATAGAAGACATCAAGATAAGATATCATTTTTATTTAATTATTGTTCATTAACTTCCTTGTAGAAAGCTCTTAAGCTTTTATTTCAGTTTCTTAATTAGTTTTCTTTGATAATATATTCAAAGATATGACCTAAGTATCTATGAATTAAGAGTATCTCAGTAATATATATTTAGTTTATATTTTAGTCACTTTTATTTGCTTATTCACTTTATAAAATAGAAGCATTTTGGAAGCTTTCATAATTGTTCTTTGGCTTTAAGGCACAAAAAGAATTATTCAGTAAATGACTTTAATAGAAGACATCAAGATAAGATATCATTTTTATTTAATTATTGTTCATTAACTTCCTTGTAGAAAGCTCTTAAGCTTTTATTTCAGTTTCTCAATTAGTTTTCTTTGAAAATATATTCAAGGATATGACCTAAGTATCTATGAATTAAGACATTCTCAATAATATATATTTAGTCTATATTTTAGTCACTTTTATTTGCTTATTCACTTTATAAAATAGAAGCATTTTGGAAGCTTTCATAATTGTTCTTTGGCTTTAAGGCACAAAAAGAATTATTCAGTAAATGACTTTAACGGAAGACATCAAGATAAGATATCATTTTTATTTAATTATTGTTCATTAACTTCCTTGTAGAAAGCTCTTAAGCTTTTATTTCAGTCTCTTAATTAGTTATCTTTGATAATATATTCATGGAAATGACCTAAATATGAATTGAGAGTATCTCAGTAATATATATTTAGTCCATATTTCAGACTCTTTTATTTGCTTATCAATTTTATAAAATAGAAGTTTTTTGGAAGCTCTCATAATTTTCCTTTGGCTTTAAGTTACAAAAAGAATTATTCAGTAAATGACTTTAATAGAAGACATCAAGATAAGATATCATTTTTATTTAATTATTGTTCATTAACTTCCTTGTAGAAAGCTCTTAAGCTTTTATTTCAGTTTCTCAATTAGTTTTCTTTGAAAATATATTCAAGGATATGACCTAAGTATCTATGAATTAAGACTATCTCAGTAATATATATTTAGTCTATATTTTGGTCACTTTTATTTGCTTATTCACTTTATAAAATAGAAGCATTTTGGAACCTTTCATAATTGTTCTTTGGCTTTAAGGCACAAAAGAATTATTCAGTAAATGACTTTAATAGAAGACATCAAGATAAGATAACATTTTTATTTAATTATTGTTCATTAACTTCCTTGTAGAAAGCTCTTAAGCTTTTATTTCAGTTTCTTAATTAGTTTTCTTTGATAATATATTCAAGGATATGACCTAAGTATCTATGAATTAAGACTATCTCAGTAATATATATTTAGTCTATATTTTAGTCACTTTTATTTATCAATTTTATAAAATAGAAATATTTTGGAAGCTTTCATAATTTTACTTTGGCTTTAAGGCACAAAAAGAATTATTCAGTAAATGACTTTAACGGAAGACATCAAGATAAGATATCATTTTTATTTAATTATTGTTCATTAACTTCCTTGTAGAAAGCTCTTAAGCTTTTATTTCAGTTTCTTAATTAGTTTTCTTTGATAATATATTCAAAGATATGACCTAAGTATCTATCAATTAAAACTATCTCAGTAGTATGTATTTAGTCTATATTTTAGTCACTTTTATTTGTTTATCAATTTTATAAAATAGAAACATTTTGGAAGCTTTCATAATTTTACTTTGGCTTTAAGGCACAAAAAGAATTATTCAGTAAATGACTTTAATAGAAGACATCAAGATAAGATATCATTTTTATTTAATTATTGTTCATTAACTTCCTTGTAGAAAGCTCTTAAGCTTTTATTTCAGTTTCTCAATTAGTTTTCTTTGAAAATATATTCAAGGATATGACCTAAGTATCTATGAATTAAGACATTCTCAATAATATATATTTAGTCTATATTTTAGTCACTTTTATTTGCTTATCCATTTTATAAAGTAGAAGCATTTTGGAAGCTTTCATAATTTTTCTTTGGCTTTAAGGTACAAAAAGAATTATTCAGTAAATGACTTTGATAGAAGACATCAAGATAAGATATCATTTTTATTTAATTATTGTTCATTAACTTCCTTGTAGAAAGCTCTTAAGCTTTTATTTCAGTCTCTTAATTAGTTATCTTTGATAATATATTCATGGAAATGTCCTAAATATGAATTGAGAGTATCTTAGTAATATATATTTACTCCATATTTCAGTCACTTTTATTTGCTTATCAATTTTATAAAATAGAAGTTTTTTGGAAGCTTTCATAATTTTCCTTTGGCTTTAAGTTACAAAAAGAATTATTCAGTAAATGACTTTAATAGAAGACATCAAGATAAGATATCATTTTTATTTAATTATTGTTCATTAACTTCCTTGTAGAAAGCTCTTAAGCTTTTATTTCAGTTTCTCAATTAGTTTTCTTTGAAAATATATTCAAGGATATGACCTAAGTATCTATGAATTAAGACTTTCTCAATAATATATATTTAGTCTATATTTTAGTCACTTTTATTTGCTTATCCATTTTGGAAGCTTTCATAATTTTTCTTTGGCTTTAAGGTACAAAAGGAATGATTCATTAAATGACTTTAATAGAAGACAGCATAATAAAATATCATTTTTATTTAATTACTCCCCAACTTCTCTGTAAAAAGCTCTTAAGCTTTTATTTCGGTTTCTAAATTAGTTTGTTTTCTTTGGTAATATATTCAAGAAAATGACCTAAGGACCTATGAACTAAGACTTTCTCAATAATAATTCCTTTAATTTACAAGCAAATTTTATAAAAATAAATTTTGGAAGAGTACAGCAGTTTGTGCTCTGCTAAGACACAGGTAGACATAATTCCTCCTCCTTCGTACTTCATCAATAATCTCACAGCAAGTTTCGTCGGTGTTTCTAAATGCAATTTGCATTAAATAGAATTGCCACTTGTTCATGTTCTTTTCCTTTTGTCAACTCTTCTACAGCAGAAACTCCTTTTTATTTATAAATAAATCAGTAATAACAATTAAGTTCGTATCGCTTCTTTCGTCGTTTTTGAACGAAAGCGAGTGTGCTCAACAAGCGGAGACCGTTGTTGGTGCTTGATAGTTAAAATTTCGTATAACATTGTTGTTCCATTTTATCGTCTGTATAGCTTCCGCTATCCTTGGCATTTTATGCCGTTGTAGCGTTATTTTAACCAGTGTGTAAATTATGCGTTAGATTATCCAGAAAAAATTACCTCATCGACGGCGGGTTTCCTCTCTTGTATTTTTTTTTTACACAACGGTCTGCAGAAAGGCTGGAATATACGACATCGTAAAAGCCCGAATTTGCTTTTGCGAGCGAAACAATCATGTAAACTAAATTTAATTATGCGATTTAGGTTATTTTTTATTGCGGATGAATTACGACAAAGTCCTGGCTGCAGGAAAGGCAAAAATTAAATCGTTTTATGATAATTTCATGCAAAAAAATATTAATCGAATCGAATTAATATGATTTAGTTAGTATTCGGTGGAATAAATATTTTACTAGGATCATTATATTCGTCGTATTCTTTCGTACTGCAGAGGGAATATTAACCAGATAACGTTCCCTTTATACTCAAGTATTAAAGCCTTTTGTCAATAATACCGCTGCTATTGATTATGGGTTATTCTTTAAGAAAAAAAAAAAAAGAAAAAACCCTCTAATACCTCTTCTATATGTAGCCCCAGGTGTCTCTGTTTAAGATATGCACCAACTCCAGATAAATTTCGTAAAAAGAACTTTCTGGAACAAATCTAAAAGTCAAGTTTGCATTATAAATTTCCGAACCCCGTTACATTGAACTGAATACACCTAACCGAAAATGACTGGTTCAATATAATTACGTACGGAATTCAAAAGAAAATAAAAAGTTTGCCACGAGGAAATCAATACGAAAATACCCCTTAAACGACAATTGATGTACAAAAATGATATTGTACCGAACATCATCGACGTAAAGCAACGTGAGTTGGGAGCGGGGGGATTTCGGAGTGGCAGTAACACACGAACTAATTAATATTATCATGCATTTAAGTGTAATTATGAAGTTGAAACCGAAGTTAGACCTAGACCAAATAAGTAGTGTCGTCGGGAGCGGTGCATCCGACGGGAGCGGTCCGGGGGAACAGAGAACGTACTAGTTTTAGAAGTGATAAGCCGACACTCTGTCATTAATTATTGAAGGGTGTGATCTGCCAACTACAGAGACAGCTATATCGATTGAAAAATGCAATCTTCTCGGCTGTTGCAGAACCCCGTACCAGACTTTACGGGCCCAGGTTTGTGGCCCCCTTTTTTTCCTTTTCACATGGACAACATCCGATCAGTCCCTCGACCCCCCCACAAAATAAAAAAAAATTCTACCCGCGTTTTTCGCTTTCATTATTCATACTTTCGGTTTTGCGGTTAATGTGCGGTGCCGTCCATAAATAAAACGATTAGTTAAATGAACCGCGGATAATTTGAATTATTCAAATTTTTAAAAATGGAAATGTTCAATCAACCAATTTTTTACAATAATATTGGTTTTTTCCAATAATATATATATAGGTCAGTGTAATTTTGTTTTTTGGAGACATTTTTTTCTAGAGGAATATAAATTTAAAAAATCTTGAAATCAAAATCATATTTGAAAAAAGTAAAAATTATTAAAAAGCTTATAAGAAAGTTTTGCAATAGTACAGTTATAGTTTATTTGATTTGTGTAATTGAATAATTTTAAATGGGCATTTAATAATAATATTTTTGAACCTCCTTTAATTTTAAATTCTTATAAAATTCGTCTTTAATACGTACATTTTACTAAAAAATAATAATACGAAAAAAGGAAAAATATTTTTAAAAATGTAATAATGCAGTTCAATTAATTTTTATAATTAACTAATTATTCAGTAGATATAGTTTTATATTTTTTGGACCCCCTAAATTTTAATTTAATTAAATATATCTTTAATATTCGACAATAAATTTGATAAAATCTAAAAATCAATAGTTATTAACTTATTTTTATTAACTTATTTTTTTCTATTTTTAAAACTCTTAATTCGTCCTTGATACACAAATTTGGCTAACAAACAATATTAAAAGTATAATTAAAAATATTTAAAACATCGGAAGTTTTTTAAAGTGTTATAATAATAATAAAATTGTGGTTTATTTAATTTTTATAATTAAATGATTATTAAATGGATATTTAATAGTTTACCTTTAGACCCTCTAAATTCTGAATGAATCCTGAAAATCAATAATCAACTTATTTTATTTCTATTTTTAATACTCTTATAAAATTCGTCTGAATTTGACTCTTTTAAAATGTTGTAAAAATAATAAATGTGTTATTTTTTATAATTAAATGATTAAGTAGATATTTAATAGTTTTATATGTTTTAAACTCCCTAAATTTTAATTTAATTAAATATATTTTTAGAGCCCGTCAATTTTGATATTAATTTGATAAATTCTAAAAATCAATAATTTAAAACTTTTATTTTTTTATTTTTAAAATTTTTATGCAATTTATCCTTGATACATAAATTTGACCAAAGCATAGTATTACAAATATAAGTAAAAATATTAAAAACATCAGAAGTCTTTTAGTGTTTAAAATAATAAAATTGTGATTTTTATAATTAAATGATTATTAAATGGATATTTAATAATTTTATGTATTTTGAACCCCTCAAATTTTAATTTAATTAAATAAATTTTAAGTACTCATCAATAAATTTAATAAAGCCTAAAGATCTCTAATTTAAAACTCTTTTTTTTTTGTATACATAAATTTGACTAAAAAACAATATTATTAAAAATAGTAAAAATATTAAAAACATCAGTTATAAAAATAATAAAATTGTGGTTCATTTAATAATAGATATTTAATAATTTTGTCTTTTGAGTCCCCAAATTTTAATTTAATTAAATATATTTTTAGTACTCGTCAAATTTGATAAATTCTAAAAATCAGTAATTTAAAACTTATTTTTTTCTATTTTCAAAATGTTATAAAATTTGTTTTAATACATAAATTTGTCTAAAGAACCATATTAGAAATATAAATAAAAACGGTAAAAATATTAAAAACATCAGAAGCCTTTTAAAGTGTTATAAAAATAATAAAATTATGGTTCATTTAATTTTTATAATTAAACGATTATTAAGTGGATATTTAGTAGCTTTATGTCTCATAGACACCCCTAAATTTTAATTTAATTAAATAAATTTTTAGTACTCTTCAATAAATTTGAAAAATTCTGAAAATCAATAATTTAAAACTTTTTTTCTATTTTTAAATCTCTTATAAAATTCGTCCTTAATACATAAATTTGACAAAAGAACAATATTAAAAATATGAATAAAAATAGCAAAAATATTAAAAACATCAGAAGTCTTTTAAAATGTTATAAAAATAATAAAATTGTGGTTCATTTATTTTTTATAATTAAATGATTAAGAGGATATTTAAAAATTTTGTCTTTTGAGACCCCAAATTTTAATTTAATTAAATATATTTTTAGTAGTCGTCAATAAATTTGATGAATTCTAAAAATCAATAATTTAAAACTTTTTTTCTATTTTATAAAATTTGTCCTTAATACATAATTTTAACATACGAATAATACTAGAAGTATAATTAAAAATAATAAAAATATTACAAACATCAGAAAGTCGTCAATAAATTTGATAAATTCTAAAAATCAATAATTTAAAAGTTATTTTATTCCTTTTTTATAACTCTTATGAAATAAAAACTATTTAAATTTCTTTTAGTGAACAAAAAATACAAACAATATTTGAATTATAATTATATGAAGTAAAATAAATCGTTTAAAATGTTGTAATACTGATAAAAAGTGCAGTTCATTTAATTTACATAAATAAATAATTGGATTGGATATAGATATTGAAAAAAACTGAGTAATCAAAATCGATGCTGTCTTAAAGAGATTTTAAAGCAAACAAATAGACAAGATATATCAAAGAAATCCTTGGTTAAGGACATTTAGAAACGAATGTTGGTACTTTAAGAAGGAAGGGAAGTAGGATAAGACGAGATAAACGATAGACTGAGCAGAGTGAGTGGATTGAACAGCAAAATAAAGTGATGAGAAAATTTCAAAGTTGCTAAGAAGACAATTACTGCTTCGCCGAGATAAAACCCAAACCTATGTACATAAAGCGTCATAAAAACATTAGCCACGTGTTACAAAAACGGCGTACACAAATTCGCGGGCGGTGACAATTTTAAAATTTTCGCCTCGAGGAAAACGCCCTTGATCTGGGCGGTGATGCGATTTGCACTAGCTTTTGGGCCCCGACTTGCGACTTTCAATTAAAACGGCTTTTATTTTTTACGAACGCCGATTCACCGACTGAAAAAATACGGCGGGGTGGTGTGGGACGTTCGAACTAGTGCGAAAGGGCGACGAAACAAATTAAAACCGGCGGTTATTCAATTTTCTACGTGGCGTCAAGGGGTAAATGCGGTCCGTTCAAAAGGGGAAATTAAGACTGGGACGAATGATGAAAAAGGAAAAAAATTGCGACAAGACAAACAACGACAGATAAGTAAACGATACATCGCCACCAAAAAACGCTTTATTGTCTGTTAATAATATTAAATTATACCGGGGTGCCCGGAATTAAATTAAACTTTCTGTCTGTCCAATATTCCGGACCTTATTTAATTTTAAATTTGAAACTTTGTTTCTGACAGACCGAAGTTGCAAAAATTTTCAGCTGCGGTACAAGAACTTTTACAGGACTGCTCAAATTTAAATGAAAGGCTTTATTAATTAAATTCATACAGTATTTTCTTTAAAACACGTTCAATTGTGTGGGCCTCCAAAAAAGTTCAAAATTCAAGCTAAAAGTTTGATCAAATCCATTTTAAATTAATGAAATTCCTACCATTTTATTTATAATCCAATTTAACATCAAATGCACCTGTATAAACAAAACTTAATTAATTCAGTGCAATTTCGTTATTATAAATAATTACATTGGCTTAAAATTTAAACGGTTTCCCCAAGAATTTCCTATTAATAAATAATCAACCGCTTAAAGTGGTACACAACAATTAATTTTTAATTAAAACTTCCCTTATAGGTTGATTAAATATTGTTAATATGCCAATTAATAGAATTTAATTAGTGTTGATTCTAGACATATTAAATTTCATAACATAAACTAACAAGATCAATTTAATGCCGGTTTAATGGAAATTTTGGTTTGATCCTGTGAAATTTTGAACAGGAAATTATTAGAGGCTCTAACACCACAATCATCTTATCTTGTTTGGACCAGTAAAGTAAAGTTAAATAATGATTTCAGTACGTGTGCTGTAAAACGAATTACTTGTAGTTTCACCTGGATTTTTTTTGACGCAGCCATAATTAATAGATTGTTTTCTTTGTTCCCGTGAAAAATGTTATCATAAATGATAAAATGGCGGTTGTAGACAATAACAAATTATTGTTAGACCAAATGCTACAGCAGAAAATCATGATCAATGGACACAATCTGTTAAAGTAGACATAAATTAGTAAGAATAGGAGCAGGTTCAGTAAAATGGTTCTCCTTAACTCGGTGTCAGTCGATGTCATTAACTATACTAGGTGGAAAGTGTCAGGATAAAAGGACAAACATGTGCGAGAGCTCCATCTACAAACCGGTTGGACAAAGGGCACTTTGCTCTTTCAACGTCTTTAATACAATGCATACATCATCGATGGAATTAAATAAAATGGCGTATCAATTTTAATTAAACACTCTTTGAATATTACAGAAGAGAAATGATGCAGTCTAACTAACCAGGAAACCTTTCCCTTTTTTTCTGTATTATAACGAATATCATTATTAGCAAGCCAATTTGGTTAATGGATTTTTCTTTGATACAGTCTTTGATTTAAATCTTACGTAAATGCGAATCTCAACTTCGGTTGGATGTTCTTCCTGTTTTTGTTTTTGTCATTAATTTTTTAAAAAATAAGAATTTGTTGTTTGTTAGTTTACTTTAAGTATAGGAAAAAGTAATATATATTTTTGGTTCAACCTTATTTGCTCCTTTTTTCTCTTTCAACTACTCTATTTATTTGTTTTATACATTTTTTGGGGTTCAAGTGCAAATTTGCTTTATCAATTTAAAATCATCAATCATCAAAAAGTTGGACAAATGGATTCCACATGAGTTAAGTGGCGATAACAAAATTTGCCTCTTGACAAATGTCAATTATCACCTTGCTTGCAATGCAAATGAGTTTTTTATTGAATTATAATGGAGAATGAGTTGATTATGATAATTGTTGCTGGACAATCTATTGAAGCTGGCAAACTTAGTGCAACAGCACTTAAAGTCTATATAGATAGATATTATAGATAGATATAGATATTATAGATTATAGATAGATATATAGATAAAAAAGTATATTTTAATATTAATTTTTTTATATCTGATTTTAATAGACAATTATTCTATGCATCTTTAAAATAATTCTTAATACAAAAATAAATTTTGAGCTTTATATGAATATTTTTAAGTATTAAACGTTATTAATTTATAATTCCAAAATATTAAAGAAAAAGTGCGCATTTTTTAAATTAAGAATAAAAAATGTCTTTTAAAAAATTGTATATTTAATATTTCTATATTAGTTGTTTGTATACATTTTTAAAATAAAAATACCTATATATTTTTTTATTAAGATACTCTTTTTAACTAAAATTTACTGTTTCATTGACATTTATTAAGAAATATTAATATACTTTTCAGGCAATAAATAAATTTTATAAATGTGAATATTTTTAAATATTAAAGGTCATTAAATTTATAGATTAGATTTATAACTCAAATATTAAAGAAAAAATAGGCATTTTTTAATTAAGAAAAAAAATGTAAAATAAAATATTTTTTATTTAGTAAAATGTTTGATAATTTCTATTATTTAATTATTAAAAATGAATATAATAAAGTTTATAAAAGTTTCAAATTTTAATTTTAACTTATACTAGATAATTTTAAAATATATAAAAAATAAATTCTACTGATTTTTAATTAAAATTTTTGATTTTTTGTTGAATTGTTGCTGTGTGTTGAAATTATTTTTTTTTTTAAATTTTTTCATTAAGTAATAATTCTAAATTACACATTTTTGGAGTGTTTTTATTTATTTTTAAATTTTAAATAAAGTATTATAAAAATATACATTTTAAAATTAAAATGTACTCTTAAAAATTATATGTTTAAAAAATATAATATTTTTTATTTATGTCATTTTAATTTACATTTTTCCTATATATTTTTAAAATAGAAAAATATATATTTTTTCATTAAAATACTCTTC
Organism: Aethina tumida; assembly: GCF_024364675.1. Lineage (NCBI taxonomy): Eukaryota > Metazoa > Arthropoda > Insecta > Coleoptera > Nitidulidae > Aethina > Aethina tumida. The sequence continues at coordinate 6,743,940 of NC_065435.1, read as the reverse complement.
CTATCTAAAATTTCATTGACAAATTTATTATATTGTATAAATATTGTATTGTGTAAATATTTTTAAATGTTAAAAATCATTGATTTATAATAATAATAATGTATTTTCTTTAGTTTGTAAAATATTTGAAAAAATGTAAGGATTATTAAATGTAATACATTACAATTGATTTATTTCTTTATTTAACAGTTTTTATTATTTAATTCTTAAAATGAATATTTTAAATTAATATATTTTAGAAACTTACTTTACTTTATAAAAAAGTTTGTAGAAATTATACATTTTAATAGAAATTTATTCCAGATAATTTTAAAATATATAAAAAATAGGTTATACTGATTTTTAGTTAAAAATTATATATTTTTTGAAATTTTCATATTAAATAATAATTATTCTTAAATAATTTTGTTTAAAAAAATGTTTTAGAATATTTATTATTATTTTTACGTAAAATTCACTGTTTCATTGTTAAATTTGCTTATAAAAATTTTTCAGATGTTGTAAATAAATAAATTTTATTAGAGAATTTTAGTGTTTCATCTAAATAATTTTGTTTTATAGTTACTAGTTTATAATTTAAATATATGGTAAGAAAATATCTTTAAATATGAAAATTTAGTAAAATTTTTTAAAACTAATGAAACATTTTTATGTTTTCTTAATAATTTATGATAGACACTTCACTGTGTTTCATGTGAATAATTTTGATTTTACCTATTAATTGCCTATTAAGGGGCCAAGTAACCGAGAAACTCAAAAGCGGACTTCCTTAGTCAATAGAAAATGTATTCCACTTTTTCATGACAATATAATGCTACACAACCAGAGGAAGCTTCAAAATGTTAAACCTCGATCACCACATAGCCCAGATTGAGGTTGGGGACAAAGAATCCTTAAATTTCAATAATCCAGAATATTTTTTCTTAGCATGAATTTACTGGCACAATGTTGTGTTGTTTTAAACGTAAATTACTTTGTTCGTATTAATTTTGACAAGTGAATAATATTTGTTGAAATTAAGAGGGCCAATATACTATATCCTCTAAAACTTTTGACTTGAATCGCTTCATAATTTAGTTTTAAGTGACATTACTTCATTAAACCTTAAATTTATTGGAACATTCGTTTCCAAAAAGGTTTATCTACTTTATAACACCAGGTAATATCTGCAATTATATTTAGTGATTATAGGATTGTTATTCCTGCATGAATAATTTAAAAGTTAAGTTTAAAAAACAAACTAAAATAAAATTTATTTTATAAGATTAACTTAACGGATAACGTACCCTTAATGTGTACCATTCCCAAATGGTTTTCTGTACCTGTAAAACATAATCCATTAATAATATATTTTCTTATCGATTTTACAATCAATGAAATTTAGAAAACAATAAATGCGCTTACACAAAAATTTAATTTCTGTGGAGAGTGATATTCCCCGATGCCGTTGTAATGAATTTAATGAGTTTTTGATAAATGTAAATTGCTTTATAAGAAGAAAATTCATCAACAATTTAAAAAGACGTTAATCTCATCTTTGTGGGGAAAAAAGTATAAATTCCAAGACGATTTTTAAAAAAGATTATGGGATTTTAAATTTAAATACATAGACAGGAAGCGAATGGGGGCTCCTTTAAAAGAGTAATCCAAGATATTTCATTCTCATCTCCCTTAATTTACATAATATAAAATATAAACATGTCGGGCCCGATGTACTCGTTTAATCATTTTTGCCGCTTAAAAATAACTAATAAACTTTCCTGCACTGTTCAAACAAGCAGTCAAATTAAATCTTTGCAGTACTGGCGGAAGAAGAAAAAAAAAACGTGTTAATTATAAATCCGACTTGTGCAGGAACAAGGAGGAAAAAATTGGAACAAATTATGCATTTAAACGAAGGAACGGTTCATTTTATTCGCTCACAAAACGGAATATTTAATTGATAAAACTGCCGCCGAAAGACATAAGATAGGTTTAAAAGTCTAGAAGTTTTAGGAGGCGCAAAAGTAATAGGAAATATTTTCATAGATGGAGAGACCACTGAAAAGTGGGATGGAATAGAGTGGAGTATAACGGGGCAAAGCAATCTGCATTAGTAATTGATGGAGTTTGCGAACTCGTCTTTCTAATCAGTGTTGCCGTTTCCTTTCTTATATTTTTTCGGCGGCGAAGTCAGTCAAAAAAAATATATGTACAATATATCTACGAGGTGCGGTACGATGTGAATTTTTAATAATTTCGTACGGCCGGGACCTGTGTGACTGTTTACGTAGAAACAATCCAATATAAGTGATAAATAGACTGTTCGTGTGTACGTGTATTTTTCCACGCGACTAACATTCCTCTTTCCAGCCACACTGAATTATTTCGAAATTTTAAAATGTTGCACTAGATTTTGTCATAAATGAAAAAAATGTATAAATTTAAAATTGTGTTTTTTTTTTGTTTAAGAAAAATTTTAATTAAATAAATTAAAATATTGCAAATATTTTATTAAAAATAATAATAAATTTCCATTTTTTACTTTTCTTATTATACCACGTTTTTTAATTTAAGCTTAAATGTTTCTGTTTTTAAATATAACGACGTTAATAAATATACAATTTTAATTTAGAATTTTGTTCTATCTATGTTTAATTCTAGGTATTTTTAAAATATAAAAAAAATGAATTATACTGATTTTTAATTAAAATTTTTGTTGAATTTGCTTCAAAATTTATATTTTTTAATAAAACGATTGTAAAATAGAAGTAAACTAATAATTTTAGCCTGAACAGATTTATAGTATTTTTTATTTAATTTTATGATGGTTTTAATAGATTACTTGTGATTTATAAACTATTTATCAAAATAAATATTTTAATATTACCATAAAATGACTCAGTAAAATCTTTGAAAAATATGCAAATAAATTATATTTAAATATTTTATTTTAATAGACATTAATTTTAAGCATTTTTAAAATTCTTGTTCATAAAAAAAATATTATTTTTTTACTCACAATGTTTTACAAAATTTATTGTTTATATATTGGAATTCTGTAATAAATTTATTCATAAAAATTCATATATTTTATAGATCATTTTTAAATTTTAAACATTATTGGTTTATAATTTAAAATATTAAAGAAAAATTATATTAATTTAAATATAATTTTATAACATTTTTCTATCTTTTTAAATTTTGATTTTATAAAAATATATATTTTAAGATTAAAATTTTTATATTTAAAATAGATATCATATTTATCTATATTTATTATACATTTTAAAAATAAAAAATGTACAAATTTTTCGTCTAAATATATGTTTAAGTAAAATTTTATGTTTTAAAACTTTTTATATTTATTAATTACATTTTTTAATAGTTGATGATGGTTGGACAATTTTTTGGATTTTTTATAAATATTTTTAAATTTAAAAATTTATTTACAGTTTAAAAATACGTATTTTCAAAATTAAGAATAAGTAAATAAATTAAGAATAAAAAATATAAATAAAATATTTCTTTTTAGTAAAATATATATAAATAAAGATTATTAATAAAATACAACTGAATTACAAGTATTTTTTTAATTACTAATGGATATTTTAAAAATAATTGATATTTTGTTGAATTATATCGAAATTTTTAGTTTTTGAAATTTCTAAGAGACTTCATTGATAATTTTATAAAAATATACATTGTAATATTAAAGCACAATTTTAAAATAAAAAAAGATGAAATTCTTCATAAACATATTGTTTCTTTAATTATTTAAATAATTTAAAAAAAAAACTACAATTTATTAAAACTTATATTTATTTCATTGATACATTTATATTTTGTAAACAAATAAATTTTATACACTTGTTTTAAATTTTTAACTTGTACAAGAAATGACAATAATTTTAATTTTTTAAAAGTACTAGTTTATAATTTATTATAAAGATTTGCAAAAATATGAAATATATATAAAATGTTTTCCTTTTTTAGTAAAAAGTTTGATGAACAATAATATTTTATAATGTTTAATAGTTTTTTTGTGAATTAATTCTGAAAATACATGTTTCAATCTCAAATATATATTTGTTAATAAGTTGTTATTTAAAAATAGTCAGTAAATTTTTTATTATACGCACATTTACCATTAATATTTTAATAACACAAACATATTAAATAATAATTTTAACCTATACAGCTTTGTATTATTTTTTATGTAATTTTTTATGGATTTTCAAATATTTGCTGTAATTTTATGTATAAACTATTTATAAAAAATTAAATATTTAAGATTAAAATGTATAAATACAATTTTTTCATTTTTGCTCTGTTTTACAAAATTTATTATTTATGTGTATGTAGTACATTTTTATATTTATTCATATATCAATTTATAATAGATATTTTTTGTGCATTTAAAGGTTAACAGTTTATTTTTATCAAATATTATAAAAAATAGATGCAAAATATTTTAAAAGTATATAAAAATAAATTATTTAAAAAATATATATATATATATATATATATATATAAAGATAATTTACAGGTGTTTTTTCTATTTAACAGATATTTATAATTATATAACATAAAAATATACAAAATATTTCTTTTTTACTTAAAATGACTTTTTTCTATAAAATAACATTTTTAAAAAACCATTATGATATAAATAAACTGAAAAAGCTGATTTTTAGCAGGAAATGAGACATTCTTTCGTAATTTGCGTAAACTATTTTTATACTCCCACAAACACACTTTTTTTTGTCCACGTTTTTTAAAGCCACCGTACTCGGATCGCAGGGCAAAAAACCGAAGAAAACATCTGTACAAACGTCAGCCCGTACAAAAGCTGTTGTCGGATCCAATAATTTAAAGTGAGAATTATTGAAATTGGCAACGATTGTGAATCTGCAAAGCACCGTGTCATCAGGTGTAAATTATTTTCTTTTTTTTTTTATCTCTCCACATCCTTGTCGCGGAGTGGCGAATAATTTTTTAAAAAGGCAAACTACAAACATTGTTAACGGTTAACGGCGAATCCTGATGTATTAATATATAATTTATGATGTAACGTCAGCTCTGGGCTAAAGAATTCCTTTTTGTTAGGCCCGAATTTTTTGCCCGATAGTATTCTATCCACACGACCATTTGTCATGGGAAATTTTATCTGCCGTAGACATCCTTTTTATTTCTTTATCATAACATGTGCATTATGATTTTAGTTGGGAAATTTTAAAATTATCATTTAACTTAATATAATGGCCGAGCATGTCGTGTCCAATATCCTAATTATACGCAAGAGCCATTAGCCAAAATGGAATTTAAAATGATAAAGATCCATAAGTTATATATATATATATGCGGCGGTCTATTGTCTTGGGATCATTATAAGGCAGTGAGAACAATGCGCAAACCGATAAAAACTTGTATTAACACCTAATTTATTTAATCTAATCACATATTTTATTTGCGGGGAGAATCACCACTTTTCTGGAGTTATAAAAATTACACGGCGAGTGTAACAAACACTAAGTTTTATGTAAGTTCTCCTGCGTGGCAAATAAGCACGGAAATGTATAATTACTTATTATTATCGGCCATTAACCCATATATTCAAGAAAATTGCTAAGGGATGTTAATTTTTCTAATTTATCGAATGCTGGTCGGTTACATTTTTTACAAAATTACTCTAATAAAAACGTAAGGGCACAACTTTATAAAATAAGCAGGTAAAATTATAAAACACATTTGGGGAACTTGGTTTTTATTTATATTTGTTCAATTTACTCAACGACTTTAATTTAATATAATACGAAAATGTTTTAGGCAAAAAAAAGACTAATTTAGACAGTGTGGGCTTTAATACTGGCATAAATGAAATAAAAAAGAGTTAATTGGCTTATACAATCACGCACGTTTAAATTTAAGATCCGAAATTAATCCTTGACAATTTTAATGACATTATGGGAGTTTTGTGCAGGTTAAATTATGCTGAACATAGTCCACAATTAAATTAAAATTAAAAAGAGATTATATTGTTTGTGTTTCAGTTTCTTTTTATTTATTTATATACAATGGGGTCGTAAAAAGTAACAAACCACCCTCCGACCTGACAACTATTATAAGCACAACCAAAATTTCAGAAGTAAACGAGATTTTAAAACTATGCTTTGGTCATCAATCTTTTAAACAAAATTGTTTTGAAAAACCTCAAAATTTAACAACATTAAGAACACGTTTTGGTAATAGAAGTTAAGACAACTTACTTTTTATATCAAAAAGTGATCAAAGGCAGAAAAGCTTTTACTTCTTACCATTTTAATTAGACAAATCAGACATTATTTTAGTGCATTATTTTATTTATTATTAAGAAAAATTATTATAAATTATTTTATTTTTTATTAACTGTAATTGTACCTAATTTTTCAATTTTTTGTTACACTACAAATCAGGATTTATTCAATTCGACTATGTGACTTTATTGGTCATCAATCTGTACAACAAAATACTTTTGAAAAACCTCAAAAATTTGACAATATTAAAAACACGTTTTGTTAATAAAACAATAGAAATTAAGATAACCTATTTTTTATATCAAACAAGTTTTAGAACATCTCAAACTTTGTAGTCTTAGTTGATCAAACGAAAGCTTTTACTTCTTACCCTTATAATTATACAAACGAAACATTATTTTAGTGTTATTAATTTTTATTAACTGTAACTGTATTTAAATTTTCAATTTTTTGTCACACCAACTACGATTTTTTCAATTCGACCATGTCACTTTTTTGGTCATCAATCTTTACAACAAAATTCTTTTTACAAATCTCAAAATTCAATAACATTACACGTTTTATTAATAATCCAATAGAAAGTAAGACAACCTATTTTTTACATCAAAAATATTTTAAAGTATCTGAAGCTTTATAGTCCCAATTGATCAAAGAAAAGCTTTTACTTCTTACCCTTTTAATAAGACAAACCAAACATTATTTTATTTAGTATTAACGAAAATTATTATAATTATTTTACTTATTATTTTATTAACAGTAATTGCTTTTAAATGATATACCAGGGGTCCTCAAAAAGCTTTTACAACGCTTCAGCAGATAACTTAATAACTTTGTAAGTTTAATTGAGTTAAATTATATTCTTATCTTTAAGTAGATCTAAAGATTTTTTACAGATACCCTAAACTTAATTTAATTTGAATATAGAAATTGTTCAAGCAACTTAATGCCACCAAAAAAATTTATTTCTGGGATATGAAGAAAAGATTAACTTCAGCATTGACCCCTTCTTTAGAATTGAATTGTTAGTTAATTATATAAGTACTGGGTGTAGTAGCTTCAACCCTTTGTACAGATCTAGGAAAACTGCAGCAATCAACTCAATTTTATTGCTTACAACATCAGATTTGTTCCTTTAACCTGATTTTTGAACAAATCTGGAGGCATTTTAACACCTGAATACACCATTGTTAAACCAACCCAAATATAATGTAAGGAATAAATAAACAGCTTAGTTAGTAAAAAAGCACAAAAAAGCTTTCAAACCTTTATTCAAATAATCATGGACTAAAAACGTAAATTACTTCGGCACCAAATATGTATTTATTTATGAATTAAGTAAAAGTAAATTTTACATTAGCAGGATACTTATCCTGTGAGGAATCCTTATTTGCTAAACTAATTTCACAAGGGTCATATAGTCTGGATGTATTGCTTAAAATCAATATTTACCTGTATTTGGTAAACTATCATGATTAATTCGAACATTTGCACGGAAAGTTTCATTTCACTTCATTTGACACACGTATGTGTTTATTTCAATGACACATTTTACATATGATATATAATTAAATCAGCTTCAAACGCCGATCATTTAAAGAATTACGTCAACTGCAGATCAATAAAGAAATGTCGATTCTAATACATGTATGGATTTTAGGCGTAATATTTTTTGACTAATTTGTGCTTTTGACGTTTTAATTATTTTACATAATACAGTAACCTGTTAACGATTTTATATCAGCCATTAATTTTATTTGTTGACATTGCGTTTTGCCAAAACATTATTAAATTTAATAAAGCGGGACTCCGATAGAAACATTGTAGATCAATACAATAAGCAATATACGATTTTACCTCAAGCATTTTTGAAGGTTGGACTCATCTAAAAAACATTGGATTGTCTCGACCGTAACATGTTACAAACTAAATCATTCCTTTATGAAATTGTTGAATGCACTCAAATTGGATAAAACTCATTTGGGGGGAACCCCGTAACAGTCAAAAAAATGGACGTCGATGCGTGAAAATCGCCAGATATTGTTACAATTAACTATTGTGAGAGACGAAATTTGTTTGTGGGTGGCGGTGGGTCAATAAGGGACGGGTTCTGTATCGGGGGACGAAATTATCACAGCTCAGCATTCGCATTAAGTAAATGTGATTTAAGACAGAGACGATAAATTTGGAGTAGTGTGTAAATATTAGAGGGGGGGAGTGAAATAATTAAATAAGGCCCCGACGATTAAGGCGGCACAAACTGTGACTCGGCGAAGTTAATTTTTAATAAATATTGCCACAATTGTCGTCCGGATGAACGGAGGACGCAATAAAAAAAAGTCGGTTAATTTCCTTCGCCTTTGATTAAAAATAAAAGTTAACGAAAGGCGAAACAAAACGGGCCGCATTCTTATGACAATAAAACTTTGAACTGGGAGGAATTACGAAAAATTATGCAATTCTATGGTAGACACGGGATAAGGCACGGATATTTGTCAGCTTGCCCCTTTCTGACCTTACTCCACCTACTTTTTAGGTTCCCTCACTTCTAATTAATAATAATCATATTAGCTTCTTTTGGTATCATCATGAACCAATACAGGGTAGTCCAATCTACTACAATATTGCAGTATAGTTTAATTAAAAATGATTACATGAGTTAGTTTCTACTTCATATTGATGGGTGCCATACATCCATATAAAATTTACGAGGATTTTAAATTATGACAGAAAAAGGAGTATGGTAATACCTACACAGGAAAATACTCCAATATGTCATCAGTGTGGTAGAAACAACTCAAAAATACTACAATTACATCTTCTTTCATTACTTCATCATCATCTTAACCTTCAATTCTTGATTATATTTGAATCTTTCAATGCAGTGTAAATGAAACTGAGAAATGCTGAAATTGTTGCACTTGACACACGATTAACTACTTCAATTTCTTGTTTTAAATTGAGACAAAGAGATAATTGCCTGTTTTAATTAATTAATAATTATTATATTAGCTTCTTTTACTATTATCACGAATTAATACAAGTTTGTTCAAGCTTTTACCCTGTAGAACTACAGTTTAATTAAAAATGATTGACTGGATTGCTTGTCTGATAAATAATGATAGTGAAAATGTGCTGACCCTTTAACTATTTAACAGGACTACATAATATATCGATTTATGTCAATATTAAAAGATCAACTGAACATGGATCTTTGAAATTAATTAGAGAATTATTAATTTAAATATATTATATATATGTTACCATTTAGAATATTATTGTGAAAGATTTTAAATAGAAAAATGAGTCAAAAACAAGTAACAGTTCAAACGTTAAAATATGTTATCATAAATTACATAAGTTAGTTACTATTTCACATTGATGGGTGCCATATATCCATACAAAATTTACCAGGATTTTAAATTATAACAGAAAAAGGAGTATGGTAATACCTACACAGGAAAATACTCCAATATGTCATCAGTGTGATAGAAACAACTCAAAAATACTACAATTACATTTTCTTTCATTACTTCATCATCATCTTAACCTTCAATTCTTGATTATATTTGAATCTTTCAATGCAGTGTAAATGAAACTGAGAAATGCTGAAATTGTTGCACTTGACACACGATTAACTACTTCAATTTCTTGTTTTAAATTGAGACAAAGATATAATTGCCTGTTTTAATTAATTAATAATTATTATATTAGCTTCTTTTACTATTATCACGAATTAATACAAGTTTGTTCAAGCTTTTACCCTGTAGAACTACAGTTTAATTAAAAATGATTGACTGGACTGCTTGTCTGATAAATAATGATAGTGAAAATGTGCTGACCCTTTAACTATTTAACAGGACTACATAATATATTGATTTATGTCAATATTAAAAGATCAACTGAACATGGATCTTTGAAATTTATTAGAGAATTATTAATTTAAATATATTATATATATGTTACTATTTAGAATATTATTGTGAAAGATTTTAAATAGAAAAATGAGTCAAAAACAAGTAACAGTTCAAACGTTAAAATATGTTATCATAAATTACATAAGTTAGTTACTATTTCACATTGATGGGTGCCATACATCCATACAAAATTTACCAGGATTTTAAATTGTATCAGAAAAAGGAGTATGGTAATACCTACACAGGAACAACCCCAATATGTCATCAGTGTGGTAGAAACAACACAAAAATACTACACTTACATTTTCTTAATTACTTCATCATCGTCTTATCCTTCAATTCTTGATTATATTTGAATCTTTCAATATACTGTAAATGAAACTGAGAAAAGTTGAAATTGTTGCAATTGACACAGGATTAACTACTCCAATTTCTTGTTTTAAATGGAGACAAAGAGATAATTGCCTGTTTTAATTAATTAATAATTATTATATTAGCTTCTTTTACTATTATCACTAATTAATACAAGTTTGTTTAAGCTTCTACACTGTAGAACTACAGTTTAATTAAAAATTATTGACTGGACTGTCTTTCTGATAATAATGATAATGAAAATACTCCAATATATCATCAGTCTGGTAGAAATAACTAAAAAATTCTTAGTTACTTCATCATCGTCTTGTCCTTCAATTCTTGATTATATTTGAATCCTTTGATAGACTTTAAATGAAACTGAAAAAAGTTGAAATTGTTGCACTTAACACAGGATTACCTATTTTAATTTCTTGTTTTAAATGGACACAAAGGGATAATTGCCTGCCTTAATTAATTAATAATTATTATGTTAGCTTCTTTTACTATTATCGTAAACTAATATGGGTTGTTTCAAGCTATTATAATGTCGATCTACGGTTTAATTAAAAATGATTGACTGGGTTGCTTGTCTGATAAATAATGATAGTGAAAATGTGCTGACCATTTACCTATTTAACAGGACTACATAATATATAGATTTATGTCAATATTAACAGAATAACTGAACGTGGATCTTTGAAATTAATTAGAAAATTATTAATTTAAGTATTTGCTAGGATTTAGAATATTATTGGAAAGATTTTAAATAGAAAAATCAGTTAAAATAACCATAAGTTAGTTTCTCCTTCACATTGATGGGTGTCATATAAATATGGTAATATCTACATAGGAAAATACTCAAATATGTCATCAGTGTGACTAAAACAATACAAAATACTACAATTACATTGTCTCCTCAGACTTTGATTAAAAACAAAAGTTAACGAAAAGCAAAACAAAACACCCCATTCTTATGACAATAAAACTTTGAACTGGGAGGAATAACGAAAAATTATGCAATTCTATAGTAGACACGGGATAAGGCAAAGACATTTTCCAGCTTGCCCCCTTCTAACCTCCTCGCTCCACCTACTTTTTAGGTTCCCTCACTTCTCAAGCCAGATTGATTCATTTTCGATGAGATTTCGAGAACAGTTCAACGAGCCAATCCCCCCTGAATGATAGAATACAAATAAGGGCTACATTAGAAACACTGTTGCCAATTTCACCAACAATTCATTCCCTAAATATTCTTTAAGAGTTCCGCTGCATTTATCCTAATACACTGCTCACAATGGTGAGACGCATTTCGTAATTGAAAAAAAAAAAAGATACAAAAACACAAAATCCGGACCATTTTAATAACCCAATTACCGGAATTGAACTGTTTTTTATCGGAACGGAAGTTTATGTATGTGCAACTGAAAACGAGTGCCCGTTTTATTTAGTTTATGGCACAGAAATAAAATATTATTTAGGATATTAATCGTATATAACGTTATAAAACGTCAGAGGCATGTAAGGAGGCTACGTACTCTGGGGGGCTGTATATAGGGCACTATTCTTCGTATATAGCGGGAGTAAAGCCGTATCATCAGATACAACCCCTTAGCGGCTGCTTATAACCCTCTCTGTCTGGAAAAAATACTCTTATAATAAGACTAGGTGGTCGAAAACGGAGGTCGCCACACAAGGGTATTTCCAACTAGTCCGCACTCACATTCCCACTGAAATTATATTAAATTTTATCAGCCACCTCTAACAGTCAGCGTCGTTTTAACAAATTCATTTAATCGATACGAGGAAACCCTACTAAAGCAACAAACACTTTGAAATCTTTTTACCGTACGTAACATTCTCACGTTTGTATAGGAAATTAAAACAACCGCAGAATTATTTTATGGAGTCGTTCCTACTTGACTACGTACGTTCATTCTACTGCTGTGGGTCCTTTAAAACAATTGCCGTACATTTTTTTTTTCAACTAAAATAGGTGTTGCATAGTTTTAACTTAATTATTACCGAAGCTGAAGCGATTTTAAATTGAACTGTGCCATTTTCGGTATTAAAAATTTCAGACGCCCATTCAGCTGACAGACCTAAATAATTATCAGCGTTCTGTCCTAAATGCTAACACAAAGAAAATCACGCGACAAAGAATTTAATAAGCTTCAAGTAAAAGCTCTGGATTAGCTTAATCTAATTTTAATACTCCCCCCTAAAAAATGAAACAAAAGTGCAAGAACATTGTTGTTAACGGTGAAGGTGTACTAAAATTCAATTTCCTAATTAAATTCAAGTTCGAAGGGGAAACATCAAGGCGGATGAATAGATGCAATAGACTGTGCAGATTTCGCTCAGTTAAGGCAATAGACATATTAAATTAATGTTGTAATAACTGCATTGAAATACCAAAACGTATTTACTCTATATTGTTCATCTCCTTGGGAGCACTTCATCGTGTTTGATATTACTTCCGTAAGTAATAATAATTGCTTAAATTGCGGCTGCAATGCGGCGAACACATTGCCGTTAAAAAGTGTGTGTGGTTCTTTGATGGTTGTTGACGTTAATGTGCACTCGTATATGGTATATGGATGGAATTCTGTGCACACCTATAGTGACGTTTTATTAAAGCGAACAACAAGTTTGCTTTCGATCAATCAAGCAGGCATTCCACTTCATAATATCAATCAGGCACTTTACAAGTAAATGGAAAGTCTTGCGCTTGCTTGCTTCGCCTTCTTAGCTTCCCCACTTTTTACATTATACACTTTTTATACATCGTGTCCTGTACAAAACCCCATTTCTTCCCTCCCCTAATCTTGATTGAACTACTTTTTATAAACAAACCCCCCAAAGGAAGTCACCGATCCACCAAACTCTTATATCCAATTTAACTACTTTACATACCACCAATTTTAACACGCCGTTAACTTTTAATAAAAAAAGAAAAGCCCGACATAATCTAAATTTTCTTTGTCGGGATATATGGCGCATAAATTTATACACCCTGTATCGATGGACACGCACTTTTTGCTGTCTTCTTTGTTTAATCAATTTAATAAAATGGACCAGAATTAGCTTCCTTAATTTACTTGTTCCCAGACGACACAAAGAAAGGTTTGGTTGTTTCTAACATAATTTGTTTCTTTTACTATTACTAAATTGTATGTTATTACTGGGTGATCAAAAATGATTGATCTTGTCGTTCACCTGAGTGGTAAAAATTGTCCATTTACAAATTAATCGAAGGTGTCCAGCACATCAATTTATGTCAATTTCGGCACATTAATTATATTTTTAGGCTGTTATTGTTAATCCCTCATAAATGTATACATCCAGTTAAAACAGATATGCACTTTTTGTACTTATTCCTTATTTAATCAGTTGGAAGTACAAATCCCCAACAAGCAATTTAATAAAATGAATCTAAACTAGCACGGAAAATGTCTGGCAAAAAGGCTGGATTAGCTATTTCAATTTCTGTTTGAAATCGGGGCAAAGAGAGATTTGTTTTAGTTAACTAACAATAATCATATTAGCTTCTTTTATCTCATTATGAAGTAATACTGGTTAGTCGATGCTATTGCAATGTCAAACTATAGTTTGATTAAAAATGATTGACCTAATTGCTCCCTTCATAAATAATGACAGTGAAAATGTGCCTCCATTTACTCATTTATCATCGATTTATGTCAATTTTGACACATTAACTACATGAATCTTTGAAATTAATTAGGAAATGATTAATTTAAATATTTTCTACTATTCAAGATATTATTGACAAGGAAAAGTAAGATTATAAATACAAAAAAAAAAAAAAAAATAACCAACATATCTTAAGATATAAATAACTTATGAGATAAAAAGGAGTATGGTAATAACTCAAAAATACTATACTAACATTTCCTTAATTACTTCATCATCGTCTTATCCCACAATTATTGATTACATTTGAATCTTTTAATAGACTTTAAATGAAACTGAAAACATCACTAATTATTGAACATGACACAGGATTAGCTATTTTAAAATTGTCGTTTTAAATAGAGACAAAAGAGATTTGTCTCTTTTAATTAATTGAGAATAATCATATTAGCTTCTTTTACTATTGTCATGGACTAATACAGTTTGATTAAAAATGATTGACTGGACTTCTTGTCTGATAAATAATGATAGAGAAAATGTGCTGACCATTTACCTATTTAATAGGACCACACAACACATCGCTTTGTCAATATTAACAGATCAACAGAACATGGATCTTTGAATTTAATTAGAAAATTATTAATTCAAATATTTGCTAGTATTTATTATATTATTATTTACTATTATCCTGAATTAATACAAGTTTGTTCTAGCTTTTACATTGTATAACTACAGTTTAATTAAAAATGATTGGACCCTTTAACTATTTAACAGGACTATATAATACATCGATTTATGTCAATATTAAAAGGACAACTGAACATGGATCTTTGAAATTAATTAGAAAATTATTAATTTAAATATTTGCTACCATTTAGATTATTATTGTCAAAGATTTTAAATAGAAAAATGAGTCAAAAACAAGTAACAGTTCAAACGTTAAAATATGTTATCATAAATTACATAGGTAAGTTTCTACTTCATATTAATGGGTGCCATTCATACATACATACAAAATTTACCAGGATTTTCAATTATGACAGAAAAAGGAGTATGGTAATACCTACACAGGAACACACTCCAGCATGTTATCAGTGTCGTGGAAACAACTCAAAAATACTACAATTACATTTTCTTAATTATTTCATGACTGCCTTATCCTTCAATTTTTGGTTATATTTGAATCTTTTAATACACATTAAATGAAAATGAGAAATTGTTGTACTTGACACAGGATTACCTATTTCAATTTCTTGTTTTAAGTGGAGACAAAGAGATAATTGCCTATTTTAATTAATTATCAATAATCATATTGACTAATTTTACTATCATCATAAACTAATGCAGCTTAATGTTATTACAATGGTGAATTATAGTTTAATTGAATATGATTGACCTGACTAGTTGCCTGTTAAATAATAACACTAAGTAGAAAATTATAATTTAAATATATCCTAACATTTAGAATATTATTGGCAAGGATTTCAAATTTGAAAATGAGGCGAAAACAAATAAAGAGTCGAGACGTTAAAATATCACCAATGTCTTAACAAAGTTAGTTTCCATTTCTCATCTACGGGAGCCATACATCCCTACTAAATTTACCAAGGATTTAAGTTTATGTAACTGTGCATAAACAACCCAAAATAGTACAATTACATTTTCCTAATTAATTTCTCATCTTCTAATCCCTTCAATTATCGACTACATTCAAAACTTTTAACAGACTTCAAATGAAAATAGCTTTGAGAGAAGCCATAATTGCTGAACTTGACAAATCCAAAACGAAGTAACTAATAACACAAAGATTCGTATCTAGAAATTAATAGAATTGTATAATTTAACTAAGAATAGAGTTTGTGGTGGAATTGCTTAACAATGTTATTTTGTGTTCAGAGATTTCAACTATTAGCGTGGATAATTCAGCATTCTTAGGATCCCGTATTCATAAAACAGTGATTCTGGTAATGCATTTTAGTTGCCGGTTATGTTCAAGCTGCAGCTTAGTTCAGCCAGTAATGTATTAAACGAAAACATGTTAGTTGAGCAACTTTCTAATACTTAGAAAATATTTCGGAGTTCGCTAAGTCCCCTAACTCAGCATATTACACGATCTTACATTTCGTAATCAAGGTTTAAAGCGTAAACCCGGGTGTGTTCAGTTTTTTTTTTTCTTGTGCAGCTGGATACAATATTTATCATTTGGGTATTTGCACCTCTGATTTTATGCCTGCGTTTCACTTTCGCCGTGTCCCTTAAATAATATAGATGCGTAAATATGTATACTGGGTAATAAAAGGTAATGTATTTTCCCCCGGCAAAGTACGGAAAGTGAGAAAGTGAAGCAATGCGTTTTCGGTTAAATTCCTCTAGAGGCAATATAGAATACAGTATGTACATGGACGTTCATGTTCAGGTTTACACGATGTTCATTTAATACACCAAAATATAATACCACACAATTACAAGAACAGTACAGGGCTTGCCTAATGTATGAGTATAGTGGTAATTTATGTTTCCATTATATATTACCCCCCTAAAACTTCGCTACACTACGCAAGCACACTCAATTTTTGTTAACGTCAAGAAAATTTCAAGACGCCACGTATAACACCACGAACTCGTCCAATTAATTAATTTTCAAAAATCGATTCGAAGCCCTTATTTATATCATTTTTACCGTGATTTATGGTTCGTGCCCTCTGTATTTATTACCCGAATACACCCCTAATAATTTTTACTTCTGTGATAAAATCACTGACTACAAATAAATATTTTGCAGCCCTGATTAATACAGTCTAGTCTAGTAGCAAAAGCATAACCGTAATATTTTAACCTCGGCGAAAACCGTGAATTAATATCTTCGTGTGCAACTTCCATTTAATATACACTGAGAGTAACTAAATTTTCTTTTTTTTCCCCATTTCCACGTGTCGTGACACATTCGCTCGTTAATTAGTTTATTGCTTCATTCCGAATGGATTTGTTATTTGCACGGCAAAAATGAACACATTTTTATGAAATTGATTTGAATAAACGTGGCAAAGGAAGCGTCGAGACAGATATTTTCTCTCGTACAAAGTCTATTTTTATATATCCGCCATAAAATAAATGTCGGTCAATATAGGTCTAATATATCAGATTTAACAGTCTGTGTCATCATATTTAAGCCGGCCTTTTTTTAATATTTCCTTTTACGGCTACTTTTTATTGCCAACTATTCTAATAAATAAACTAAAAACACTGTCTTATCAACATCCATTTTTCGTTAGCAAAAAGGAGTTTGCTGAAAGTAGGTCCAGTAAAGATAAGTACAGTGTGGCCAAAAATGACCTTTCCGAGGCAGGTGTTATCAGTATTATGCTCCATATTTTGTCACCGTTTAAAATTGTGGCTTTTATTGTATTACGTGATTTATGATCCTCATCCTGACCTTTTTGAATTGAAGTTTTCACTGTAGGTATTGTATGTTCTTCTATTATACAGCTGTAGATTTTCGACGTTCAACTTCCTTTAAAATAATTTTTATTCAACAAAATTATTACCATTATCATCAAATTAAATGATCAAAATTGATTGACCTTCCTAAGGCAGGTGTTAACAGTATTACACTCTATATTCCATCATCATTTAAAGAGATGTTTGTTCCTGAATAATGTAATTTATGATCATCATTTTGGCCTTTTACAACTTCAAGTCATTACAGGTATTGTGAGTCCTTCTACCTATTCTAGGGCAGTTAGTTTTAATCGTTCAACTTCCTTCAAAGTAACTTCTATTCAGCAGAATTATTACCATTATCATGAATCATTTTTTTGCCAATGTGGTGAAAGTAAATTCTTGTGACAATAAGTACAGTGTAATAAAAAATGATTGACCTTTCCAAGACAGGTGTTAACACTATTACACTCTATATTTCATTATCATTTAAAGAGATGTTTGTTCCTAAATAATGTAATTTATGATCAACATTTTGGCCTTTCACAACTTCAAGTCATTACAGGTATTGTGAGTCCTTCTACCTATTCTACAGCAGTTGGTTTTCAACGTTCAACTTCCTTCAAAGTAACTTTTATTCAACAGAATCATTACCATTATCATTAACTTTTTTTTGCAAATGTGGTGAAAGTAAATTCTTGTGACAATAAGTACAGTGTGATCAAAATTGATTGACTTTTCAGAGGCAGATGTTAACAGAATTACACTCCATATTTCATCATTATTTAAAGTGATATTTATCCTGAATATTGTAATTTATGATTATCATTTTGGTCTTTCACAACTTCAAGTTACTGCATGTATTGTGTTCCTTTATCTAGTCTATAGAAGTAAGTTGTCAACGTACTATTTCCTTTAAAATAACTTTTATTCGACAAAATTATCAACTCAACTTTAACCTCCTCTTCTCAATTAAATGATTTATTATAAAAAAATTGATAATGACAAAAATGAATAATTGGCATCACATGGTGAAATATCTGAACAATACTGTGGATGAGATAGAAATTCCTGTTTAACATTTTGAAGTTTTCTAAGTTTTTAACGTGGTCTTAGGATGTTATGAAGAAGTTTAATTTCTTAGTTGACGTTGATTAAACATCTTCTTCTTATAAAAAACAAATGTATAACAAGGAAGCAATAAGGTTTATTATCTCAGATAAAACGAGAAAAGTGGAAAGAAAAAAATCGAATATCAATGAAAATAATAATAATGGTAATTAATCTTTAAAGGTACTGAAGATTGATGTGTTTCGGATGCCATAAAATCGGTTTTACACTTTTTGAAATCGTTCCACCGGATATTAAAATATGATGATTTTGTTCTTTGATGCCATTCAATGATTTCCGTTTGTTTTGTTGGACAATACTCACACACAAAAGTGGAGAAAACTGGGCGATAAATTTAAAATAAATTTTATGTCCTATTATGGCACTTCGTTATAGAGCCATGAGGTATGTATTTGGCGTTATGCATAAAAGGAAATAATAAAGTATTAAACCGAACAAAATCGATTTAAATTGCGTTTTCCCTTCCCCTAACGAATTTACTTAACTTCTTTATATTTTGTTATGTAAAATTGTCAGTCGGGACCGTTTTTAAAATGGAGGAAATGAAACTGTACTTCAGCTACTCCCTTTATGACAATTAAAAAGAAACCATTTATATTCTTACATAACATTATCTCCTTTTCTCTTCAGAATTTTAATGCTGAATCTTAATCGCGATTTTTTTCAAGATACTTCACTTGACTTAATCACGACGTTTCTTTTTTTTTACTGCCGCTCCTTTTGGTCAGTGAACGATGTTTATTTTTGCGAGATTTACAATGTGCATTAATAAACTTTAGATACAGAATTGCCCCCCCTTTATGCAAATCAGTTCTTAAAATTCGATGTCTGTTTCATATAAATTACTTCTCCACCCTCAAACGTTTCTTTGTTTGTAACTTTTGTTTATGCTCAGATTATTAATAATTGACTTGTTTTACACCATAATTAAAACGTCAATATTCATTATAACGCATAATAAACATAGATTAATACAATGAAAATTAACTGGATAGCACAAATGTCAATTAAATTTGTTTCAGCAATTAAATGGGACATTTAATAGATAATGCTAAACTAAAACAAATAAATATATCAGTCAATCAGAGATTACCCATCAATTAAATTATCGTAAATAATTTTATTATTTAATTGCATTTGCATATCATTCCATTATATACATAAATGACACAATATTCAGACAGAATGAAATGAATATTTCAATTAAAATCAATATATTATTTTGGGAATATATAATTGTTTAAAATCACAAGGAACTTTGACAAGGTTAAACTATTTAAACATTGAGTGGTGGCCAAAGAAGTACCACACACTACTATTTAATGTTAATTAGGGAATGTACATTTCTAATTAAATCAAAATATTTAATATTTCATTTAAATAAATTGCTCCGCATTCTTTAATTAATTATTCATTTTGTACCTACTCTGAATTAAATATTGCACAAAATAAATGCTCACAGAAATGATATACATTTAATATATATTTAATATAAATTTTAAAAAAATTGTTCAGTGATTATATTGAAGATTATTTATTATCTTAAAATTTAATCTGTATAAAAATAAAAAAATGACGTATTTTTTTAATTTAATTATATAAAAAGTAAATTTTTTACCATTCATCTAATTTAATGGAATAAACTTCATGAAAAAGCTTTCGCTGATAATTTACCCTATTTTAAGCATATATTTTTTTAAAAAATTGACATTTATATATTTATTATATTTTCATATCATCATTCATATATTTTATATCCATATTAGTGTAGTTACTAAAATTTACCTTTATTTTAGTCATAATAAATAATTTGTTAAATACATTATTCAATTTTTATAAGATTTGGTTTTTCAGGATTTTTTAGATATTAAGGAATAATAAATAAAATATTTTTGGTAAAGTGATTAGATTAAACATTAAATAATTTGAAATTTTAATTTGTTTAAAAATTAGAGAAAATTTGAAGTATTTTTTTAGTTTAATTTTATAAAATATAAATTTTGTAAGTAATTTTGTGTCATTCTTCCTATTTAATAAAATAAATTTCATGAAAAAGCTTTTGGTGCTAAATTATGTTTTAAACATATTTTTAAAAATAATTGACATTATTAATAATAATATGATAATATTTTACCTATATCAGTTTAGATACTAAAATTTACCTATTTTTTAGTAATAAAAAATAATTTGTTAAATACGTTATACAATTTTCAGGTTTTTCAGGAATTTTTCAGATATTAAGAAATACTAAATAAAATATTTTTTGGTATAGTGATTATATTGAATAATAAATAATCTTAATTTTTAATTGGTATAAAAACTAATGAAAATTTGACATATTTTTTTTATTTAATTATATAAAATCTAAATTTTGGAAGTAATTTTTTGCCATTCTTCTTATGTATTTAATAGAATAAACTTCATGAAAAAGTTTTTGCTGATAAATTATCATCTTTTAAGAATATTTTTTAAAAATAATTGACATAATTTGTTAAATGCATTATATAATTTTCATATGATTTTATTAGAAATTATAAATGGAATAGTTTTTGGTTTTAAGCACATTTTCATTAAATAATTGACTTTATTAATAATATATGATGATATTTAATTAATTTTTTAATTGTCTAGAACATAAAAAAGGATTTAGTTTATTGATTTTTCCAATTTATCTTTCTATAAAAGGAGTTGTTTTCTTGTTAGGAAATCTCTTATTGTATTTTCAATTGAATATGTTACTTCATATTTGTTAATAACTTTGTAAACCATTTTTCAGGAGCATTTTAAGCTTTCAGCTACTTCAGCAATATTTAGACTTTGATTTTTCATGTTAATTAATATTTACCTCTTCTCTGAAGTACAGTGTTTCTTTCTTCCTACTGAAAGTGAGTTAGTTATTCAGTAAAATAATATAAATCCTGCTAAGAATAAATTTTTACTGTTAAGAGTATTGTTAAAGAGTATCAAAACTTAAATATATTTGAATGTGATATTTGTCGCCACCACTATAGAAGGGATTAATTAATAAATGGATTAGAAGTATTATCTAATCTCTAAATACATACGTACATAATTAATTTATTCGCATAATTAACATAAGTGATAATTGTTACGTTAACAATGTAAATTATATTTGGTACATGTATTTTGTTATTACCGAGTATTTAACTTGGGTGTTGTTCAATTATTAGTTAGTGATTACTAAATCGTCATTGTTAACCAAGCAAATCACTATTGATTACAATTTTGATTAGATATAACGCATGGAATTGGGCAATTGTGGAAATCGAAGGGGAATCATACCTCGGGCCATGCTCTTTTCCTGATTAAATATTATTTGCTTGTTCTTTTAAACCCCCCATTCTTTATCTATAGATCAATCATCCACGTTATAAATTCCACATTTTATGGGGGGCAAGAAATCAGATAAAAAACACATGTCCTTAATAGAAAATATCGTGAAATAAATTATCTTCCGGCTTTATTTCATCGTGAAAATCAATGCCACGAAAACAAGGGAACAAACGAAACAATGGCATTATTTAATCTGGTTCGACACTCGACTTTTTTCCCTTAAGTATACAAATTTATCTCCATCATCGGAATAGCTCGGCAACATTACCAACTCCAACATATAAATTTTGAATTGTCTGAACTTAAGGGGGAAGTTCATTAAATATTTTAATAAACATGCGCCAGTGTATGCAAGTGAATAATATCGAGTTAACTAACAGCTTATTGCTAACTGTTAGCGTAGAAATCGGTTCGAGATACATTTTAAAGGATTATGCAGAATTATTACAGCCGTACAGCACTCGTTCAATGCAGATCCTCAAACGTTCTCGCTCTCCTTTTAATAATTTTCACTCCAACGCCAATATGCAGATAACGATGGCTCTCATTTCGTTGGTGATTATTTATGACATACCGATAAATTCTGGATTAAGTGCGTAATAAAATGGAAGATATAAGACCATCAATAATTTTGTAACTTCTTATGCAACTGTCAAAATGATAGAACTATTGATTAACGACCCAGGAAGATTAAAAATTATATATGTATACATGGAAATAAACTTAATGAATAATAAATTCCTACAGTAGCCACTCAAAAACAGATGGCATCGTAATAACCACATTTCGAAAAATTACTACCTACCCTGATGTAACTACTATAATTATTAAGTGTCTAAACATTTCGTACCTCCCTTTATATACGAATATCTTTAATTATATAGTTTTTATATAATTTTTTATTTCAAGCAACCAAACCGTATATTCGTTACAATTTACTCTATAATTTACTTCTTTGTCTGACATCGTTCCTTAAAGCTAAAAATGCTTTGGAGGTGACCACGTATCGATACAAATTAAACAAAACAAATTGTGGAACAGTTTTGGGATGGTGAAAAGCAGAGTAAAATTGCAGTTGATTTAAATTTAAACAAATCGATCATTTCGAGGACGATTTCCAATTTTAACAGAAGGAATACACTGAAAGGAGTTCCCAAAACTACACTAGACCTACTGTGAAGCATGGTAGAGGAGGCATGATGCTTAGGGGATGATTTTCTGGGTTTGGAATGGGCCCGCCGGTTAACATGGACGAGATAATGGATCATTTCGTTTATCGTGACATTTTGCAGAATACTGTGCCTCCATTTGTCGAAGATAACATGAGTTTAAGGTGGCCCTTCCAGAACAATAACGATCTGAAACAAAGTCTTGGCCAGGCCAATGTCCAGACCTCAATCCAATTGAAAACCTGAGTTAGACACGTACTAAAAAGACCACATAAATGTTATATAAAGATTATTTGATTGATTATGAAACACGGGTAACACAAATTGTACCCCAATGTGGACAAAACACATTACTTCTGTTGGTGAAATTAAAGAAAACAGACCAAACAAAAAATTGTTAACGGTCCACATTTATATTTCCCGAATAAAATTGGGCGTCGAATTGAGTTTTTGGAGGTGTAATTTTTTGTGGGCGACTACTAAAAACATCTATCAACCGGTGGGGATTGAATTGTTTCCGGATCCACTTGCTTTTAATATAATTATTTTGAACACTGATTCAGTTTCATTTCGAAAGTATTTTTGCAGTTTTATTGGTACAGGTGCAGTGCTCAGTGTGGTATCGAGATTGATTTGTACATACACACGCGTACGGCAGTATTGGGGTATTAGTTAAACCGTTTGTAAATATTCGGTAGAGCGCTCCTTCTATGTGATTTAAATTGGAGCGAAAGGCTTACGTTAAAAGCTAATTTAAAGTAGCGATTTAGGTTCATTCATTTAATATCATTATTTCATATAACTTGGTATTATTACTCCCAATATCGCTGACTAAATTGGCAGGCGCAACAACTATACGTAATGTCTGGAAATTACTCTTTCATCCGGGTGATTAGTCTCAAACGTGGAATTAAGCAAATCTATTTAACAGCATTAATCGATCAGCCACATTCGCAGTTGATGCTATTCCTATTTTACATCACAGTTTCAGTTGTTGGGTAAAAGGACACAACTGAATATTAGTACTAACTGCTTTTTATCTTAAAAAATAGGAACGCCATCCATATTGTAGTAGCTAAACTACACCCATAATTTTACCCTAAAAATTTTGATGAAAGACACATAATTTATTTAAACAAGCCTAAGCCGGTTTGTGCTATTAAATTTCCTTAAATATGTGAATAAACCTAAGTATGATTTAATTATAAAGTAGTAAAGTACGTTGTAAAAAAACTGGAGCAGCGCAAACTTTTTAATTTAACTTTCAAGTGTAATCAAGACTGAAAATGCAAAAATGTTTTATAACAGACAACTTATTAATTTAGAAAAATACATTCATATTTCGTGTTTTGTTAACTTTTTACAGTTTTTATTAAATTACAAAGATAAGAAAATATAATTAACTGTTCTTGGGGAGATATCGCTGAGTTTCTTGAAATAAAAGAGATTTAATATTTAGATGTCTTCAGAAATATAATGAGGTAGATTCAGAGTCGGGTATTTACCCCTTCAAAATACTATTTAACCTTCATAATATAAATTCTTACGAAATAAAGAGTGCTTATACATAAAACAAACAATTGTTTTCTCGTTGTTGTCGATTTTGAATATCAAAAACTTTAGATAATTTACTTCTCATTAATAAACTTGGTTAATTAATTTGTTACATTACTTTAAAATTTACATAAAACTTAAATTATTTCTTTTAAATTATAATTAGTTAAAAAGTTGGAAAACAATAAGTTTAAACACAATAGCTTCAAATTTCTTGGTTGCAGGTATTTATTTAAGATAAGATAGTACAATGAAAAATATAACTGAATTCCGGAGAATATTGCAGCTACTGAAATTTAGATGTAGCAATTTTTTATCATAATATTTATAGAACAAGTTATAAAAACCAACAAGTTAAAAAGATACGAAATTTTGAAAATAATTGACGATAATAGTTTCAAACTTCTTGATTTCAATGGAAGTGCAGCTATTAATTCATAGATAGGATAACAACATGAAAAATATAATTGAATTCCAAATAAGATTACAGCTACTAAAATCTAGATGTAGCAATTTATTATCATTATATTTATATAAAAAATTATAAAAACCAACAAGTTAAACAAGTTCAAAATATTGAAAATAAATTTACTTTAAAGAAAATAGCTACAAATTTCTTACTTTCTATAGAAGTGCAGCTGTCTATTCATAATAGAATAGTAAAATGAAAAATATAATTGAATTCTAAAGCAGATTGCAGCTACTAAAATCTAGATGTAACAATTTATTATCACAATATTTATATGAAAAATTATAAAAACCAACAAGTTAAACAAGTTCAAAATGTTGAAAATAATAAATTTACTTTAAAGACGATAGCTACAATTTTTTTGGTTTCTATAGAAATGCAGCTATTTATTTATTCATGATAAGATAGTAACATGAAATATATAATTGAATTCTAAAGAAGATTGCAGCTATTAAAATCTGGATGTAGCAATTTATTGTCATATTTATAGAACAAGTTATAAAAACCAACAAGTAAAACAAATACGAAATGTTGAAAATAATGAATTTAGTTTAAAGACTTTAGCTACAAATTTATTGGTTTCTGTAGATGTGCAGTTATTTATTCATGATAGTAAATTAAAAAATTTCAAAGAAAATTGGACCTACTAAAATCTAAATGTAGCAATTTATTATCAAAATATTTAGAGAACAAGTTATGAAAATCAACAAGTTGAATAACTATAAAATGTTGAAAATAATAAATTTACTTTAAAGAAAATAGCTAACTTTTTTTGGTTTCTATAGAAGTGCAGCTATTTACTCATGATAAGATAGTAAAATGAAATATTTAATTGAATTCCAAAGAAGATTGCAGCTATTAAAATCTGGATGTAGCAATTAATTATCACTATATTTATAGAACAAGTTATAAAAACCAACAAATTAAACAAATACGAAATATTGAAAATAATGAATTTAATTTAAAGACAATAGCTACAAATTTATAGGTTTCTGTAGAAGTGCAGCTATTTATTTATGATTGAAAAATATAAATGAATTCTAAAGAAGATTGGAGCTACTAAAATATAGATGTAGCAATTTATTATTAAAATATTTATAGAAAAAGTTGTGAAAACCAACAAGTTAAACAAGTACGAAATGTTGAAATTAATAGATTTACTTTAGAGACAATAGCTACATTTTTTTTGTTTCTCTAGAAGTGCAGCTATTTATTCATGATAAGATAGTAACATGAAATATATAATTGAATTCCAAAGAAGATTGCAGCTATTAATTATCTGGATGTAACAATTTATTATCACTATATTTATAGAACAAGTTAAATAAATGCGAAATATTGAAAATAATTAATTTAGTTTAAAGACAATAACTACAAATTTATTGGTTTCTGTAGAAGTGCAGCTATTTATTCGTGATAGGACAGTAAAATGAAGAATATAATTCATTTTCGGAAACTAACTTCCAGAAATGGCAATTTATTATCACACAATTTATATAACAAGTAGTAAAAAGCAAATAAATCTTGCCAAATTTACAGTAGTTTGTACATTCATTGTTTTACCATTAAACAACAATTAATAAAGTTGGGTCTAGTTTCAATTTGACGAAGGTCGTGGACAAACGTCGGGACAGGGTGGAAAAAGGTTGCGTATTCTTGCAATGTATCCCTCCACCCTTCTTTATATTTATTAAAAGTTCAGCAGGGATTTAATATATGATGGCATGTGTTCGTTTTCGTGTGATGTTCGTATATTAACGCGTGTGTTGTGGATTGTACGTGAAAAGAAGTCTCACGCATCGGGTTCAGTTATAAAAGAAGTGAGGCCACACTGGCGTGGGGGCACATGTTCCACCAAAGACGACCGTCTCTCCTGTAATAGATTAATGTGGAAAGTTTTCACTTTAGAGTACTGAAGTTAGACCATTAGCTTGTAAGTGAGCTCTTTCAGTCGCACGTTTCAGCCTCTGTCAGTAAATAGTCAAGTTTCAGCTAGTGACGTTTTCAACAGTCATAATTTTTCATGGTTTACAATTCTTTGACAATTCAATCACCCGAATATTTAACTCGCCACCCCTTCTCGACGAACCCGCACCGCCGGTTAAATTGCCTCGATGAATTTCGGCTTTCGGTTATTTTTACGTGACGGTGACTACAATGGGTTGATATTTTTTTGTTCAGCTAAAAACTTTTCGCTGTTGTTTGTCTACTTTGGTAATTAAATCACACTTACCTCCACACACATATTTGCCCCAAATTACGGACGTAAATCTGAGTAAACTACGGGGAAAACAACTTCACGCCAACTTTAAGTGGATCTTTTCTTAACAACAGACTGGTTTAATTTAAAATGCATCCGGGGTGCAAGTAGCAAAACTAATATTAAAATAATTATCAAGTGTTTAATGCGCTTACCTTCAATAGGGTGTTGTCTAGGTTTATGCATTAGATCTGAAACGAAACAAAAACGTTAGTAATTAAGTGATGAATGGCGCATAATAAAATTAAAGCACTGTTTGATGTTTGAGCCAGTGTATTTCGTGAATGGGGTGTGTATGTAAGTTGAGGGTTAAAATGCACAATGGAACGTTGTCCTTTTGAATACGTTCGTATACTTGTGTACATTCTAAAAACTAGCAGAAAAGCATGGAAGTATAATTCCCCTCAACATTTCAGGTTCATCATTCATCAACCAGTCTTTTCAGGGGATCTTATATTTCAGCTGGGCCAAAAACCTTTCAGCGGCTATAATATGTACAATCCTTTTCTGTGCAAGGTTTTATTTAATTTGGGTAAACGACACGTTTTACCATGCTTTTTTGTTGACAAACAACGTCGTTTGTTGCAGCCTGTTGTTGTGATGGAATTTAACTGCTAATCGTGGTAATTATGGATTGCATGTGGGAATGGGTTGATATTAAAATTAGCATTGCACATAATTATTTTTCTCACGCATAAAACATTGCTTGAGCTTTTGGATCAAGATCGTTGTAAAGAGGTGCGTATTCCTCTTCCACAAAACATTTACGTATTGATGGCCCCCGCTTTGTGAATACTCCGCAACAATAATTGTCTAATTTCGCCTGAAATAATAAGGCAGGGAGGGTAATATTCACATCAAAAGGTGACTAAAAACAAGATTAAGACCATGTAACTAAAATTTAATTGATTCTATAGAGCCTTGAGTGCTAGACCCATTTAAAGGGTTTAAAGCTAATTGCCGACTTGCACTTAGTAAAAGCCTTTTTACTTTAATATACAGGTTTCACTTTACTTTTTACGTCCTAACTCATATTAAGAGTAAAGGAAACAAGACCGAAAAAACCTTAATTCTTTTACAGCCGCAACTGAATTAGTTTTATTGGGTGCCACGTTCTTTAATGTCAGTCAAATTTATTTTTAGCAACTAAAAAGTATAATTAAAGTGCTGATTTTATTAAGTGTATATATTTAAAAACTGCTTTGATCTTATTTAAGTAAATTTTTGCCTATTACGAAAGAGAAATTCCTTAAGGCATCCAGAAACAGGATATTATTTATTAAAGGCGTTTTTAACTTTATTTATAATTACACACTTTTAATTAAGTACCCTTTTATCACATCTAAGCTTTTTTCTGTTTAGCATCATTTTTATTTAAACAGAAGCACATTTCTATGCCTCTCATTAAAAAATGTGTGGGTTATTTCAAATTGTAAACAGGCCCTCTTAAAACTGAATCAGTTGTGGATATTTAAATGTACACGTACCCGAATCAATTAAGTCCTTAAATGTTTTATAATGATTCGTTTGGTAATTGGACTGAAAAAAAGGGAGGACCAGGCTCACACCTTTTTTCTGGCAAAGCCCTTATTAGTTGGAGTAGTAATATTGATCCGGAGTGTATTTGGCAAGATACAGTGAATAAATTAGTGATTTTATGCGGCCATAAAAACACGAAATATATTAGATATGGTATAAGGCAGAGATTAATAGTCGAAATATGCTGATTTAGCGTACCTTCACTACTTAATGACGAATAATTACGAGAGAAACACACACATATATTAAGCAAATAAGTTGAGACATATCTATGTAGAAAATACACCCCTGCCATATAATAATTCATCTCCTCCTTTATTAACCTGACTGGCAATGGTAAAGAAAAGGCACTGTGAGAGCGACTGCTCCAAAACACTGTCGGGCTAAAGGCAACGTGCTTACAAGTTGTCGTTTTCGCAGCGACTTTCGAAATTAATGCCTCGTGGATTCCACTATTACTCATACAATTTGCCATATTACTTTCCCCCGATGCGTACGCAGAAGAACACGAAGAAATTGTGTCTGCTCAGTTAACTACGTCTGGCGGTTGTGTCGCCAAAAAACTTAATGATTTTCGGGTGAAATAATATTTTTGTCGGACTTTTGATTTGTTACTTGAAAGCTTAGCTTATTAAATTAATTGAACTGCGAATTTTGTGAAAGCTCAAAATGGAGCGTGAGTAACTGGATTAAATTAGGAGGCAGATTAGTCCGGGAGAAATTTATATAAAAATGATGAACTGAAAATTTGCTTAGTAAATATTAAAAAGCTAATATTGTAACACTAGTTATTAATTCACAAGTCTCGTTTAGAGTCACTTAACTAACTAAGCTGAACAATTTCAGTAAAATTTTGAATATAAAATGGGATACGGTTAACTAAATAATAGCAGTAATTGAGTGTCTCGGTTTGTTTTTAGAAAACATTGTAAAGGTTTGAGAACAAGTATTCGAAACTCTTGTACTTCTCGTGTTTCAGGCGGCTTTAATAAATTAAAATATAAGATTCCATGGTTTACGAACGAAACCTGATACATTTAATTTGTACTTCGAATTGGAACTTTAAATAAACAACTATAGAAATTAAAATTTTATTGGTGTAACTTAATTAATGTTAATGTATTCAAATTTTCCAATATATTAGTCATAATTTCACATGGAATTTAATAGTAGATTCGAATATTACATTCCTTTAATATTGAAAATGAAACTACGCTGCTTTTTGATCATTTAGATTGGTCTGTTAATTTAGCTAGATAGTTGTTTTGGGTATTTAAGAGAAAGCTGTTTTGGAAATATTGATTTGTCAAAGAGGTTTTATGACTCAATTTAGAAAATCGTAAAACTATAATTAAGCAAACAAATTTTATCCTTAAATGGTTGTAAACCAAGAATCATATATGTCATTAAAAAGGGAGCTGTGTTTATTTTTGAAATTATATTAATTATAATTTACATTATATTTATTACAGAATATTACAAAAATTACAGTATTTAGTTTTAAACTATTACTACAAAAAGCTTCATAATTTTTGACATTTTGTGACAGAAATGTGGCTAATTTTGTGACTAAGAATTTCATAATTTTGAAGTAAATTTGCCAACAAAAAAATTAAAATAATACTTTAATAGGACCCTGTTTAATTTATAAAAGTGTGTTTCTAATTGGGTCAATTTATCTTTTAAATATTATCTTTTCCAAAAATTAGAGGATATTAATTTTAAAATATTACTACAAAAAGCTTCATAATTTTTTATATTTTGTGACAGAAATGTGGCTAATTTTGTGACTAAGAATTTCATAATTTTGAAGTAAATTTGCCAACAAAAAAATTAAAATAATACTTTAATAGGACCCTGTTTAATTTATAAAAGTGTGTTTCTAATTGGGCCAATTTATCTTTTAAATATTATCTTTTCCAAAAATTAGAGGATATTAATTTTAAAATATTACTACAAAAAGCTTCATAAT
This sequence comes from Aethina tumida, assembly GCF_024364675.1. Classification (NCBI taxonomy): domain Eukaryota; kingdom Metazoa; phylum Arthropoda; class Insecta; order Coleoptera; family Nitidulidae; genus Aethina; species Aethina tumida. The sequence continues at coordinate 6,712,860 of NC_065435.1, read as the reverse complement.
TTTTTATATTTTGTGACAGAAATGTGGCTAATTTTGTGACTAAGAATTTCATAATTTTGAAGTAAATTTGCCAACAAAAAAATTAAAATAATACTTTAATAGGACCCTGTTTAATTTATAAAAGTGTGTTTCTAATTGGGCCAATTTATCTTTTAAATATTATCTTTTCCAAAAATTAGAGGATATTAATTTTAAACTATTACTACAAAAAGCTTCATAATTTTTTATATTTTGTGACAGAAATGTGGCTAATTTTGTGACTAAGAATTTCATAATTTTGAAGTAAATTTGCCAACAAAAAAATTAAAATAATACATCAATAGGACCCTGTTTAATTTATAAAAGTGTGTTTCTAATTGGGCCAATTTATCTTTTAAATATTATCTTTTCCAAAAATTAGAGGATATTAATTTTAAACTATTACTACAAAAAGCTTCATAATTTTTTATATTTTGTGACAGAAATGTGGCTAATTTTGTGACTAAGAATTTCATAATTTTGAAGTAAATTTGCCAACAAAAAAATTAAAATAATACATCAATAGGACCCTGTTTAATTTATAAAAGTGTATTTCTCCAATTCCAATTTCCAATATATCCATATTCCAATTTATCTTTTAAATAATATCTTTTCCAAAAATTAGAGGATATTAATTTTAAACTATTATTACAAGAAGCTTCATAATTTTTGACATTTTGTGTCAGAAATGTGGCTAATTTTGTCACTAAAATTTCATAATTTTGAAGTAAATTTACCAACAAAATAATTAAAATAATACATTAATAGGACCCTGCTTAATTTATAAGTGTATTTCTAATTGGACCAATTTATCTTTTAAATATTATCTTTTCCAAAAATTAGAGGATATTAATTTTAAACTTTTATTACAAGGAGCTTCATAATTTTTGATATTTTGTGATAGAAATGTGGCTAATTTTGTCACTAATATTTCATAATTTTGAAGTAAATTTGCCTTTTCCAACAAAAAATTAAAGTAATACATTAACAAGACCTTTTATATAATTACCTTTAACTATTATTACAAGAAGCCTCACAATTTTTAATATTTTCTGTTAGAAATGTGACTCATTTTGTCATTAAAAATTCCATAATATTGAAGTTAATTTATTTTTTTCAATAAAAAGTTAAAGTAATACATTAATGGACCCTGTTTCATTTAGAAAAATATATATTTAATTGGATCAATTTACCTTTTAAATATAATCTCTTTTTTGAACTATTACTACAAAAAGCTTCATAATTTTGATATTTTGTTAATATTCATTACATTTAATATCATATAAACATGATTATTTTTTTTTATTTAAAACTTAATTATTTTGAAATTGTTTTAGTTTATGCAAAAAAAGTAATACAGGGCGATCACGTAAAAATGCCTAAAATTAAGTAATTTAATTAACATTTAACTGGTCCCCCGAAAAATTTAAATTCCAGAACCGTTGTTAATCGCATTACTTTAATAATCATTATTACAGTGCGTCTGAAAAAGTACTAAAACTCAATTATTTTTTAGTGTTGCCAAATTTATTCCGCTCCATAAAGCGAGCTAATGATCAAATTAACTGTTATTACCATATCGTGTTAGTGATGTAAATAAACTCCTCATATTAAAATGTTAAACACCAAAAAATGTACTACACCGGTAATCGTTTTGTTATTATGCATGTATTTTATTTTTGATGTGTTTTTTTTTTGTGCAAATCAAATGGTGAGTGAACGACCTAAGCGATAATTTGGAAAATCTTCCATTTTATTATCAGTTATTAAATATATATATTGTATGATCGATATCACATGTGCATGTCAGCCCGTCTACCATTTGTGTGTTGTGACATAAAAGTATTGATAATTTCAACTTCTCGTGAAACATTGCGTTCAACCAACAAAAGGATTATTTCAATTTGAGGAAATGTCGAAAATGATTTTTGCTGATGAACACAGGTACAATATAGAATGTAATAAATCGAAAAATGAATAAATACATATATATGTAATATACAGTTATTGATTCAAAACCGGAAAATAAAGCATATATTTATAGGAATTTCGCAACGGCATAGACGTAACATGGGCTTTGTGTGGATTAGTCAATAAAAACAATAATTATGATGATATATGGCCCATTTAATCGGAAAGCTTTGCTGAAAATGTAAGCTGTGCTACAGCGGCAGATTTGGGAAAAAAAACGGGAATATTTTCAATTGTGCATGTTTTCAGGGCCATACATTAAGGCCGTCTCGACAGCGCCAAAATACAATTGTTTTCAGTAGCGCACCTTAGAAGGATGTGCCCCACTAAATCGGTTTAATTGCGTTATTTTTCCTTCGAGGTGGCGAAACGGTGTCAGTTGGCTATTATAATTTACAAAGCAGATTTTCAGTTCATTATTTTTACATAAGTTTCTCGTCCGGCAATTTGTTTTTGGGTTAATCCTTTCGCGACGAGGGCGTTTTGTATTCTTTTTGTACTTGTTATTACAGATACGTATTTCGTGTTGACGAATTGTAATATTTACGTGCTCACACAAATTGTGAGCTGGAGTACTTCAATTGTATGTCAGTACCTAAAATGTTTATTGTTTTTTTGTGTAACTAGGCAATGTAATTTAAAAAATTGGGTATGTTTTTATTTTTCAATGGACAAAATTATAGAAACTTTTTGATGCTCTTAAAAAACGTGTTTCAACATAAAAACGATCCCAAACACAAATCCAAAATTGTGACAGATTAGTTAAAAGACCAAAGCATTGATGTTTTGCCTTGTCAGTTCCAATCTCCAGACACTTACCCTATAGAGAACTTGGGGGATCACTTTTGTAACACATCACAGCAATTCAAGAAGCTTAAAGGAATATTGACTTGTCGTATATTCACAAAATGGTATATACCATAGAGATAGTCCAAAATTATAAAATTAAAAGAATATTATAAAGTCTGTTAATGTTAAATTATAAATAACACACATTTAATAATTAAAAATCCCTTTACAAAATTAAAGTTGCTATATTTATGTCCAGCTCAATTCAGATAAATATGTGGATAATACTGTATAAAACATCAATAGTAAATTAATATTATTTTAACAGTTCACATTAAATAAAAAAGCTTTGGCTAAAATATTTAAAATTTTAAAAAGTTGCTATAATAATGTCCACTACTGTACATAGAGAAGATATAGTCAGATTAAAAATGATTGACGGTCAAAAACTACTTTCGGAGGTACTGGTACTCACACAGTAAAAATCAAATTTTACTTTTTACTGTGTGATAGTAAACATAACTAGATTATGATATTATTTATTGCATAGGTTATTATATGTTCAGATATTATATACATGTAATGGAATTATTAGATTTATTTAATTAATCAATTTTGATCAAAGTAGATGATTGATATGTTTTATAATGCATTTTATTTATATTTATTAACTAAATCACATTTAAAAGCAAATATATATTGTCCTGTAATTAGATATGTACAATATTTCGTAGGGTTTGTTATAGGGAAAATATCGTGTGGTCAAAAATGATTGACCCACAAAAATTACTGTGATTAAATTTTTAATAAATTACATTACTTTTTTATATATATAATATCAAATTTAGATTTATTAAATGTATATTTTTTACTGTACAAAAAACATTTGATTTATAAATTCGAATTCACTAAAATAATATTTCAAAGGGAATAAAACAGAGAGTGTAATATAGCCTTGAAAAGTTTAATTAACCAATAAAGTCAATCAAACTTTTAATCTAATTTTAATATAAAACAGTAATTTCTATAAAAATAATTTATTTCAGCAGAAAGGACGGAACGAAAAAACAACTTTACAAATAGGAACATGCCATGCCGGATAGTTTTTTTTTTAAATGTCATATCCTTATGTTTTAATAAAACTGCAATGTAAAGGTTAAGAAGTGAGTCACAATTTGCCACGCAAAATGCAAAACCGGTGACACAAAAACACAGTTCCTTCAGGTTGTTGGACACGTGTAATTTGCAAAGAAAGTCGGTAAATCACCGTGACCATAAAATATGAGTCGCCGTCCTTTGTTTTTTAATTTTAATTCGCATTAAATTTAATTCGGGGCGAGCCACTGGTTTAGTTTTGCACGGGGCGGCCAACATATGCCATACTGTGGTGCCATTATATAGATATCACGATTTGACTGATAAGGAGTGATCGATGGTTGTTGGACGTTTGATTACTTCTATCTGTAAACTCACTATTTACACCCTCTCCACAATACAGCTACTAAATTCAAATGATGGCTGCAAGTTAATAACTATTTGTAGACACGCAACGCTCCCATCGATTTTTGCCCTACACCTATTTTGTCACCAATTCTACTACAAATAATCAAATCAGTTAAGATTATCAAACTCCCGGCTCCAATTAAATATATTACTTGATCGAACATGTTCGATGTGTGTTCGTTTATAGCTATCAGCTAATTCAATCTCATGTTATTATTACGAAAATTGTTGTAAGACGGTTTACTGCACGGAAACTGCCATATCTACTTAGTACATGTACGTTTTTTAATTAAAGGTAATTTTACTTGATGCTAAATTTAACAACCCATTATATGTGCTAATAATTATGTTTCTCTGCATTAATGGATTCTAATTTATTCTAAAAGCGGTAATAAGTCTATTTAATCTTTTAAAATTGATATATAACATGTCAAAATAACATTAGAAATATTAAAATAACCACCAAAATATACAGGTGATGCCAACAAGCAAATTAACTAAATTTACCCAATTTATTTTTAATAAAGTAATAGTTACTTTGGTATTTATAAAACATGTCATATAATAATAAAAATGCTGTACTAACTACCAAAATATACAGGTGTTCCTATGAAGCAAGTCGACTTAGTTAAACTTATCTGAAAAAAGTAGCTTCGTTCGTACTAATTAAGGAAAGTTTAGCTAAATCGACTTATGTTGAGAATAGCTTCTAATTTTTTCTTAGTAAAATTTATCTGTACAACGCAGCTTCGTATGTGCTAATTAAGGAAAGTGTAGTTTAATCGACTTATATTGAGAATAGTTTCTTTTTTATTCTTAAACGAGTGACAGTTAATTTAATTATTTAAAATTATTATGCAACATGTCATGATAACGTTAGAAACACTCTATTAACTACCAAAATATACAGGTTTCCCATTAAATAAATTATCTAGTCGACTTAGTTAAACTTATCTGTACAACGCAGCTTCGTTTGTACTAATTAAGGACAGTGTAGCTAAATCGACTTATATTGAGAATAGCTTCTAATTTATTCTTAAACGAGTGACAGTTAATTTAATTATTTAAAATTATTAAGTAACATGTCATGATAACGTTAGTTATACTCTATTAACAATCAAAATATAGAGGTGTTCCCATCAAGTAAATTGGCAAGTCGACTTAGTTAAACTCATCTGTATAAAGTAGCTTCGTTGGTACTAATTAAGGAAAATTTAGCTAAATCGACTTATTTTGAGAATAGCTTCCAATTTTTTCTTAAAGAAGTGACAATTTAATTATTTAAAATTGTTATATAACATGTCATGATAACGTTAGAAGTACTCTATTAATTACCAAAATATACAGGTTTCCCATGAAATAAATTAGCAAGTTGACTTAGTTAAACTTATCTGTACAACGCCGCTTCGTTTGTACTAATTAAGAAAAGTGTAGCTAAATCGACTTATTTTGAGAATAGCTTCTAATTTATTTTTAAACAAGTGACAGTTAATTTAATTATTTAAAATTATTATATAACATGATGATAACGTTAGAAACACTCTATTAACTACCAAAATATACAGGTTTCGCATGAAATAAATTAGCTAAGTGGACTTAGTTAAACTTATCTGTACAACGCAGCTTCGTTGGTACTAATTAAAGAAAGTGTAGCTAAATCGACTTATTTTGAGAATAGCTTCTAATTTATTTTTAAACAAGTGACAGTTAATTTAATTATTTAAAATTATTATATAACATGATGATAACGTTAGAAACACTCTATTAACTACCAAAATATACAGGTTTCGCATGAAATAAATTAGCTAAGTGGACTTAGTTAAACTTATCTGTACAACGCAGCTTCGTTGGTACTAATTAAAGAAAGTGTAGCTAAATCGACTTATTTTGAGAATAGCTTCTAATTTATTTTTAAACAAGTGACAGTTAATTTAATTATTTAAAATTATTATATAACATGATGATAACGTTAGAAACACTCTATTAACTACCAAAATATACAGGTTTCGCATGAAATAAATTAGCTAAGTGGACTTAGTTAAACTTATCTGTACAACGCAGCTTCGTTGGTACTAATTAAAGAAAGTGTAGCTAAATCGACTTATTTTGAGAATAGCTTCTAATTTATTCTTAAACAAGTGACAGTTAATTTAATTATTTAAAATTATTATATAACATGTCATTATAACGTTAGTTACACTCTATTAACTATCAAAATATAGAGGTGTTCCTATGAAGTAAATTAGCAAGTTGACTTAGTTAAACTTATCTGTACAAAGTAGATTCGTTTGTACTAATTAAGGAAAGTTTAGATAAATCGAATTATTTTGAGAATAGAAGTGACATAAATTGTCTAAAATTATTATATAACATATCAACTTTAAAAACTCTCTAATAACTACCACAATATACAGGTGTTCCTATCAAGTAAATTGGCAAGTCGACTTAGTTAAACTTATTTGTAAAAAGTAGCTTCGTTTGTATTAATTAAGGGAAGTTTAGCTAAATAGACTTGTTTTGAACATAACTTCTAATTTATCCTTAAAAAGTGATAGTTAATTTAATTATTTAAAATTATTATATAACATCCCATGATAACTTTAGGAACACTCTAATAACTACCAAAATATACAGGTGTTCCTATCAAGTAAAGTGGCAAGTGGACTTAGTTAAACTTATATGTACAAAGTTGCTGTGCTTGTACTAATTAAGGTAAGTTTAGCTTTAGAATAGCTTCCAACTTATTTAAATAAGGGTAAATTTTATTAACCAAATAAAATTAATGTATAACATGTCCCAGTAACATTAAAAACAGGTAAATTAACTGAAAACAAGTCGATTTAGCTAAACTTACCTGTACAACAACTTGTCATAGTTTTCCTTCTTTAACCGTAATATTCGTACATTCGTTTGAGGATTTTTTAAATGAAATAAAATAGGCACAGTTTATCTCGTGGAGCGTTGTAAAAACCTTTTAGAAACAACCTGTGTGAATAAATAAAATTATGCAACTTTTAAATTTATATAAAGTTAACCTCCACTTATCATAGTTTCTTTCTTTTAATTGTAATATACATATTCGTTTGAAGATAATTTTAAATAAAACTAAAAATCACTATAAACTAAAACGAATGTTTTAAATAAAACAAATAAAACTGAACACAAAGAAGTCAAACTGTATTAGATGTTTGAACCGTGCAGCGTCTATTGATTGGAGAACGTTTCAGCGGAGAACTCATCTGAAGCAGTTATCGTTTAATTTTTTTTCCCTACCTGTTGATAATGCGCCGTCCAAACGGCGTTTCCTCAATATAAAGTTTTTTTTGCGTGTTCTGTCGGTGACGTTATATTTAATAGTACTGAAAATTCCTCCCCGCGATTTTGACGAACGGCCTCAATGAAATTAGTATATACGACCAAAAAAAAAGCGCCATTTTATTTGTTGTAGTCGAGTGTTTTGGAAATGGTGTCGCATCACAGTTTATTACTGTGACTTATCGTATCCCAGCAGCTCCTATAAGTTCATATCAGAGTGTTTTAGCTTACACAGCTTTAGATCTAATCCCCACTTTCGCTACCGTTATATCCCACTTTTCCCAAGTTTTCTCATTTCGCTTATGTCACTCAACTTTACATAAAAGGCATATTGTCAAACCGTGTATAACCCAATCACGACGATTTTTAGACCCAAATAAATATAACCACGACGATGTTACCTAACTTGACCTAAACGCTTGTTTGTAAGTCCGGACGTGCACTTACATTTCGTTAAAAAAAAAAACGAGATAACAACGAAGGAATTTTATTTTACGGGTTGTACAACTCCACCCCTGAACTATTTTATAACAAGGATTCCACTAGTATTCCTTATGATTTGGCTCTGCCTCTAACTTCTAATTCTCGTGCATTTGCGTAATATGGAGGATTTTAATGTGAATGGATATAACTTCATTTGAATCGAATTTATTTTTGGTATAATCCTTAATAGCTTTTGTATTGATTGTTGTGTAAGTTTCTTGGAGAGTTTTCGATGAATTATTGGTGAAACGGTGGAAGCATTTTGGAGTTAATTTGCGTGACACCTTCAAACTATCGACAAACTTGAATTTGTTAATAATTAATTATAAGCATTATTATATTATAAACTAAAGTCTATCGCCTCATTTTGTACCGGTCCAGCCATTGATGGAATTTCACTAATAAACCGAGTCTATTAAAGTGGATAATTTGAAATTCCTTAATTAAATAGATTTAAAAATATTTTCAGTACTTATTTATTTAATAGACATAAAAATAAACAAACATTGTTCTTGTAAAATTTGAACTTCCAAAAAACGCATTGTGTGGTTTGGAACACATTTTATTCGGTTCGTTCTTAATTTATCTGTTTAGCACCGTATAATGCCTTCTTCTACAAGACTTCCTTCTGAAGATTTTGATGCCACAATGGCAATGTGTTGTGCTTGAAATCGTTAATGGAAAACTTGTAATGTTAATGTACGACATGGTGGTGGTACGACCAGAAGACAGGACCATTTTCTGATTATTTCTTATAGACCAAATCTCAGATTCTCTACATCCAGGCTTCAGGTAGATGTTGAAATCACCGTAACTCTGTACACCATCATTATTATCTTAGAGCCAGAAGACATCTTCAACATCCTCCGTTACACAGGAAACATCGGGTTGTCAAATTATCGACACCCCAGACCAACTGAGTGAGCTTTAAAACTTGATTGAAGAGATATTTTCTCCAGTTAAGACATCAATTTGAGCCGTAAATCAAAATAACAGTTTTACAATCTATTGGCTGCAAAAAAGCTGTGTCCACACAACTTTTTAATTGCCAAAGGCATAACATTGATGTGATTCAGTTCATTAAAATTAAACAGTAATATTTACCTTTAAACATAGTCCAGTAAAACAAATTATATACGGGTAATTAAATCGTATTTCAGTTTGATGATGTGTTAGCGGTTTAATTGAGATGAACAGTGCATTGAGTTTTTTCCATGTGATCTCACAATTATGGCCGATTAGTTACATTATTTACACTTTCATAGTCAATTAAGTTCGTAATTCAGCATCTCTCGCACTTCAGGTGGCTCTACTGTATCAATGTGTCGCCGCTTTTTTTATTGGCTGATTAAAAATCGGACAAATCATCTTTTAACAGTTCATAAGTTTTGTTTATAGTCGGCGTAAAATCCGAAATTGTATGCCATAACAGGAATTTTATGTGGCATGGTTAAAATCATTGCGTCGTTGATGATGTTCGTTAACCATGAATGATTATAAAGGATAACGAGCATTTTTGGCGTAATAGTGTAGACTGCGTATTCCGCTATGTTAAGTAAATGAGCCAAGTTAGAACGTAGCTGAACGAAGCACAGCAGAGCATCTCCATCCTTGATAGAAACTGATGGGGATGAGGAACACGTATAAACCACGTAACACACTACTACTTATACAACGGTAATACTAGACATGCCACAGGTAATGTTATCTTAAAACTAACTCGGTTTCAGAACTTACAGTCTTACACATCCCCAGTGATATTAAGTATATACCCGGTGTTCCTACTTTGCTCTCAAGTGTATCACTCAAAAGTTTAATACTGTCATATTTATATCATAATTACTTCAGCCAATAAAACTTCATATATAATTTATTCATCCATATTATTACTCAAAACACGTACCAGTTAAATTGAAGGGTCAATATTGATTAGTTACTAGTTTTTTTGTGACGTTCTAAAGTTAGAAAGATAGAAAATAAGAAAGTAATAACACAGACAACTTATCAATTCGTCGGTTAAAGTTTCGTCACTTCCATGCTGACCAGCAACTGTTAGCATTGTAAATCAATGGTTATGTCAAGTAAACCAAGCAAACAAAACAACATGTTACATTTACATTGCATGTGGTACTGACATTGGCTGTTAGCGGTTTCTTTTACATCAAATCACAGAACGATGCGATGTAACATCAAAATATCAAAACCAAACCGACACACTAAATTGTTTATTTCATTCGAAATGCAAGTTTTATACTTTTTATTGTCCCGGATGGGAAAATTATTTGATGGCCGGACATTTTGCGGAACAAAAAAAAAAAAAAAGGTGCCCGGTAAAATGGATGCCCGATGTATAATATAACGAAAATAAATGACGGGGTAGGACAGCTAAAATTTGTTTCTTGAAATGATGAGATTTTTTTAAGACAAAAATATGAATTTCAAATGTGTATATTTACATCTTTTTACAATCTCACAACTCAACATCATTTATATTTGAATCCTTCCTCAAAAATCTGACGTTTCTGTAAAAATAACGAGCGCCAAATTGACCTGACACCGGATTCATTTATTACTATATTATACAGGGTTATTTTCAATAAAGGGAAACACGGTTGTTGTATATTTCAGGAAATGGCTTTCGATTGAATAAAAACTTTAATATGCCATATATGATGAATAATGTTAATGGTACAAATAGGAAATTACTGAACAAGCTGATTTTAATGCGGGTTATAAAATGATCATAGATTATTTTAGATAATGCTTCGTATTTTTCAAGTCAAATTATTTTATTATTCCTAATACACAAACAATAGTCTAGAATCTAATGGTCTATCAAAAAATATTCAGACATATTATGTTACAGTTAAATCTATGTTCTATAAACTAATCAACTTGACAATCGATACAAAGGTGATTAAGGTTTATTCCAAAAATACCTACATAAAGTTATTTTCAACTATTATAACTAAATTAAAAATAAGTATATTATGTATATTTTTAGTTTTGATGTCTTATTCTGTCATCTACAAAAGTCCTTCTTAAGATATTAAATTCCATTTTGTAAATCAGTATCTTTCAACGAAATTCCTATTATAGGAAATCAGAGAAGATTATTTTATTAAATTTAAGGAATGATTTTTTCACATTTAATGATAATTTTGATTTGCGAAGTACTACTTAGAAGTATTTTTAATTCTGATAAAGTAAATGTACATCTTTCAAAATGGAAAAAATTGAGCCTCTTTTTGATGATCTTAATTTTCATTTTGGTTCGTATCTTCTGTGGCAGAACTTTCGAAATAAGTATAATATGTATATTTTTAGTTTTGATGTCTTAATCTGTCATCTTCAAAAGTCCTTCTTAAAATATTAAATTCCATTTTGTAAATCAGTATCTTTCAATGAAATTCCTATTATAGGAAATCAGAGAAGTTATTGTATTAAACTTAAGGAATGACTTTCTCACATTTAATGATAATTTTGATTTGTGAAGAAAGTACTATTTACAAGTATTTTTTAATACTGATGAAGTAAATGTACATCTTCCAAATTGGAAAAAATTGAGCCTTTTTTTGATGATCTTAATTTTCATTTTCGTTCGTATCTTCTGTGGCAGAACTTTCGAAATAAGTATAATATGTATATTTTTAGTTTTGACGTCTTAATCTGTCACCTTCAAAAGTCTTTCTTAAGATATTAAATTCCATTTTGTAAATCAGTATCTTTCAATGAAATTCCTATTATAGGAAATCAGAGAAGTTATTATATTAAATTTAAGGAATGATTTTGTCACATTTAACGATAATTTTGATTTGTGAAGTAAATACTATTTAGGAGTATTATTAATTCTGATGCAGTACATGTACATCTTCCAAAATGGAAGAAATTGAGCCTCTTTTTGCTGATCTTAATTTTCATTTTGGTTCGTATCTTCTGTGGCAGAACTTTCGAAATAAATATAATATGTATATTTTTAGTTTTGATGTCTTAATCTGTCATCTTCACAATTCCTTCTTAAGATATTAAATTCCATTTTGTAAATCAGTATCTTTCAATGAAATTCCTATTGTAGGAAATCAGAGAAGAAGTTATTATATTAAATTTAAGGAATGATTTTCTCACATTTAATGATAATTTTGATTTGTGAAGTAAGTACTAATTAGAAGTATTTTTAATTCTGATGAAGTAAATGTACATCTTCCAAAATGGAAAAAATTGAGCTTCTCTTTGATGATCTTAATTTTCAGTTTGGTTCTTATCTTCTATGGCAGAACTTTCGAAATAAGTGTAATATGTATATTTTTAGTTTTGACGTCTTAATTTGTCATCTTCAAAAGTCCTTCGTAAGACATTAAATTCCATTTTGTAAATCAATATCTTTCAATGAAATTCCTATTGTAGGAAATTAGAGAAGAAGTTATTATATTAAATTTAAGGAATGATTTTCTCACATTTGATGATAATTTTGATTTGTGAAGTAAGTACTATTTAGAAGTACTTTTAATTCTGATGAAGTAAATGTACATCTTCCAAAATGGAAAAACTTGAGCCTCTTTTTGATGATCTTAATTTTCATTTTGGTTCGTATCTTCTGTGGCAGAACTTTCGAAATAAGTATAGTATGTATATTTTAAGTTTTGATGTCATAATCTGTCATCTTCAAAAGTCTTTCTTAAATTCAAAGTTAAATTCCTTTTAACGATAATTTGGATAGAAGTATTTTTAATTTTGATGTAGTACATGTATATCTTCCAAGGAGGAAATGATTAAGTCCTTAAGGTTTAAAATGCTTCTAAATTGAAGAAAAAATGGCTTTATTTTGTTATTTTTATATTCCATTTTGTGAATTAACTTTTTCTCAGTTACAAAACAAAAATTTTGAATTTAGTTTTAATATTACTAAATTAAATATCAAATCATTGTTAGAAATGAGAGAATATTAAATAAGTGTGTTTTCCAAAATAAAATAAATTGTTTTCACTTATAATTAAATTAAAACAGATAAGCTTAATGTAATGATGTTGTGCAGAAGTTAGTAAACAAACTAATATAAAGCCAAGTTAAAAATAGCACAATAATTGATATGTTAACTGGAGGAAAGATTAAATTTAATGGTTTTTGGTCAGTTTTGTAATTCGGCCAGTGTTGACCTAGAAAGCCATTGTTATTAGAGCTGCAGCTGTTTAAATAAAAATTGCAAACAGTGATATCGAGAACAATTGCTAACGTGTAAATGTAGTGTTGGTGTGCACAGATAAAAACACCCGACCATGCAGGAACAAAGGCTTAAAATTAACATACAGTTATAGTAGAGCAGAATGCCGGATACCAATACGAAGACCACGACGAGCAAAACTAATATGAGCAGTAGAATAGTCGGCCGACACCAGGATATTAAGCAGGACTCCCTGGACGAGGGCGTTGCGGAGTTGGTGTCGGAGTTTAAGCACCATCCGCACGTGTGATTATCAACGGGAGCCGGCTGCTGTTGCAGATGGGATGTTCGGACTACGGTGCTGTCACCGGACGCATTCACCACGACGCCGCGGTAAACGTTCGCGCGCGGCACAAACCCATCTTCGTCCTCGTCGGATCGTAGATTGGTGTCGTTGTATACGCCGTAAGAGGCGACCATGCTGGCTGCTGAGTTTGGCCCACCGTTGTTGTATCTCATTATGGAAACTGGCCCTTTCTGTACTGCCTCGCCTTTTGTCTAGCACTCTCACATACCGTAACCAAATGGACGCTGTTCGTCACACGTTAACCGTACTAGTTCCTTACACAGACACGTCGCATTTCCGTTTGAATTTCACTTCGGCTTCGAACATTCTGCAGGTGAACTTTTCCGACGACATTTTAATTCATTGTCGGGGTGGTTTTAAAGAACGAACGGATATTTATCTTGCAGATGATCTGTGGAAAGAATATACATGTTAGTGGGGTTAAGGGTTGGGGGCGATAAATAACCACAACGACTTTTGCACGGCTACATGTACCACACACCACATATTTGCCAGGACCGTATCTATAAAGTTCATGAAAACTTCATTAAATGTCCTGAAAAAAATATAAAAATTTTCAGAAACACCATCTAAAATTTAGAACACGTATATGTTTTATCTGTGTTCCATAATTTTTTCATGAACAGGTATTAAAAATATAGGTTGTAGTGAAAAATCCCCCATTTTTATTTTATTTATTTAAGTACAAGGTAAATTATGTGGAGGTAAAAATTATTATTTTTGTATTCAATTAACTGAAATATCTCTATATTCATTGGTATTTTATGAAAGCATTCAAGTTTATTAAAACTTTCAATACATGTCCTGTAAAAAATATAAAAATTTTCAGACCACCATTCAAAATTTGGAACACGTATATGTTTATCTGTCTTCAATAATTTTTTTATCAACAGTTATTAAAAATGCAGATTATAGTGAAAAATGCCCCATTTTAGTTTATTTATTTAAGTACGAGGTAAATTAAATGGAGGTCAAAATTATTATTTTTGCCTTAACTAAAGTATCTCTGTATCCATTGGGATTTTATGAATGCATTCAAATTTCTTAAATCATTCATCAAATGACCTGTAAAAAATATAAAAATTTTCAGAATCAGCATTCAGAATTTAGAACACGTATATGTTTATCTGTGTTCAATATTTTTTCAACAGGTATTAAAAAATGCAGATTATAGTGAAAAATCCCCCATTTTTATTTTATTTATTTAAGTACAAGGTAAATTATGTGGAGGTAAAAATTATTATTTTTGTATTCAATTAACTCTATATCTCTATATCCATTGGTATTTTATGAAAGCATTCAAGTTTATTAAAACTTTCAATACATGTCCTGTAAAAAATATAAAAATATTCAGACCACCATTCAAAATTTGGAACACGTATATGTTTATCTGTGTTCAATATTTTTTAGATTAACAGCTCTTAAAAACTGCAGATTATAGTGAAAAATGCCCCATTTTATTTTATTTATTTAAGTACGAGGTAAATTACATAGAGGTCAAAATTATTATTTTTGTCTTAACTAAAATATCTCTGTATCCATTGGGATTTTATGAAAGTATTCAAATTTCTTAAATCATTCATCAAATGACCTGTAAAAAATATAAAAATTTTCAGAATCAGCATTCAAAATTTAGAACACGTATATGTTTATCTGTGTTCAATCATTTTTTCATCAACAGTTATTAAAAATGCAGATTACAGTGAAAAATGCCCCATTTTATTTTATTTATTTAAGTACAAGGTAAATTGTATGGAGGTAAAAATTATTATTTTTGTATTCAATTAACTGAAATATCTCTATATCCATTGGTATTTTATGAAAGCATTCAAATTTATTAAAACTTTCAATACATGTCCTGTAAAAAATATAAAAATTTTCAGAACCACCATTCAAAATTTGGAACACGTATATGTTTATCTGTGTTCAATATTTTATACCCCATTTCATTTTATATATTTAAGTGTAAGGTAAATTACATGGAGAAAATTATTATATTTGTAACCAGTTAACTGATTACGATTTTATGAAAGCATTCGAATTCTTCATCATTCATCAAATGTCCTGTAAAAAATATAAAAATTTTCAGAACCACCATCCAAAATTTAGAACACATACACGTTTAATCTATGTTACAATATTTTATTCATCAACAGGTATTAAAAAATGCAGGTTATAGTGAAAAATCCCCAATTTTATTTTAAATAAACAACCGAAATGGATTTGCAAGCTTGTTTGATAATAAACTAAAACTGGGGTGAAAAGCTAAATGTTTTAAAACGTTAAAAACGAGATCGAATATCATTTTTAAAGATGATCAGACGATTAGGAAATAGCAAAAGGTAATGATTAAATCATGGATAACCGTGGAGGAAGCGTTAAAAGTTGGGGCAATGATTTAAACATTAGGGAATCGCTTAAATGATAATTAAAAATGTATTGGAGTTGTTCTGAGACGTTGGAGAAAATGAGGTGGAACAATTAGGTAAGCTGAAGTCTGGGAATAAAACAAAACGAGATTTTGTCGGATGAAATCAGTTCGAAAGTAAACTAAATAATTTAGACCAGAAATAAATAAAGTACGTCATATTAAATTTAGCAAGGGAAAGTTTTCTTAATTGTTTAGTTAACGGGAAAGAGTAAGTCAAGACGGGCAAAAGGAGCCTGAGGACCAAAACGTGGCTCTAAGAAAATATAGCAAACGATAAATATTTAGTTAGGGCAGCAGCAAGTGCGACAATTTAATTAATTTCTTTCCTTATCGTAGTTTCTTAGCCGAAAATCCGACATTTTCCTGTGATATATTTCGTTTATTCGTGTTCAGTTAAGCTACATGACACTCCACTTGACACAGTGTTAACGACTTCACTTCAGGACAATCAGGTACCCACCACATTTACGTTTTAATACAATCGTCATTCTAATTTAGGACACATTTTAGTTTACTAAACTGCCAAGTTTTCATTTAATTAAACTTAAATAAGGTTCTGACAGAGCGTCTCTCCCTCAACTATACCACCTCTACTTCCCTACTAATCACTCTCAGACACATAAACTTATGCCAAACAATATTATTTCACTCCCCTTTATACTCATTTTCGATATACGACTGACGCCTGACTACTGTCTCCTTAATCCCGCCGCTTTTTCTCCGACAAATTGGAATTTATTACAAATCAACTAGACACATCCATTGTTTCCACCGAAAAGATCCTCCTGTCATAAATATGATACGCCCGGTTTTATGTTTTCAACTACCTATTTTCGTCTAAGCCCCATATAAATTTCGCTTACAATTAGTTTCTTTGCTCTACGAGCGAAAAAATCTGTGCCAGTCCACTGGCATTCTTGTGTTGGTTAACTTAAAACAATTTATAAAGTTGACATGACAGTGATAAAGGTGTTGTATTGTGGGTATATATCTTGCAGTGATTCTAATCGGTGTTCCCTGTATACGTATGGGCCGTTCTCTCTCTCTACCTCGCTCTATTTGCTTTACATATGTTACACTGCATTGTATTGATGACTATACTTTAGACAATTTATACCCCAAACTACCATATTGTTAATTATATCGCACCCGAGGCACGTCAATTTATATGAATATTTCATTTGGTGGTTGGCCGAAATTAATATAACGGGAAATAATTTTAAAATATTTTTTTCTTAAAATATAGTAACGAAATTTTGATATACCTCCACATTTTTTAAAATATATATTAAAAGTTTTATAATTTTTGAATGGGAGCCATGAAAGCTGAGCTTTCACTTAATATTTTTAAATTCATGATACACAAAGTACGTTATATTTTTGATTATTTATTATTTATTATTTAGCTTTAGCTTAAATGTTGATAAGTTTCAAAAAATAATTGAATTATTAGCATGTCAAAATATAATAAAACATATTTTCTTCGTTTTTAAAATTATCTGACGTTTTTGGAACTCTCTGACGGATTTTCAGTTAAGCTGAAGTTTGAAGAACATATTTAATAATTCATGAATTTTTTGTGCTAACCATATATTAAATATTTTACAATTTTATACAGGATTTTTAATGGTGAAATACCTATAAATATTATTTAGCTTCTGTTAAAATCTTGATAATTTTCAAAAAAAAAAAATAATAATTGTGTTAATGACAAGCCAAAATATAATAAAATATATTTTCTTCGTTTTTAGAATTATCTGAAATTTTGGGAGCTCTCTGATGGATTTCCAGTTAATATGAAATTTGAAAAACGTATTTGATAATTCATGAATTTTTTGTGCTAAAAATATATTAAATATTTTACAATTTTATGTAAGATTTTTAATGATGAAGTACCTATAAATGTTATTATTTAGTTTTAGCTTAAATGTTGATAAGTTTCAAAAAATAATTGAATTATTAGCATGTCACAATATAATAAAACATATTTTCTTCGTTTTTAAAATTATCTGACGTTTTTGGAACTCTCTGATGGATTTTCAGTTAAGCTGAAGTTTGAAGAACATATTTAATAATTCATGAATTTTTTGTGCTAACCATATATTAAATATTTTACTATTTTATACAGGATTTTTAATGGTGAAATACCTATAAATATTATTTAGCTTCTGTTTAAATCTTGATAATTTTCAAAAAAAAAAAATAATTGTGTTAATGACAAGCCAAAATATAATAAAACATATTTTCTTCGTTTTTAAAATTATATGAAGTTTTTGGAGCTCTCTGATGGATTTTCAGTTAAGCTGAAGTTTGAAGAACGTATTTAATAATTCATGAATTTTTTGTACTAACAATATATTAAATATTTTACAATTTTTTGCAAGATTTTTAATGGTGAAATACCTATAAATATTATTTAGCTTCTGTTTAAATCTTGATAATTTTCAGAAAAATAATTGTGTTAATGACAAGCCAAAATATAATAAAATATATTTTCTTCGTTTTTAGAATTATCTGAAATTTTGGGAGCCCTCTGATGGATTTTCAGTTAAGCTCAAATTTGAAATACGTATTTGATAATTCATGAATTTTTTGTGCTAAAAATGTATTAAATATTTTATAATTTTATCTAAGATTTTTAATGATGAAGTACCTATAAATGTTATTATTTAGCTTTAGCTTAAATCTTGATAATTTTCAAAAAAATAATTGGGTTAATGACAAACCAAAATATAATACAACATATGTTCTTCGATTTTAAAATTATCTGAAGTTTTGGAAGCCTTTTGATGTATTTTCAGTTAAGCTGAAGTTTGAGGAACATATTTAATATTTTTAAATTCAAAATAACATAAATATTAGTATTTATTGTATATTTTTTTATTATAATAATAATAAATAGTATAATAATAGATAAAACTAAATATAAGGATTTTCTGATTTTCAAAAAAATTATAAAATGAATAATTTAAACTGTAACCTTATTTTCCTGGATGAATTTATGTGGGCCATTTAATGATAAAACATTATTCTGTCACGAAATTTAAATACAAATATAACCTGTGTAAAAAATTGTTAGTAACAATCAAAAATATACTAAAATATATTACCTATTTAAAAAAAAAAATCAAAAATGTTGGTCAGCTAGTTTTATTAATAAAAGACCAATTAATGCAAACATTACATGTGCCATTTATGTAATAAACGTTGGCAACAATTTGTCGCTATCAAATGATCAGTTCTTTAAATAATTTATACCCGATAAAATTACCCTCAAGCCTCGTCAATTTACATGATTATTTCATTCCGTTTTAAATAAATAAAAATACTCAACAACTGTTTGTAGCGTATATATCTGCCTCAAAAATTAATATACGAATGCAAATTTGCCGTTTTGTTTTAAAAAACATTTTTCAATGCAATGAATTCATTTTATAAATAAATTACCAATTCGAATTAGCTGTTCCAATTCATTTTTTCAATTTAACCATTACACCAATATAAGTGTTAAATTTTTAAGCACCACGGCATAAAGCACATTAATTCGTTATGGATCCAATATGAAACTATTAACAAAAAAAAAAGTTGGTTACATTGTTATTGATACACGATATATGCATTAAAAACACATTTCGATAATGTTTCTCGTGGTACAGATGATACGTGAGTGCGTTTACAAAGAAAAAAAAAGAGTGGGGAAAAAGAAGTTGTCGAATTGTGTGATACCTAAAACCGCATGAGGTGGTGGCATTATAAAGGACAAACGAGGAAATGTAGTTGACAGGTCGTAGCCAGATGCTACAGAAAGTCTTCAACTTCTTATTTGATATTCACTGAGTGTACTCAGTTCATGTCTTGTGCACCACTAACTTGGTAAACATGTTTTCTGCCTTTGATATTGTCTTTACGAGCATAAAGGTGCGAAAGACAAAACCGTTCATGATTAATTTTTATCTGGGATTTAAGCAGCCACCCTCTGATGGAGCTAATTGACCACATTTTCGTGATGGGAATGACACATTTTTATACGGGATGCTCATGATGGCTGACGCAAGTTTTGGGGTCGAAATGAGGCAGACTGAATCCATTTTAAACGTTTGTCTCAAGAATAAATTATTATGTTTTCGGTGCAAATAACAAAATCATTCATAATTAATTTTTGTCTGGGAATTAAACGACCACGTCCTGATGAAGCTAATTAACCACATTTTCTTGGTGGTAATGGTAAATTGTTATACAGGAAGTTTCTGAAGGCTGAAGAAAGCTTTGAGGTCGAAATGAGAAACTGAATCAATTTTAAACTTTTGTCTCAAGTATAATTATTATGTTTTCTGTTAAAGTTTTCATATTTGTTGATATTCTAGAGTACAAAGATGCAAAAAACAAAACCGTTCATGATTAATTTTCATCTGGGATTTTGTCTGGGAATTAAACGACCACGTCCTGATGAAGCTAATTGACCACAATTTCTTGATGGCAATGGTGAATTGTAATTCAGGATGTTTCTGAAGGCTGAAGCAGGTTTTGAGTTCGAAATGAGCCAAACTGAATCCGTTTCAATCGTTGGTCTCAAGCATAACTTATTATATTTTCTGTCAAAATTTTCATACTTGTTGATATTCAAAGGCACAAAGTGGAAAAGATTAAACAGTCCACAATTAACTTTTGAGTGGGATTTAAACGACCATCTTCTGATGAAGCTAATTGACCACTTTTTCTTGTTTGCAATGGTAAATTGTTATACAGTTTTGAAGTCGAAATAAGGCAAACATCCGTTTTAAATGTTTGTCTCAAGTATAAATTATTATCAGTTTTCACTTAAAGTTTTCATAATTGTTGATATTCAAGAGCACAAAGGTACAAAACACAAATCCGTTCATGACCACCTTCTTGAAGCTAATTAACCACATTTTCTTGTTGGCAATAACAAATTGTTATACAGGAAGCTTCTGAAACCTGAAACAGGTTGTGAGGTCGAAACGAGACAGACTGAATCAATTTTAAATGTTTACAAGATAAAATATGTAACAGTAAATACTGTCCAATTAAAACAACAGTAATTGAATGTTTGTTTAAACATTCAATAATGCATTTAAGCACAAAATTAAATAAACATTTTGAGCAGATTCCCAACAATATTTAGTTATTACGTTATTTTTTGTTATAAAATTCAATAAAAATGTCATTTCAGAAAAGCAAACAAATATTATTCGTATCATCTTTAATAAGTGCATTATAAAGGAATGTTTATTAAGACACAACGTAACATAACAATTACAAAGAAGTAATTTCAGTCAGCTGCAAAACGAATATTAGTCTGGGAATAAGTTGTTTATTTTGTGTTGATGCAAGTAGATGCAATGTACTTTTAAAACTGTTTTCATATAATTTGGTTGAGATGCAAAGCAAGACGTTGAAAAGGAGATAGTCTACCGTGATGTATATTCCGTACACAATAATATTTTGATAAATTGTAAGCAAACAGATGAAATCAGTTGACATTGAAATGTGAGCCCCGCCGTTAGGATATAACTCAATTAAATTAGAAAATAACATCAGCACAACGTCTATTTATTATTTCACGCATTCATTAATAACAAACGATTAAGATATATATATGTATGTACGTTACAATTTATCAAAACATATTTAACCCAAATTACGTGAAGCTGTTATTCTCAACACGTTTTCGGTCCTTCTAAATTTCATTTTACAAATTGCATTTCCGGAATTTAAATTATACCCAGTTTAACTCGTCCTTATCAAATATTGGGCGCCACCTTTATCTTACTTTCATCCCGAACATCACCGTCCACATTACGTACGGAATTAACCCAGTTTTATTTTTCAAAAATGAAATACCGTACCTGCATTCAAACTTTACACGATTCCAATTTAAATTGTCGTCCATTAAATACGTGTACTAAACGTTTTAGTGGGCAGAAACGCGACAATATGTAAGTTTCAATCGCGAGGACACTTCATAGTGCACTAAATAGAGGAATTCATGTTGTATTAGTGCCGCCCGAAACGAGTACGTTCCACCCTTTGTCGATTTGAATGCGGCACAATTATCCACTGAAGAACGATTAAATGTTTTTTAAAATAAATACGGTTTGTGCAAGGAATTCGACGAAAATAAAACCATGCACCTTGTAACAATAACCAGTTTTGTAACGAAATGAGTCGCAGTTGAATTCTGGGTGGCACTTGGTGAGATAAATTTTGTTAATCTGATTTTATACTTGTTGTCACAAAGACAACGTATTATTAGGTACTGGAAATAGTAATCTACGTTTTTAAACATTTAACTTTAATAATAAATAATAACTATAAATAACTACCACCAGTAATCATCTATTCTAGTTTTTTGGAACTGAAGGGGAGATCAATCTTTGTTTTAACATCTTCTTCAGATTTTAACCGCTTATTATATAAAAAATTGGACAATAACACATAGAGAGATGTTTGGACTCTATGGTAGATGAGGAAGAACTTCCCATTTAACGTTTGAAAGGTTACTTTGAATCTCTAAAACAACATATTGGTCTTGGACTGTCATGAAGAAGTAGAACTTTTGTATTAACTAAAGAAGCTCGTCTTCCACTAAAAAGAATAAATGATAAGAGGGAAATGGAGAAATATATAGACTATATGTTAGATGAGGTGGAACTTCTCTTTTAACATTTTGAAGTTTTCTTTAGTCTCTAAAGCGACATATGGTCTTGGACTGTCATGAAGAAGTAGAACTTTTATATTGACTAAAGAAACTCGTCTTCCACTGAGAAAAATAAATGAAAAGATAGAAGTGAAAAAATATACAGACTATGTGGTAAATGATGTGAAACTTTTCTTTCAACATTTTGAAGCTTTCTTTAGTCTCTAAAGCGACATATGATCTTGGACTGTCATGAAGAAGTAGAACTTTTATATTGACTAAAGAAGCTCGTCTTCCACTGAGAAAAATAAATGATAAGAGGGAAATGGAGAAATATGTAGACTATATGGTGACGAGATGGAACTTTTCTTTTAACATTTTGAAATTTTCTTTAGTCTCTAAAGGGACATATGGTCTTGGACTGTCATGAAGAACTAGAACTTTTATATTGACTAAAGAAACTCGTCTTCCACTGAGAAAAATAAATGATAAGATAGAAGTGGAAAAAAAATATACAGACTATGTGGTAAATGATGTGAAACTTTTCTTTCAACATTTTGAAGCTTTCTTTAGTCTCTAAAGCGACATGTGGTCTTGGACTGTCATGAAGAAGTAGAACTTTTATATTGACTAAAGAAGCTCGTCTTTCACTGAGAAAAATAAATGATAAGATAGAAGTGCAAAAATATACAGACTATGTGGTAAATGATGTGAAACTTTTCTTTCAACATTTTGAAGCTTTCTTTAGTCTCTAAAGTGACATGTGATCTTGGACTGTCATGAAGAAGTAGAACTTTTGTATTGAGTAAAGAAGCTTGTCTCCCACTGAGAAGAATAAATGATAAGAGGGAAATGGAGAAATATGGTGGACATTTTAAAGCTTCAAGTGAGTCTTTAATACGATGAATCATGAAGAAACAGAGTGTTTTCTCTATTGACTAAGAAAGCTGGTCTTTTAAGTAATTTTTTCATTGCCAATTTCTGAACAATAGACAGTTCTATGATTTATTTGGCCTCTTGGTAGGTATTTAATTAGTAGAATTACACGTATAGTCCACCAAATTGTCATCAAAATCTTTCTTGGATTAAGGCTTATGTTAAGTCTGTTTCACGAGGTTTACGAGCTTCAACCCATTATCTAAACCAACTAGTAACAATATAAACAATAAAAGACTCATTTGCTTTTCGTGCAAGAAGAGAATTGACAATTATCAAATGTCTAATACTATTATCCTCACTTACTTTGTGATGAACAATTTGTACAACTTTTTGAAGAAGCTTTACACTTTCTAATGGATGATTCACCTTACTGGTTTATTTCCAAGCATGTTCTAAGAGTATTTTGAATGATAATTGCTTAATTTCTTTGTTGGTGCAGGTTTCAAGAGGACCTTGATATTGTTCACCTTTAATTCATTAATTGCCACTTCATCACTTACAGCACCTTCTCCAAAGACACTACAAATATAACGTGTTGCTTTAATTAAATTTTTGAACCCATAAATCAAACTTACATGATTTATAGCACTTGAATAACCTAATTTTTATTAAATACAATGTGGGGTAGACTAAAAAGCTCAGTTAGAAAAAGCTTTCAAAGAATATATATATAATTTAATATAAAAATGTTGAAATATAATATAAAAATTTGTTCAAATAAATCACAAACTAAAAAGTAGTAGTAGGATTTAAAAACAATAAAACATAATAGGAAAAGTATTTTATTTTGATATTTGTAACAAGTGGATAAACGTCAAATTTATTTAATCACGAAAAAGAAAACATCCGTAAAACTGCAAAATAAACTGAAACTCTAATTGCTCGGAGAAAATAGAGGGAAAAAGCTAAAGTGGCATGTTTAGTTTTAAGTATTCAACCTGGATTAATATTAGGACCACTTTAGTTAGTAGCTAGCCTAAAATATGAAATTAAATGGGCACATCCCCCGGGAGCTGATTCAAAGCGAATTATTAACAGCGTGACACTAACAAAAATGAAAACCTTGACGTTTATATCTCATTAAATTGAGTGAATAAATCCGGAGTTGTGTTATACGTCGAGGATTTTCCGGGTTTTTATTAAAAACAATCTTTTGGGACATTAGTAGTCTTCAAGTTTCATAAAGCTGATGCGTTAACTAATTACACTCTAGCAATGGCGTTGAAAACAAAACTCATAATACAATGTGCTCTTTCCATAATGTTTATTTAGCTAACTCAGAAACATTGTCGGGGCCGGGACACGGTGAAATTTCCCACTCTGCGGTTTTACAATAGCCTTAATCCATTATTACGAAAAACTAATGTGAAGTGAACAAAAAGCTGTCGCATTAAACTTTTCCTGAAAAATGAAAACTCTTTAGAGATGCTGTAAATTTTAGTAATGTCCATGAGGTGTCAAGCTATTTCTATTGTTTGATCTCGCTGCAGATAAGGAAAATTCTTTTGTATATAAATTATGACATACTTTTCGTCCTTTGACTTCCTCTTTATACCTTTTTCACTTCATTCACAATTACTTCGCAAATCAAAATTACTACTTTTATTCTGATGTTCAGATTTCCTTTTAAACTAATGCATTTTCAACTTGACTATAGTTTCAAAGATGTCACATCCGTTAACTATCTTTTTAACACAGAAATAACCATCCGGTTTCTCTCATCATCATAGATTTTTTTATTAAAACCTTAAGGTTACAAATCTATTGTCTTCAACCCAACATGATTCTTTACATAGAGTCTGACTTCTCTTAATTTAAATTTTATTTATGTACTTCATTCAGAGTTGATGTTAAGTTTGGTGCATCATTTTATAAGTGGCAGGGTCAATCACTTTTGATCACCCCACGAATACAAATACCGGTTTTAAAATTGAAACATCATCAAAATGAGGCAATTATTTATTTAACCCCAATCCTCAGCTTAACCCCGTAAAAATGTTGACTCATTAAAGAAAAAAAATAAACAAATAAATCAAAGGCAGCAAATTGAATAGTACACACGACCAAATAAACGGTATTAATTAACAATAAAAACTAGTTTCAATTAATTTTAAGCTCGTGAAACAAAATAATTCATTACGGGAACAGAATTACACTTAATGAGGCTGATAATATTTGGTTTGGAATGGGGGCAGTCGACGAGTTGAGCCGGGGATCCGCTGCGTCCTTCTTCTGGAAAAGGATGAGGATATTGCATGGCACTGTTATATAATGAAGAGTAATCAGCGGTGATCAATGAACCAAAGGCTTACATTCTGATGCAATGCAATGCACCGAAAGGGTAAATGTGTAACTCCCACATATTAAGCCTTAATGAGTCTGTACTATCTTAATGAACTACTTGGATTTATTCGCACTACTTTTATCTTGATGGTTGGGGGAACAATGATTTTATTTGTGCGATAGTGAATACATCATTTTGTTGAATTAATTGAAAGGACGACATGAATGCACTTGTACGGTGCGGACCCTTTATGCGACGCCATGAATAAGGTATAAGAAACTCAGGTGTTTCAGGATATTTTTATAAAGATTTCCAAGATTATATAATAAATCATTAAAAAGCATTTTTTAAGCAGCTGACGGTTGAGCCCATTTTCGAACGTGATGTTTGGTGGATGGATCACTGACACAAGCTTAATGTAATACCGGAATTTATTTGTACATCCTGCTATGATATTATATGAGATTAAAGCCTAATGAGATTTACCAGTGACGTCATTAACCTGTATCTCCAATTCAATGTTACAATGGGAAGGTGTCAATTTCAGTTCAGGGTAATCTTTATTCGAAACGCGCCACGCCAAAATTACCCAATACTGAAATTTAATATAAATTTATACGTAAAATGGACTCTTGCCTGGGAATTTTGCCATCGAACATCTGTTTTAAATTACACATTACTTACTTTGGATTTGTTAGGTATTTCACAGTTTTGTTGATGTTCACATTCAAATCAAGTGTCGCTAAAGCTTTTTGTGAATTGTATACTTGTTATAAATGGCAATAACAAATTTCTTTTGCCAATTGATAAAGTTTTCTAAACCAACTTCCAAACTTATGGAAGTTTTTCCAATATATCATAGGATTATGATTATTATGATAAAGTAGCATTCACGTGCTCTTTGTAAGAGGAAGTGACTTTTTGGTCATATTTTACAAAACAAATTTGGACTAATTAGTTTTTCAATTCAAGTTAAATCATAATTTATAATTTGCTTCAAAGTTATTCCCTCTCAACTTTTAGTCTCATTTAATGATTTCTGTAAGATTATTACTAGATTTTTTTAAGCGACTCCAGTAAAGAAAATAATCCTTTTAAATGTTATACTGAACATATTTTAGTTTTTATTGACATTTTTAGAGGGCGTCATTTGGAAATAATTATTTATGGTGGAAGTTTGTGTATATAAAGGCATCTTAACCTTTTTTCTTGTTAATTTGGGGATAACCATTGTCAGTGACTGTACATAATGTAGATCCTTATGTAAACAACTTTGTATTTTAGTAAATACTGAAATTTAATATAAATTTATACGTAAAATTGATTCTAGCTTGCAAATTTTGCCATCGAACATCTGATTTAAATTACACGTTTACTCTGGATTTGTTACGTATTTTACAATTTTGTTGATGTTTTACATTCAAATCAAGTGTCAATAAAGCTTTTTGTGAATTGTATACTTGTCATAAATGGCAATAACAAATTTCTTTTGCCAATTGATAAAGTTTTCTAAACCAACTTCCAAACTTATGGAAGTTTTTCCAATATATGATTATGATTATTATGATAAAGTAGCATTCACATGCTCTTTGCAAGAGCAAGTGACTTTGTGGCCATATTTTACAAAACAAGTTTGGACTAATTAGTTTTTCAATTCAAGTTATGTCATAATTTATAATTTGGTTCAAATTTATTTCCTGTAATTAGCTAAAAAATGACACACTTTATTCTCCACACTCAACTTTTGGTTGGGCTCATTTAATGATTTCTGTCAGATTATTACCCGATTTTTTAAAACGACTCAGTTAAAGAAAATAATCCTTTTTAATGTCATATTGAACATATTTTGCTTGTTTATTGACATTTTTAAAGGGCGTTACTTGGAAATAATTAATTATGGTGGAAGTTTGTATACATAAAGGCATCTTAACCTTTTTTCTTGTTAATTTGGGGACAACAATTGTCAGTGATTGTACATAATATAGATCCTTATGTAAACAACTTTGCATTTTAGTAAATACTGAAATTTAATATAAATTTATACGTAAAATTGATTCTGGTTTGCTAATTTTATCATCTGTTTTAAATAACACATTTACTTTCTATTTGTATTTTGTTGATGTTTTACATTCAAATCAAGTGTTACTAAAGTTTTTTGTGAATTGTATACTTGTTATAAAGGGCAATGACAAATTTCTTTTGACAATTGATAAAGTTTTCTTAACCAACTTCCAAACTTATGGAAGTTTTTCCAATATATCATAGGATTATGCTTATTATGATAAAGTAGCATTCACGTGTTCTTTGCAAGAGGAAGTGATTTTGTGGCCATATTTTACAAAACAAATTTGGACTAATTAGTTTTTCAATTGAAGTTAAGTCATAATTTATAACTAGCTCCAAAGTTATTCCCCCTAATTAGATAAAAAATGACTCACTTTCTTCTCCACAGTCAACTTATTTCACAGTCAGATTATTTCTGGATTTTTTTTAAGTGACTCAATGTCATATTGAATATTTTAGTTGTTTATTGACATTTTTAAAAGGCGTCCCTTGGAAATAATTAATTATGGAGGAGCTTTATATACATAATGGCATGTTCAATTTTTTTGTTTTGTTAATTTAGGGAGAACCATAATATACATAATGGCAAACTTACGTGGATTCTTATCTAAACAACTTTGGATTTTAGTAAATACAAATATGCTACCGCCAGTTAAAGGTTAAAAGACATATTAGATGGTAGACCAGGCTCCCCCATAGTACTAAAAGGTTAATAATATAGTAGACAGTTGCGGTAAAACCTTTTCTATGACCTGATGCGATAAGGTCTTTGCTTTGTAAGCCAGGAATCGACTGGCTAACAAACTGCTCCTGAGCTCGCTTGCACCGCCACATTGGCACTGTTATGTCACTGCACTTGCAGCAAATCTTATGCTGATCCCGATCTTGAATAAATACTACTACATACAAGATTGCTAATTTAATCTTCGACCCCATATGCAGATACCAGTACACAATCCTTGAACATATTCTGAATTTTGATTCAATAAATTATGTATCAGATCCAATTCCGAAACAGATACGGTTATTGGCGGATTATTTCTCTATGTTCACGGAGCCAGTCAAATCTATTCGTAATCATTAAGCCCATCGCAACGTTTAATCCCCGTTTAGTTTAAAATTCCGTTCAGCCCTGCGTTGCCCTTCATAATACAAATACGATATCTGGCAAACACACGACGTGGTGTAATAAAGATTGTGCCGAAACTCAAACGGCAAGTTTAAGGTAAAAATCATGCCCCCGTATTTGTCTTGGGCGTATTTTTTACCCCCGCAGTTTGCATAGACATTGTTAGGGCCCCTCATAAAATATCAGGTTTCCGCCATCCTTTCTCGTTTTATTTTCGATTCTTTTACTCCTCACACACATGTATTCAAATTAGGAAATGTCGATAACACACTTTTCTTTTAAGTTAACACGAAATCTTTTTGCGGGGAGAAAGGAAAAAAAGTGGATGTTGCGTTTTAATTTAAGTGTGGCCCCGGGGATGATGAATAATTGGAATTGATTTTTGTTTGTGGCGATAAATAAGATGGAAGGGGTGTTGGAGAAATGAACGGTGAATAATTAAAGAGGTTGTTTTAAGAGTTTATTAGAGTTGGGTAAATTCTAAGGGAAATCAAACTTTATTATTGACTATAGCTACGTTAAGATAGCTATTTAGGACGCGCAAGATCGATGAATACGTTACATATAACCTTAATAAATTGTGTCAGTAAAGCTTAGCCTAATTAAGCTTTTGATATCCCATTAAACGTACATTTACTCAAACTTACTAAATTTTACTGTACATTTACTATTGTAATCAGCATCATTGATTACCATTTCAGACTCCATGTATAAAATATATTCAGCTCTGGCTAATATTACAAGTTAAATCAAGTTTTAAATGGGAAATTATTGCACATACGTCGTATTGTTTTTCTAATTTGTTGTTAAAATATGTTTGGTTGTTTGTAAACAGAATTTATACCATACATAGACATAATTTTAATTGGTAGTTTCGAAGCAAGTACATTTACATTTCGTTGTAACGTGATTAAATAATGAACGTTGTTTATTACTATGCAATTTGTATAATTTGTTTTCATGCGGAAGGGTACAAATATCAATAACTTTTCCCACCAACTAGCTATTCACAAACTTGAATTAAATTCTGATGTTTTAACATCATTTTAAAACCAATCTTTTTTCATCAATTTCTCCTCTATTCCCGAAATTTCTATTACTAGTTTATCCTAGATTTATACAAAATTTTAATTATTTCTTTTAAACACTAATATATCCCTAAACTGTTTTTGAGGAATGTCCTTTCCCTTTCATTGTAATAAGATTAATTACGACTACCTAAATTTTAAATGAACTTTTTATTTTTACAATTGAATCTGGAAGTTCTTAAAAAGTACCTCCAAAGGCAATATGGTTTAAGTTAATGTAATAACTTGTCTCCCACCTTTCACATATGAGTCTTATCTTAAATTGCCTTTTCCAGAAGATCAAAAGAAAATTTTATCATATCGTTCATTTTAATTTTAAACTCTAGTTGAGTTTTAATGGAAATTTTCTAATCATCAATCTCTCTGAGACGCATTCCTTCAAATTTCAAACCAAGGCTTTCAATATCCTGAAGAGTTAAAAGACATACATACTATTAGGCCAAGTAATCAAGTAAGACAGAACGAAACTGGAAAATTCCTGCGAAGCTTTCGTATCGAGTTGCTGAATTTATTGACTGATTAAAATATATGATAACAGCTAAAGCACCCGATGTAAATTACACTAAATATTAATGAATGTCTCTTTTTTGGTTGCAGCTGTAATTTTATTAGTTTGGAGTTTTTAAAAAAGTAGCTTCAGCTGGAAATATAGTTTATATTAATATAATAACTTGTCCTCCCACTTTTGATACGTGTGTCTAATCTTAACTGCATTTTCCAGGATATTAAAAAAAAAATTTATCACATTGTTCATCTTAAACTTAAATTCTAATTGTTTTTTAATGGGATCATTCCTTCAAATTTCAAAACAAGACCTTCAACATCCTGAAGAGTTAAAATATATACATACAATTAGACCAAGTAATCAAATAAGACAGACCAAAACTGGAAAATTCCTGCGAAGCTTTCGTATCGAGTTGCTGAATTTATTAACTTATTAAAATATGTGATACCAGCTAAGGCACCCGATGTAAATTAAACTAAATAATAATGAATGTCTCTTTTTTGGTTGCAGCTGTAATTTTATTAATTTGGAGCTTTTTAAAAAAGTAGCTTCAACTGGAAATATAGCTTATATTAATATAATAACTTGTCCTCCCACTTTTGATACGTGTGTTTAATCTGAACTGCATTTTTAAGGAGATTAAAAGAAAATTTTATCACATTGTTCATCTTAAACTTAAACTGTAATTGACTTTTAATGGGATCATGAAAATTTCTGGAAGACATTCCTTCAAATTTCAAAACAAGACCTTCAACATCCTGAAGAGTTAAAAGACATACAATTAGGCCAAGTAATCAAATAAGACAGAACAAAACTGGAAAATTCCTGCGAAGCTTTCGTATCGAGTTGCTGAATTTATTAACTGATTAAAATATGTGATACCAGCTAAAGCACCCGATGTAAATTACACTAAACATTAATGGATGTTTTTTCTTCTTTGAAGCTGTAAATTTATTAGTTGTTTGGAGTTTTTTGTGGCGGGGAGGTGAGGAGGAATGCCGAAGGCTTGTACAATACAAGAGAACAGAAGTAAGGCGCAAACGGCGGGCAAAGGCAACGCAACGCAAGGTAAGGAAAAGCATGGCAAATAACTCAAAGACAGGAGAAAAATACTGAGATAAATGGTGCATGACACGGGGCAAGATTGATGGCGAACGGGTGCCGGGTGCTGTTGCGGTGGAGAAAACGCACAGACCGGTGGTTGATTTTGTTGGCCGGGGGTGTTCGAGGGTGCCAGTTCCGAAGATACATGTGTCGATGTGAAAATACATGAAGTGTGCAGGAATTCAATACTTATAGCACTATTGTGGTACGGAATGTTGTTATGTTCATTTCACCATTCACTTCAGACCCCATTTCCCCCAACAGTTTTGAATACCAATGGAAAACCCTTCGATGTATAAGCCTTTTATTAGATATAAATCAAAAAATATTGCGCACACACACAAACACACGTTCGTGCACGTTTACAGTTGCAATTAATCGTTGGACGCGGAGGAGACGAATTGTTTTGAATTCTTTGAACCGGCAAATGCGGAGAAGATGGAGGAATGGAACGGAGAGGAAATGGGAAAAATCAAGAAAAGAATTGAATTATTTTATTATAAATTAAATGAGGGAAAATCTGGACCCCGTGAAATGGTCAAGAAGTTATTTTGAGAAAACCACACGAAAACCTATAAATATATATTAAATAACAAATGTAAAAAAAACAATTTCTTATATATTAAAACTTCTGAAAAACCTTACTTGCAATTTATTAAATTTTTTATTCTAGAATTAAATTTCAAAACTCAAATATTTTAATAAATTTATAAAAATAATTATGAAGATTCATAAAAATATGTAATAACGTTTCCTTTAAAATTAATTAAGTGAATTTACTATTACGATGTAAAATAAAAATCTGTAAAATTTCATCAAAAGTGAGCGGTTATAAAATTTTAAAATTAGTTTAATTTTCTAGTCAACTACATAAAATATTCAATATTTTCAAGTACTTATAAAATATTTTTATAACCAAAATTATATTTAAATTTTGAAGTAGATTTATAGTTACTTTTTAGTACTTTTAATTAATCTAATTAAATCTTCTAAAACCTCTAGTTAATTTTTAATATTAAACTCTTGGAATTTTATTCATTTTAATTAAATAATTAATTAATAAATTAGTATGTGATATTATAAGAAAACTTTTAGTTACTTTTTTATATTCAATTTTTGGCATTTTACTTAATTTAATTTAGTAAATAATTAATGAAAAACTATAAAAAAAAACTTACAGTTACTTTTTAATATTCAGCTCTTGGTATTATAATTAATTTAATTAAATAATTACTTAATAAATTACTGCGTGTTACTATAAAAAAGTTACTTCTCAATATTCAACCCTTCTCATTTTATTTATTATAATTTAATTAAATGATTATTGAATAAATTACTATGAAATATTATAAGAAAACTAAGATTAAAAAATAATATTCAATATATTTAACCTTCATAAAATTTCATTAATTTATTCTTTTTATTCCATGTATTATTATTTCAATTTCACATTAATCTTACTAAAATATCGAATGCAATACTATACATAATTGTTGTTTTTTTTTAAATTAACAATTTAATATTTATTTCTATATAAATTTTATACTGTTGTATTTATTCCAACATGTAAAAATATTATTAATGGCACATTTAAAATAAAAATAAAGTTAAATTAAAACCTCGTAAAATTTTACAATTGTTTTATTATAAAAATGATTTACTAAATATTAAAAAAAAGTTATTAATATGTATAAGCTTCATAAAAATATTTTTATGAGAACTTTATTAAGCAGCCATTTTTAAAACTATTGATATGTAAATTATTAAAGCTTTATTCGAATTAAATATTTTAATATCGAAACTGAGTACATAAAACTTTTCATAGTTCGCAGTAACTATACATAATTTTTATGTCATTGTTTAATTTTTATAACTAGTTTATCAAATATATATTAATTTAATTATTGATTTGAATATGTGTAAAATAGGTAGGATTAATTAATGTAATTTTATACAAATAAAAGATGATAAAATATTCGAATTTAATCCATCAAATGATTTGAATAATCTGTGTGTGAAAATGTAACAATAAAAACTAAAATTAGGAAAATATTCAATACATAAAAACACTATTTACCACAAAAGTTTTAAGATTTAAAAAAATATAGCTACTGTAAAATGAAAAATGTCGTTTGTGAATTAAGCACTCATAAAATATAAAAAACTGTCTCATTTTCGAAACCCAACAGCATAAAATATCCAATATTACAATATTACGAAAAAAAAAGAAAGATTCATTAAACAGTTCGAAACGAATCTAATAATTCACGACCGCAACGTATAAAGGGCACAACGATGATGGTATTTCTTGAGTAAAAGTGGTTTAAAATGAAAAGTGAAACATTCCAGCACAGCTGTGATATTCATTGATTTTTGACAGTTACTCCAAGCTACTTCAACAAATGTAACCGTTATTGTTTGTTGTTGCCAATAGTCATAGAATTTTCAAAGCGATATCATAAAAATGTGTAACGTCTTGTTTGCTATTCATAAAACGTCTTCAGGTTTTAAATTTACACCTTAAACACTATCATAAACTATAAACTGAGTTTATTATACTGTTTAATGGGGTGAATTATATTTAATAATGGTTTTATGTGCTTCCTCCCCCGTGCACGTAGTACCAAAATGGAAATATTCATAGGAAAAATTCGGAATTAATTATTGAGCAGCAGTAATGACATAATTCTCAAAGGATTTAACTTATTTGTATGTCAAACATGTTGATGAATTATTTATAAGGCGGGATAACATGTGAATGATCACAACGTTCACCATGTCATCAAATTGCTCGTGAGTAATTTTAATCTCTTCTTACAACGAAACTTAGCTACACACACACAATGGATTGATTATTCCCTGTCATTAATCAAAAATGATCTCTCTTATCTCAACATACTATAGTAAGCATTTTTGTTTCCAACGAAATTGGTTCAGCAATCCCAGTTAATTAATAATAGATGAGCTGTCTGTGCATTAAAAAACAAAAAATAATACTAGCAACAAAACATAGATGACAAGGAATCTAACTAATATTTCCCCATGTTCTATTCAATTTTATCCGTACACCTTGACTTGAAAGGATCCTTTGCCATCATGGAGATAATACACACTTTATGCTGGCTGCAACATTGAAATTTTCAATATAAGTTTCAGCCAATGCTTTTACAACAAACATCACTTTTATCGCAATACGGTTTTTAATTAATTTATATAACCGACGTAATTTAAAAATAATGCTTGCTGACGACATTTACCGCCGATATGATATTTTTATGATCTGATGCATGTTTCGTAAAATCGATCGTCTTTCATTCCACAATATAAGTATTACATTTTGATACACATTGTCCTCGAGGTTACACGTGTGTGTGTGTGTGTGTGTGTATCTTCAAAATATTTTTTTATGTCTTGTACCTGTCCAGAATAAATATTCCCTGAGCGAATCATTTTTTACATTCTCGTACGTCTGAACAGTTTAGTTTTTCAGGGCCCTAAAGTATTATATCTAATTTTTTTCATCATCCGGTGGGTCTACAGTGTGTCCCAAAACGTTTTATTTTGGTTGTTGTGAGATTATCCGGACTGGAGACACAAAAACTGACTTAAGAAGTTGATTGCTCAAAAACGCATTTTGAAATCTATGACCGTTTCTGAAATATCCACCAAAACTGACAACTTTTATTCATTTTATTATTATTTTTTATAATAACTGTCTACAGATACTTTGTATTATAAGATAATTACGTCAAAAAATAGATTTCCAAATTTACCAAAAGAAATATCATTATATGTGGTATAATAACATATCTTTAGGTGAAATATTACGTTATTTTTAATTATCTTGTTTCATAGTCAATAACATTAATTATCTCAAAAATTACCAGAGAAATAAAATTAGCTAAACTCAATAAAAGTTACCATTACAAATAAAAAAGTTTTCAAATTATAAAGATATATTGTTTTTTGAAATAAGAATCTTTCAACAAAAATATATAGTTTTAGATATAAGAAACTATCTTTAGTTGAGATATAACATCTTTTCTGATAAATTTAGAGATATTTAATATTGTCGTCTATAAAATACATGGAAAATAGTATTTTTATAGATAATTATGTTAAGTATATTTATTAAATGTGATATTTGACAACCATTGAAAATTTGTTCGAAAACTAGTAATTATATCTCTAGTTTTTATGATAACATTAATTATCTCAAAAATTACCAGAGAAGTAAAATTACATCTTAACTAAACTCAGTTAAAATTTCCATTTCAAATAAAAAAGATTCACATATCTCGAATTATAAATGAAGACTATTAAATGTGACATTTGACAACCACTGAAAATTTGTTCCAAAACTAGTAATTATATCTCAAATTCTTATGATATTAGTGAATAATAAATTTGGTTTTTGAAAACATAAATTAATTGAGTTACACTCTCTATGTTTCATTGTCAACTACATCAAGTATCTCAAAATTTACAAGAAAAATTAAATTATATCTTAACTAAACTCAATTAAAGTTTCCATTTCAAATAAAAGAGTTTGACATATCTCAAATTATAAATAAAGACTATTAATGTGATATTTGACAACCACTGAAAATTTATTCCAAAACTATTATATCTCAAATCCTTATGATATTACTGAATAATAAATTGGATTTTTAAAACATAAATTAATTCAGTTAAAATCTCTATGTTTCATAATCAACAACATTAGTTATCTCAAAATTTATCAGAGAAATGAAATTACATTTTGGCTAAACTCAATTAAAGTTGGTATTGCTAATAAAAAATTTCACATATCACAAATTATAAAGACATATTGTTTTTGAAATAAGAATCTTTCAACAAAAATATATAATTTGAGATATAAAAAAATATTTTCAGCTGAGATATAATAAGGTTTCCGATAAATTTGAGATATTGTCATCTATATATATATATATATATATATATATATATATTGTTCGAAAATATCTCAAATTTTTATGAGATTAGGGAGTAATAAATTTAGTTTTTAAATACATAAATTAATTGTCAATTACATTCTCTATGTTTCATAGTCAACAATATTAATTATCTTAAAATTTACCAGAGAAATATAATTACGACTAATCTAATCTAAAGTTACCCTTTTAAATAAAAAAGTTTCACGTATTATCTCAAATTTTAAATACATAGTTTTTTAAAATAAGAATCTTTCAACAAAAATATATTTTTAACTGAAATACAACATCTTTTCAGATAAATTTTGAGATATTTAA
Organism: Aethina tumida; assembly: GCF_024364675.1. Taxonomy (NCBI): domain Eukaryota; kingdom Metazoa; phylum Arthropoda; class Insecta; order Coleoptera; family Nitidulidae; genus Aethina; species Aethina tumida. The sequence goes on along the minus strand of NC_065435.1, from coordinate 6,675,781 downwards.
TATTGTCATCTATATAATATAGAAAATAGCATTTTTGATAGGTAACTATGATAAGATTATCAAATATGATACAACTGTCACTAAAAATTTGTTTGAAAATTAGAAATTATGTCTCAAGTTTCTGAGACATTCCCAATTATCTTATAAGTTTTATAAAACTACATAAAAAGTCTATGTAGAAATTTTTTACTATTTCACTCAATTTTTGTCTGTGCGGTCTGAAAATACCGGGACAAAATTAACCAATTTGGGACACCCAGTACACACATGATAACGTTCGGCGATCGAAATTGGCAATATTTTTACGTTGCAATAAATTGCGGACATAAGACATTCGGTTTAATTAGTACAATTTCTTGCGGTAACAAGCCTCAAGTATTTCGACCGGGCTAAGGTTTGTGTCGGTGACAGCAATTGATGACCAACCCTCTTGTTTCAATACCGCAGGAATATGCCCATTTGTTTTGTTTAATTAAACGCCCCGAAAGTTCCGTTGACACCGTGGATTTTTCCGCAGTAACCATCCGTAACATCTGTTTGTCATTAAAAGTGATAAAAGTGATAAGATTACTGAATTTATTAGTGGCGATGTTTTTCGCGTGGCTCAGCAGAAAGTTTTCGAGACCTTTGCGAAATAAATCTATTTATTTTACTTCCATTACTTACAGCCTCACAAGCCGAACGACAGCGAGTATCTTATTTGATAGGCCACTGCTAGTGCGGTTGACACTTTCCTTATAATTTATCATCTTTCTTTCAACAACTTTTCTTATTGCATTTTTTTTTCTGGGGCAAATAAAATGTGTCTTCTACAATTGTTACGCTCGTCCCTTTTTCCCATTTAACTAATATCGGATCGTTGTGTTGTCTGTTTTACATGTTCATCAATTTAAATTTATACAAATACTAAATCCTAAATGTGCAATTACATATTGAATTGATTAAATAATTTCATTAAACCGTTCATGATTTTTGCTATTAATAAAATGTTAAAAAATAATTATTACTGGATGATAATTTGACTCAATTGAATAAATAATTGTAATTAATATATAATACTTGTTAAATAATTATTTTTTTATACAGGTTATTAATAAACTATGACTTCATGTGGTTTCAATTTCAATTAATATTATTTGAAAATTATTTTACACGACTGTAATTTAATAAATTTTATGATTAAATAATTTATATTATCCATAATTTTGTTTTTGATGTCTAATTTTAATAAGCTTTTATTATACATGGTGTTTCTAAATTAGGTGGGCAAAGTTTGGGAGGAGGTGAAATGTGTTCAAAAATGAAAAAAAATCTTAATACAATTTTTTCCTAAACTTTCTCCTAAAGAAAATACAGCCCCTAAATTTAAATTTTATAAATTTTTTCCTAATATTTTCGTAACGTTAAATTATTCTAAAATACATAGCAACAATTCATGTGCCATAGTGATACAGTGGCGTAGATTGTGGGGGTTTCCCTCTTTTTTTGTCCTATTTTTTACGCCACTGAATATTTTATAAAACTATTCATATTCTATGCACAGTTAGAAAGGAAAAAGTTTGTCTAGATTAATTTTGTTTATCACAGCCGTTTTTGAGATATTTCAGATTTAATGTTCCCTTTAATTTTGTTCAAACATTAAAAGTGATATATCTCAAAAAAGGCTGTGATCATGTGATCAATATTATTCAAGAACACCTTATTTCTTCTCTAACATATCAAGATAACTTTTTTTCTTCTAATCAAATTTTTTTCTGAATAAAAATAATATATTTCAGTTTAAAAAAAAAAAATACCTGAACATATTTTTATATAAAAAATCGTTAACATAAAAATCACGTTATAATGTTATTTATTTTACATACATATTTATTTATTAAAATTACATTAAATTTAAAATATGCACCGTCGCTATTTTTATTTTTTTTATTAAACTGCATATTTTTAGTCAATTTGCAGTAAATAAATTCAAATTGTGGCTGTCAATAATTCCTGAAATCCGTTGTAAAACAAAATTATAGACAGGTTAACATAAACATCGATAAAAGCCCATATAAAAATCATTTTCGCAATTTTATTCGTATCGGTTCGTACGATTTTTACGTGCAAATTCGTTGAAATATTCGAACGCACGTAACAAGTCTGATAAATAAATATAAACTGCCTATATTTTAAAGCTAAGAGCTTTCAGCAGTACCAAACATTTTGAGGAAACTAATTAAAAACTTTATAAAGCTTTTTCAGGCTTTTATTAATAGTGTGAATTTTAATGAATTTTTCTTTATATCTAACAAAGATAAAACGTTATTGTTCCTGTTATTTGAGTATAAGTAAAAACAACTTTTGTCGCCTCAAGAGCTTTTTCTTCTCACTTTTATTCACGACAGCTCAATAAAGTGGCAATTTTATAACAGACACTCCGTATGATACATATATCTTTTAATACCTGAAAACTCATCATTAAAATATATATAAAAAACCCGTGTGAAACAACGATCCGTGCTGAATGCAATAATGCGACATTTCAAAACGGATTGTGTCTGTATAAGTAAGTTTTCAGCTCGTGAGATTCGCGCATTCGAAACGACCGAGTTCATATAATAACGGCGGGGGAGGGGGTTTGATGGGGGGTTTGTAGAGGGATGACAATTATTTAAACACTTTTTTTGTCATGGCGAGCACCCAAAAATCAATGGGGCCTGCATTCGCTGCAAAGTACTTAATTAAACTTGAAATATCAATTGAATCGGGTTTCGGGAGTTATAAGTTTCCGATTTCTGATTGCTTGGAAGTTTAATGAATTTTTGGCAAAAATGAATATAATTAAGAGTGGTAAGTTGGTTCGGCGAGAGCGGGGGAGGCGACGACGGTGGGGATCGTTTTAATAAATCTCTGTTTTGTTTAATGGCACGGCCAACGAATTAATTTAAATTGGTCGGAATGTCGAAAAGGAATAGTTTGCACAAAACGTACATTTTTTTTTTATTTTTTGTTTTTTGTTTTCTTGAAAAGATTTTATTAGGCGAAAATTTTACGTTTACTTTTATGAAACAAATATTTATATCGTAACGTATTTTGATTATTTTATGACACAGGAGTTTTTAATATTTAAATTTATATTTGAAAGGTTTATGAAGCTTTAAAATTAAATATGTATATGACAACTTTAAAGCTTGCATTAATATTCATTTAAATTTTAAAAGACTTTAATAAATATAGAAATTTAAAATTTATGGGAAGCTGACAAATCATTCAATATTAAAATAATGGACATATTGTTGTACTACATTTTATATAAAAATAAATATTACAACTTTAATGAAGTTGATTGTTTTCTTATTAAAAATTAAGGTCAAAATATTATTGATTATCTACCACGAAATTAAAAATATTTACCACCAAAATCAATTAATTAAAAAATTTTGATTCAAAATAATTAATTTTAATTTTAAGATTACATGAATATTAGAAAAAAAAATGAATAATAATAATATACATTTACATTGTTGTATGATATTTTAATATAGAAAAACTATTTTCTATTAGTAAATATAAATATAAAAATATTGAAAAATATTTTTTATCAATAAAATATTATTTATATTTCAAATATATTAAAATACTCTGAAAACCTTTTTTAATTAACTAACAACTTTTAAATATATATTAATAACTAAAGACATATTAAAAATTTTAAATTATTTCTTAATTTTGGAAAAATAGTAATAAAAAAATATGTGTACATACATATAAAATCTTTTTCAATTAAAAGTTTTCTTAAAGTTTTATATTTTAAAAAATTAACTGATGATATATTAAAATTTTGTAAATTACTTTACGATATTGAATAAAATCTATAAATAATCAATAAAATTATTATTACAAAAAATTTAAAAGATTTATTTCAATTAAAAATTTTCTTAACAACTTTTATTAAAAAAAATCCTTTTAAACATAAATTTTTAACGAAACAGATTTAAATTTTTAAATTTCTTAATATTCGAAAAAATTCTCTAAATAATTATTAAAAAAAATCCTTTTCAATTAAAAGTTTTTTTAAGCAGTTGTACATTTTAAAAAATTAACTGAAGATGTATTTAAATTTTTAAATTATTTTTTGATATTGATGTAAATTATAAATAAAATTATTAGTATAAAAAATATTTTTTATATTTTTAAGTCTTATTACTTTAAATATTTTTTCAAGTTTTCTTAACAATTTTTATATTAAAAAAAATACTTATTTTTAACTAAACATGTTTAATTTTTTTAATTATTTCTTAATATTGGATAATTATTAAAATTATTAATATAAAAAATATTTACATATATTATTACTTGAAAAGTCCTTTACAATTTAATATTCACTTTTATACTAAAAAAAGACGTTTAAACATATATTTTTAACTAAAGAGATATTTAATTTTTTAAATTATTTAATATTAGAATTTCAGTAAATAGTAGTAGTAGTAGTATAAGTAAGTATACAAAAAATAATAATTAATTTTTGAAATAAAAATATTTAAATTTTAACATATCTAAATTTATATTTAAAAGGTTTATTATTTAAAATTAAAAATGTAAGTTTTAAACGACTTTATGAAGAAATGACAATTATTTAGTCTTAAGATGATTAAAATATATTATTTTAATTAAGAAAAAAATAACATAAATCCTAAAAATTTTCAAACAACTATATATGTTTCAAATTAAATAATTACAACTCAAAATATTATATATTATCAAAATTGAAAACTATTAAATTTATAAAATAATTAATTTTAAATTAAATATTATTTGAATATTATTGCAGTTTAAATTAAAGAAATATTTATTTTTAAATTATTTTTAAAAATGAAAAACTATATTTCCAACTAATTATAAATATAAAAATTTATTTTTTGTAAATAAATAAAATTATATGTAAAAGGTGTACAGTTTAAAATTAAATATGTATATTGTTGTGTTAATTTTAAACCTTGCATTAAATTTAATTTAATTTAATGTTTTAAAAGACTTGTTTAATAAATATATAGATATGAAATTTATGGGAAACTGACACACCATACAAAATGTATTCATATTCTAATGAATAAATGGAATAATGGGTCTATAGATGTAATTACATTTATACTATATAGACAAGCGAGAACTAAATATGACAACTTGAATTAATTTTTGACTGAATTGCTAAAATATATTTAAACATAAAAATATAAATTAAATGTTTATTTTATTATTAACGTTCCAATTACAGCATCAAATAATTTGCCAATTAATTATCAATATATACTTTGAAACAAATATTTGTAAGTAAACGACATAAAAATGAGATAAGTAAGTGAAAAAAGTTGTTTAATCAAAATGTCGCTATTAACCGTAAATATTTATATACTTGCATAAACAGAGGAAATAAGCAATATAATGAAGAGTGGGGGCGTATAAGACTTGCGAGAGTTAAGTTCACCCCCTGAGACTATTGCAAAAGTTACAACATCCTTTTTGGCTTGTAATTTCATGCTTTTTTGATTTAGTTAAACATATTACGGAAGTGCTTTTATAAATCGTTTGTGCCCGCCTTATTATGTTGTAGCTGGATTGTATCATTATGTTGCAGTTATAAAACAATAATAATTTAATGGTGAATTGATTGGCCGTTTAGTTTAATTGAAAAATAACTTGTCCTGTACAGACTGAGCAATAAGGAACAAATAAATAGGGGCGTGAAATTTACCCAAAGTATGTTTTCACACTCATAACTTTAAAAGCGTTTTATCTGCACGTTGTAGTAATTGATTTCGCTCTCCAATTATTCGACTTTGTAAAAGTCATTTACATATACCCTATTATCTTATGTGAGTTTGCTAAAGTAGTAAAATTTACTCTCGTTCAAAGTTTATGATATACCCGTACTCCCGGTTGTAGAAAATAGTCCTAAATTGCTGGTATTAACCGGATGAACATTATCTAAATCCGCGAAATTTTATATAAAGATATTTAATTAAGATATTCTCTTTAAAAAGCTCATATCGGGGTTTTTGTCTGCCGAAATTGATTTCTCAATCTGCACCCAAATCCTTTTTATGCATGACACAAATGGAATGGTTTTTTGAGTTTCTCCAAGTTTGGGCCATTGATAATAAATCCAAACTTTAGCCACTAAAACGTTTTGTAAATTAATATTGCGATCTCAACCCGGTGTATAATGTAACATAATTCAGGATAAGATTATTTTATATATGACAGGAGCGTTTTCCAGAAGCTTTTCCAGATAATTTACGAAACCCGCCTATCAGGACATAATCCCCGGTAATACTATTTATAGAAAACCTTCGAAAATTTCACATTTTGGATCGATGAGAAAACAACAACCACAAAAAAACACATCAGGAACTGATACCGCATTTATTTTCGGTGTAGGTGTTTAGGATTTAATGAATTTTATTGTCTAGTAAAATATATGTGGCGAGGATTTTCCCAGGGATTGGGTCGCACATAATGCAAGATGTGCTGTATGTTAAAAACGACTTTTTATTTCGACTTACATCCTTAATCCCTTAACCAGCCCAAAGTGGACATAAATAAATAATAAAGAATCGTGTGTGTGTGTGTGTGTCTCCCCGGGAAAGTAGTCGTGTTTATGGCCCGAATAAAATAAAAAAAATACTAACCGAATAAATTAAAATTTAACGAATTAGTCACTCGTGAGATACAGTTTTTAAAAAAGTTTTTAAATAAATTGTCGAATAAGGGAATAATTGTGTTTTAACGTTTGAACTTTGGACGACATTTCGTTTTTTTTTTCTGCACCGCTCGACGATTTCTTTTTATCGCTTGATTGGAATAGTAAGATTTGAAGGGTGAAAGGATGTAATTGGGTAAAGGCTTTTTTTGTTGCTGTTTCTGATTTCGAGAACACCCACATTTTTTGCTCGTTTAAACACCATTTATCACATTAAAAAAAATTAATTACGTATTATTTTTAAACTTTCCAGTAAATCTTGTTTCTATTTTATGTTTTCAAGGTGTTTAAATTCTATTTTCTTAAAAATTAATTAAAGAAATAACAGTATTTTAAGACATTAGAAGTGCTAAAATTTATGGGAAAATGACAATCCATTTAAAAAGTAATAAACAAATAAAATAATAGATATACAGTCAAGTAGTAACTCTGATAACTTTTGAATCTCACTGTATAATTGTAATTATATAAAAATTTTAAAAAATATTAAAAAATAATCTAGAAATGTTATTTATTATACAAATTATAGAAATTAGGATTTAAAATAATTTTAATTTTAAGATTGCTTGAATATTAGAAAAAATATACATAAAATCTTAAAAAAATAGTTATAATAAGCTAATGTAAAAACATTAAAAAATTAAAAAGTAACAAGGTTCTTAACATTATTTATAATAAAATTATTATCATCAGTTGTTAATGAGAATTTTTTAAAAACTAAAAAGAAAATATTTGTAATAAAAATATTATTTAATATAAATATATACCATCAAAGTTATTAAATTTATTATTTAAAGTAGTTTTTATTTTAAAAATGTTTGTTTATTATGAAAAATACTTAAAAACATTACAATAAATATTTTATTTAATAAAAGTTTTACATGTTCAAAAAATACTCTTAAACATTAATTTAAATATTTTTTTTTAATCATAGATTTTTTAAAATAAAATTTAATATTTACTTCTTTTAAAACAAATATTTATAACGTATATTATTTTGTGACATATCAGTTTTGTTTATTTAAATTTATATTTGAAAGGTTTATGAAGCTTTGAATTTATAAATCATATGTATATGACAACTTTAAAGCTCTCATTAATTTTTATGTACATTTTAAGACTTGTTTAATAAATGCATAAATCTATAATTTATGAGAAATTGACAAATTATTCAAAATGTATTCATATTCTAATAATTAAAATAATAAATATATAGTTGTAATTATATTTATTCTATTGTACATAATTTAATATTAGAAAAAATAAAATTAATTGTTTTAAATATTTAAATTTATATTTAGAAGTTTATGAAGCTTTTAAATTAAATATATTGTATATATATATATATATATATATATATATATATATATATATATTATTATTATTATTAATTATATTTTATAAGAGATAAAACTAAAGAGAAGAAAAGAGAAGTTCAAAATATTATTTATTATAAATAAATATAACTAAAGTTGTTAAATTTATAATTTAAATTTGCTTGATCATTAAGAAAAAATATTTAAAAACATTAAAATATATATTTTCTTTAGTCTTGAAAGTCTTTCACAAGTTTTATATGCTTAAATTAAACAGTAAAAAATATTCTTAAATATTTATTAATAAATTAATTTAACTACAGTAGAGTTTTAAATTTTTTTATTTCTTAATATTGGAAAAGTATTTTTTAACAAGTTTAAAATGGAAAAAAATATTTATGTTTAAATTTAGAATGCATTAAAGGCTTCTGAAATTCTGAAAATTCAAAACTTTTGAAATTAAAAATGGAAATACATATTTCGACATTAAATATTTAAAAGACTCTTAAATAAAAAATAAAATTTTTAAAACTGCTGTTTACGTTATAAAATTCCGTATCAAGTATGCTTCAAAATTTTTATGTAAAATTAAAAAGAAAATGTTTTCATAAAATTATCATAAACTGTCTTGAAGTTATCCCATTTCCATTTAAAATCAATGGAGTACTTTTAATATCAAAAAGTTTCCCCCTAAAATGACAACACACTCTGATACCACCCCCGTGTTTTTATAAAATTATGGTCAGACAAAATTCTCCGACAAACTACCCGCGTTACACGTCGGGGGATTTAATACGGGAAAAAAATCATTGTCACACGAAAAAACTTATTTTTAATTAATTAGTGCGGTTAATTAAAGTGGCATTCATAAAATGTTCATGTCATGATTATAATGTATGTTACCACCCCTAATAATGTGAACACTTAAAACATGTGTCATTTAAAATTTCCATGACATTAAGTGTTTTTTGTTCGTCTAAATTTAATTAGCATTTGGGGCAAACATCAATAGACCGTAATACGGTTCCACTTTTCTTTGGTTGAGTGCCGGGTGCTTTCGGTACTTCCGTTTAACTTTCTGTCGCAACGTCGGAAAACATCGATTGTTGATTTAAAGGAATTACCATTGAAATATCCCGTTTCTTGGATTTATTAATGATATATTTCAACTGCAACCGAATAAATTCCCTTCACGGCCGATTTTTTACTATCCATGTGACAGGGGGTGAGTTTTATTACTTATTTTATTTTTCCACCTGGCAACTTTCTTGTGTGTGTTCAGCTAATCTTTGGCTATTAAATTAATAATAAATTATTGTATATTTATATATAATAAAAATTTATACACATTTTTTTCTAAATTTTATTTTTGCCCCCCTTTTAATTTTTTTATACGTGTCCCAAAAATAAATAAATACGTGGTGGTTGAAATTATATTTAATTTTATTTTCGGTCACATCAAATAACGTGTGGGTACATGTAGGTGTCAGTCTGTGTGTGTGTGTGTGTGTTTCAGGCACCACATACCTCCTTGACACAGCTCAAAAAATCCATATTACCCAATGAACATGAACGGAAAATTGAGAAAAAAAAATTAATTGACGAAACCGGGAATTAAAAACAGTTCGTGGCGACGATACACGTGGTTGCTGCGATCACGACAGACGGAGAACGGCACGTCCCCGCGTCAGGGTGGTCCGCGATACACTGGCGCTGTAGTCTCATGCATCCCCTCAATGCACGGGTGGTGGAGGGGGGTCTCTCTAAACTTCGTAAAACCGACCCAGCACTCACTATGGTGACACGTATCATGTGAAAATGTCCCCCCCCTTTTGTTGCTATTGTTTTACGTACTATACACTATAGTATCATGATATACCGTATCAAAAATGATGAGCGTGTCTACTCGCATATTGAGACGGAACATCAATACCCCTTTGTAAACAAAAAGGAAAGATATACATGCAATTATGTGGGCGGGCCGAACTGACTGGAGGGGATCATTTGGTTTTGCTGCGTTTAGCATGCGGTTCGTCTCCGCAGACGTTGTTTTTAGTATATTTTATTTAATTTTTGGGATACATTTTTATTTTGAAAAAAGTAGTTTATTTTCAGAATACTTATTTTTGTTTTTGATATACCCTCAAAAAATATTTCATTTTACAGATTGAAAATTATACAAAGTTACGGAATTTAAATGGAGCATCCGAAGAATTCGAACTACATACCTACGCATACGGAGAGTTACTAAATGCATTCGCAAAGATAAATTTACATTGTGCGCCGGCGCGCACCAGCACGGCGCATTGTCTCTGAGAGTAGGGATTCTTACTACCGGGCAAAACTTTTCTCTCTTTGTCGTGCATCCATCTCTTACAACATCCAGACACGAAGAGCATTTTTCGTACGGTATACATATCAGTGTATATATTTTATACACTATATATACGTATGTAAGACAGGCCGGGGGAATTGTTTTTTTTTTTTAAATATTGCGCCGCTCATTCGGTTCGACAATTGACGATGCGCCCTGGGATTAATATTCCATCCGGCTCTATGCAAATTGGTACAATATCTGTCGTTTTTATGAATTTATTGGTGGTGGCAACTTGACCTTGGTGACACTGAAGCATCCACCATTTTTTCAAATAATCGTTTACCGTAAAAAAAAATTTTTAGTCAAAAAAATAAATGTCAAACCACAAATTTAAATTCTCAGTTTCAGATTTCAGTATTTAGTTACAAAATAAAAAAACTAAAAGATGAAGTATCTGTCTACAAAATCTAAAAAATTTTTATAAAAATTATAACAGTGTAATTGATTAATTAAATTCAATGTGGCGCATCCACCATTTTTGTAAATTGGCTGAAAATATTATTAATTAGTTATTTGTGCAGTTGTATTAAACCCAATTTTTATTTTATTAGTAGAATTATTTATTTAATATAAGATTTAAAAAATACACAATTTTTGAATAATTAGAATTTCTACATTTTGGAAAATTTTGTTGAATTTAATAAAACACTCTTTTGAGACGCTTATTTAAATAGTTTTCAAGAATTATATGGAATAAATACAGAACCATGAATAGCTCATATTCAAAGATAAAATATTTTAGTGTACGTATGTATCACCAAAAGTTGCCACACACATTTATATTAATTTTTATTCTTCACATAACAGGATGTTGGGAATAAATTGCTGCATTGCTTTAGTCGCGAAAACTTGGAACGATTTATGCCCAACTTTCCCAAATAACTTGCACAAAATTAAATATTGATTAAAATTGCTCTTGTACCCGAAGAATGTCTCTATTTATTTTTCACTTAACTTTACCTGCGAACACATTTTTTCCTTTAATATATCACAACAGAAAGGACGAGTTATTAAAAGCATATCGTTTATACAGAACAGGAGCGTTGCCATCTCAGAAAACATTATTTTTCATAGAAGTTTTGCTTTTGTTTGAAATCCCCCTGATATGAAAATAAAGCTGAAGTTAGAATTAAATTCAAATGGAATTACTTAAAATACCCTATTCCATAAACTTTAAATATTAGTGATATTAAATCGTACTTTTAGTATGTTGCGAAGTGACTTCCAATTAGAACTTTTCAGGACGTTTATTCATTACTGTAGTAAGTTGATACTTTGAAATAACTAAAATCATGAATAAACTTATAGTTTTATTTTATAATCAAAACAATATTTTATTAATTCATTTTTCTCTGCGGAGTTGAAAATGTTTGCAGCTTAATTTGAAATTGTTTGTTTGTTTCATTCAGTGCAATAACGTTGTTTTACATGTTAAATTAGTTTTTAATATTGAATCGATGTTTAATGTTACGATTAGTGAAACTATCGATTGTTTGGGGTTGTTTGTTAAGCAGCAGTAGTGGCGTTACTAAAGGCAATTAAAACTTAGCAACAGCACATCGAAACAATTTATAGTAAATATCCAGTTCGCAATTGAATTGACTTATCAACAATTTTGTCAATATGTCAATAATTGGCCAACCCTCATTAAATCAGAAGTTCACGGCACAGTCTATCCTCGGTCCATCCTAATGGTGTATCTGATTTTGAAGCTACAGAAACTATCCAAAGCTGATAGGGGGATATAGATTAATTACCTTTAGCATACCCTCGCCACATCTTATAACAGACACTTTAAGTAAATATTGCCGCAGATTGAATTTGCAAATCAAAATGCGGGATTGCGTGCCTGTCTCACAAACTCCATTTACTACGTCGATATTGTTTAATTAAATGTCGTGTATGATGTATAAACATATAAACAGGCCAATTTCTGTAAACTCGCAATTATCTATTAATGTGAGGTACATAAATTTCACCACGAAAACCATTTGACTATATATAGCGAAAATGGGCACAGCACCTGTAAATTAAACAGTGAGAGTTACCAAATTTAACAAAATTTCACAAAAGATTTATAAACTCCTAATATTTATTCATTCTGAATCTTATATTAAATAGCTTTATAAGCTAATTTATTTTAAAGTGTATATGTAATTTTATAAAATGTTATAGTTAAATTACTTGATAAATTAAAAATTTATGAATAATTTCATTAGAAGTTCGATAAATACTTTGAGAAATTTTAGAAAATTTAATAACTGTCGAAGTATAATTATTAAAATTATTTGTTGACGAGTTTGTATTTTATTGTTTTTTATACAAAAATATGTTCATATTATTTGGTATAAGTTTAAAATATAAGAAATTGTCAATACTTTTATTAGAATTTCGATAATTAACATATTTGTGACATAAAAATTAAAAATTCTTGAATAATTATGTGAGTAATTCGATGAATATGTTTAAATTATTTTATATAAGATTTTGAATTTAAAAATTAAGAATTGTTGAATAATTTTGCTAATAGTACGATGAATACTTTATCAAGTTTTGCTAATTTTTATAATTTTCAAAGTACAAGAGAAAATCTATTAAAATTATTGATTAATTAGTTCTTTTATAAAAAAATATGTTTAAATTATTTGATATAAGATTTTGAATTCAAAAAGTAAGAATTATTGAATAATCTTGTTAGTAATTCGATAAATACTTGTTAAATTCTGCTAATTTTAATAATTTTCAAAGTACAAAAGACTATTAAAATTATTAATTAATTCTTTTATAAAAAATATGTTTAAATTATTTGATATAAAATTTTCAATTTAATAATTAAAAATTCTTGAATAATTTTGTTAGTAATTCAAAGTATTTTTTATGAAATTCTGCTAACTTTAATAATTTTCAAAATACAAAGGACAAATTTATTAAAATTACTAATTAGTAAGTTTTTTTTATAAAAATTAGGAATTCTTGAATAATTTTATTAGTAATTCGATGAATACTTTATCAAATTCTGCTAATTTTAATAATTTTCAAAGTACAAAAGACAAATCTATTAAAATTATTAATTAATTAGTTCTTTTATAAAAAAATATGTTTAAATTATTTGATATAAGATTTTCAATTTAATAATTAAGAATTCTTGAATAATTTTCTTAGTAATTCAAAGTACTTTTTATGAAATTCTGCTAATTTTAATAATTTTCAAAATACAAAGGACAAATTTATTAAAATTACTAATTAATAAGTTTTTTTTTATAAAAAATATGTTTACATCATTTGATATAAGATTTTTTATTTAAAAATTAAGAATTCTTGAATAATTTTGTTAGTAATTCGATGAATACTTTATCAAATTCTGCTAATTTTAATAATTTTCAAAGTGCAAGAGAAAATCTATTCGATGAATACGAAATTCATTTCAATAATTTTCAAAGTAAGAAGTCAAATCTATAAAAATTGCCCATCGCTGAAGGACTTAACACAATTTTTGTAGCTCTACCATATTATTTTGAAACAGGGGATTTTAAACAAAAGCAAAACTTCTATGAAAAATAATGTTAACTAAGATGCTAACGCTGTTGTCCTGAATAAAGGATATGCTTTTAATTACTCGTCTTTCCTTTTGTAATAAATTAAAGGAAAAAATCTATTCGCAGGTAATAGAATATTCCGGTGAGTAAATGAAAAATAAGTAGAGAAATTCTGTGGTTACAACAGCCATTTTAATCAATATTTAATTTTATGCAAGTTATTTGGGAAAGTTGCGTATAAATCTTTCAAAGTTCTCGCCACTAAAGCAGTGCAGCAATTTATTTCCAACATCCTGTTACGTTAAGAATAAAAATTAAAACAAATATGTGTTCGGTAACTCGTGGTGATACACGAAACAACAACTTCACACTGAAATATATTATCTTTGTGTGTACCTAAGTTATTCATTGTCCTGCATTTATCCCATAAAATTCATAAAAATCTTGCCACAGTTCACTGCAGCATTTCAACACAGTGCGTTACAAATGTTGGCAGTTAAATTACTTTATAGAACCAAAAACAGAACAAAAAAATACATACAACATGAGAATTGTGATCGAACGAACGGGAATTAAACTATAACGAACCGATTGGTGATTAAAATAATTCAGCGGTATTACAAATGAATAGACTCATTTAAATGTCAAGCCAGGTTAAGCCCGGTACAATTCCTGTTTCAAACCAAATTTCTATTAATAGTTTCCTGAGATTAGTTAACTTCTAGCTTACACTTCAGTCAAACTTGCCTTAAAACTGAAGTACAGTGTAACCTGTGGCTTAAAACAACGCAAACTGATGAATCAAAACTTGACGACGAATTGATGGGATTACGTATTCCGCGTTTGCCCGGTCATGAATCAAAAATGATTAAATTATCATATTCATTTGCACCTATATGAGACCGTCATTTTACAAGTCCGCTTTACTCGCTTTGTAACGTATTAACTAGTTAACTAGTACTATTTAATATGCAAATGCTGGAGCTAATGATCATTCAATTTATTCAAAGTACACATCATTATTTATTAATGAAAACGTGCTATATTTTTGTTTGATTAACGTGTACACAGACCTACTGCGTATCACTGACCTGGATGTTAAGCAGATTTCCAAAAAGTGTAATAATAACTGTTTATTTATTATTCTTGACAAACGGTAAAACTAAAATATACAGTGTTATTTTATAGGATATTAATTTAATTCAAAATTCGTCCAGTAAGTATATGAAACATATTTCAATATTCTATACGTTTTATTGACCTTTTTGATACACACCTTAAAAACGACGGAGATATTGCCTTAAATGTACATGTTAGTCTGATTTGGTTGGACAAAGAAATGGCACATTCAAATATATTTACGTTTGGTACCACTATTTAACAATACTCTGAATAGAAAGAATTTATTCTTCGTGGGATTCTATTATTTTATAAAATAACTCAATTTCAGTGGAAAGGCAGAAATATTGTAGTCCAGAAAAAATAGAAATAATAATTAACATGAAAAATCAAGGTCTAATTTACCTGTTACATGGATTTTTATGCATAATAATGAACCGAAACATGGGTTTAAAGTTGTTCAAAATTGGTTAAAAAATAGCCATATTGAGGTTCTCAATTGGCCAGCACAAAGTCCGAATCTAAATCCAATTGAAAACTTATGGAATGACATGAAATCACCAAAAACCATCAAATTTAGATGAATTTTGGCTATTGAAGAGTCGTAGAATTTAAAGGTAAATATTAACTTTTTTTAAATATGTATACATTATTTAATAAATAAATATTTTTTAAATGTGTGCTTTTTCTATGAGCAGCATTTATTTTATTCAAGATTTAAATTAGTAGAAATTATTTTGGTTTAAGAGCAAAAGTAGAAAAACTAGTGTAATTATTTTAAATGTAAACAAATGTGTTCATTGATTTTATTTAAGGTATAAAGTTCCAAATTAACATTAAATAGTAATGTGTTCTAATTATCTGGCCATAACTGTATGTAAGTAAGAGTCAAAGATATTAAAATAAAGTTTTATTCCAAGTAATCAGAACACAACACAACACAAACAGATACAGTCAAAACCAATTAATTCGAGACCCCACATACACCAGAAAATAAAATTGTTGCGCATTCACCATTTTTATAAATGTGATCCTGAGATTGCGGTGCATCCACCAATATTTTAAAACTCACAGCGTTTTCCCCAAATAGCACTTTATAGGCGAATATCGTCGAAATAATAAACTTATTGTCGTTAATTCGGTGGATGTTCATTCGAAAGTTTATTCACTCCCTTGGCATTTATTGAAGTTGTTAAGTTCGAACGTTTTTAATTATGTACCTAAGAAGGATCAATATCTTGGGTTATAATGAATAAACGGTTCGCCGAAAGTTTCGCATCAAAATCAGTTTTCAGCATCCCGTAAGCACGATTTCCCTGTTTACGATTAAATACTTAAGCCCTCAACTTAAACGAGGAAATAAAACTGAACAAATTCGCGGACGTGGAGGAGGTGGAGGAATTTTATTTTCAAGATGTATAAACTTTGCACCGCAATTTTTCATCGATACTTATTTGGCGTGGAACTTTTTACGTGTAACAGTGCAATTTCGTTCGATAACAATGTGCCGGAAAAAAGACGAAGAACAAAAAACAAACAACGGGCTTATTAATTTACTTGCGTTCAATGGAACCATCATAAAATATAAATAAATTTGATTCCGTAACATACAACTACAAAAGTCCTTTCAATTTGAGTCTGCATAGAATTCTTTGTACAACTCACAGGAAGGCTTATTATATAACACAAAGCACATAAATTACGTTTCATCAAATATTCCGTAACCTTAGTATATACATATATATTTTAAACGTGCAGTCTGGATTAAATGCAGGGGACAAACATTGCACAAGAAAATCTTAATTAATAAAATCTATTTATTTTTGTAATTAATCCACCATATTTCATTTCATTTCATTTTATAAATTATTACACAATATATTATAAGATAAACATTTATTAGATATGTATGTTTTATTATACAATGTTGTCAGAAATGATTCCTTCTTCGAAAAATACTTATAGCAAAATTTTTCACACTTCTAAAAAGATTATACTTAAATGGCATAGACAATGTCAATTCTGACACTTATTATTATAATCTAATAACTGATAAATACTATTTTTTTTTTTGTAATTGGTTAATCCACCATATTTTATTTCATTTTATAAATTATTACACAAAATATTATAAGATAAATATTTATTACATATGTATGTTTTATTATACTATGTGATCAGAAATGATTCCTTCCTCTAAAAATACTTATAGTAAAAATATTTCACAGTTCGAACAGGATTATACTTAAATTGGCATAGACAATGTCAATTCTGACACTTATTATTATAATCTAATAAATGATAAAAATTATTTTTTTTGTAATTGTTTATCCACCATATTTTATTTTATTTTATAAATTATTACACAAAATATTATAAGATAAACATTTATTACATATGTATGCTTTACTATAGTATGAGTTCAGAAATGATTTTTTTCTCGAAAAATACTTATTCTAGAAATTTTTCACACATGTAATCACAAATGATTCCTTCCTCGAAAAATACTTATAGTAATAAAATTTCACACTTCGAACAAGATTATACTTAAATTGTCACAAATAATGTCAATTCTGACACTTATTATTATAATCTAATAACTGATAAAAACCATTTATTTTTATAATCGTTTAATCCACCATATTTGATTTCATTTTATTATTACACAAAATATTATAAGATAAACATTTATTACATATGTATGTTTTATTATACTATGTGATCAGAAATGATTCCTTCTTCGAAAAATATTTATTGTAAAAATATTTCACACTTCGAACAGGATTATACTTAAATTGGCATAGACAATGTCAATTCTGACACATTATTACAATCTAATAACTGATAAAAATCATTTATTTTTGTAATTGTTTAATCCACCATATTTCATTACATTTTATTAATTATTACACAAAATATTATAAGATAAACATTTATTACATATGTATGCTTTACTATACTATGAGTTCAGAAATGATTCCTTCTTCGAAAAATACTTATAGTAAAAATATTTCACACTTCTAACAGGATTATACTTAAATTGGCATAGATAATGTCAATTCTGACACTTATTATTATAATCTAATAACTGATAAAAATCATTTATTTTTGTAATTGTTTAATCCACCATATTTTATTTCATTTTATAAATTATTACACACATAATTTAAAAGAAATTAAATGCCTTTTATTAGTCTTAATGAACTTACTTGGATAAAAAATTAATTTAAAAAAATCGTATAAGCTATTCAAAAAAGAAGGAAGAAAGAATAATTTACATAGATATTAAATGTAAGCAACAGTCGAACTCAAAGGCAACAAAAATGGACTAATACAATTAGGGCACCGAATAAGAACAGAGATAAAAATCGAAAGCAGATTTACGTGATATATAGAATTTGAAGCGGGGGATTTGGAATTTTAAAATAAGCCGCTCCCGTATCCGGAGACCAAAAGCAACTACGGATGAATATGAACAAGAACTAAATTATAATGAAATAGTCGCAGATCGACTACGTTCAGAGACGATCGATTGTGTCTACATTCAAAAACTGGGATGGCTTTATACAGTGCTAATTGTGCTTGCTTTATTGTGGTTTAATAATGCCGCTGCTATCAAAAGTAAATGCCGAATGATGCGAAACCATTGCCTATTTATAGGCAATTACATTGTTAATTTATTTACAAGTGTGTTCTTGATTATTTCAACTACCTGCCGGATTACACACCCTGGTAATTGTGATGATATAAAGGCCGCCGAATTCGGCGTCGCAAAAAATTAAATTGCAAAACGCCGAGGCACAAAACAAATCGGAGATCGCAACGAAAGAATGACGGGGCGCATTCAAATCAACCATTTGCCGCAGCTAATAGACTTGGTAGACTATAATTTAATGAAGTGTGCACTTGTACAAGAGGGAGTATTAACAAACATAAGGGTTATGGGTCAGACAAAGACAGATAAGGAAGCGTTCTGTTGGAATTTCTATTATCTGTAACCGAGTATAAGCTACCCAACCCTTATTCCAAGCTAAGATGTCCACTTAGACGTATCATCTTATCCAAAAAACAATTTTGGTCATCCACGAAATTCCTTATTTTTAATAATGGCCCTCTAATATCTAATACGCCGAAAGCGTATTGGGGTTGTGTGTTGGAGTTTATTTTTAAACGTACGGCTTTAATCGGGGCTGGGGCACTTTGAAATTATATAATTATGATATTCGCACAAACTCGAGCCATTAAAAGTTTTATCTAATCGCATAAAATTTCAAGATTAAGTTGTGCACTGTTCGCATGTACTCATTATTTTGCATAAATGTTTGTCTCCTGCATTTAATCTGGACTGCACGTTTAAAATATATATACTATGTGACCAGGAATAATTCCTTCCTTGAAAAATACTTATTTCACAATTTGATTATTCTTAAATTGGCATAGACAACTTCAATTCAATAATGTGGTAACTAATAAAAACCATTTTTCTAATTGTTTAACTCACCATATTTTATTTAATTTCATAAATTATTGCACAAAATATTATAAGATAAATATTATTATTATAATTCGTCTCTTGAAAAATACTTATAGTAAAAATATTTCAAACTTTGAACAGGATTATACTTAAGTTGGCATATACAATGTCAATTCTGATATTTATTATCAAAATGTAATAACTAATAAAACTCATTAATTTTTTTAATTTTTTAACCAACCATATTTTATCTTATTTTATAAATTATTACGCAAAATATTATAAGATAAAATTTATTACATATATGTTTTATTATACTATTATTATTTTTGTAATTGTTTAATCCACCATATTTTATTTCATTTTATAAATTATTACACAAAATATTATAAGATAAACATTTATTACATATGTATGTTGTATTATACTATGTGATCAAAAATGATTCCTTCCTCGAAAAATACTTATAGTAATAGTATTTCACACTTCGAACAGGATTATACTTAAATTGGCATAAATAATGTCAATTCTGACACTTATTATTATAATCTAATAACTGATAAAAACCATTTTTTTTGTAATTGTTTATCCACCATATTTTATTTTATTTTATAAATTATTACACAAAATATTATAAGATAAACATTTATTACATATGTATATTTTATTATACTATCTGATCAGAAATATTTCACACTTCAAACAGGATTATACTTAAATTGGCATAGATAATGTCAATTCTGACACTTATTATTATATTCTAACAACTGATAAAAACCATTTTTTTTGTAATTGTTTAATCCACCATATTTTATTTCATTTTATAAATTATTACACAAAATATTAAAAGATAAAAATTTATTACATGCATTTTATTATACTATATGATATAATTTTATTATGTGTGATCAGATATGAGTCTTTCCTCAAAAAATACATATAGTAAAAATATTTCACACTTTGAGCATTATTTTCATATACTTAAACTGGTATAGTCAATGTCAATTTTGACATTTATTATCAAAATGTAATAACTAATTTTTATTTGAGATCATTAATTTTTGTAATTTTTAACTAACCAATTTATTATTTTATAAATTATTACACAAAATATTATAAGATAAAATTTATTACATATGTTTTATTATACTATATGATCAGATATGATTCCTTCCTTGAAAAATACTTATAGTAAAAATATTTCACATTTTGATCAGGATTATATGTATGTCTTTAAATTTTATATACAATAGTACAAAAATACATATTTATTTTTAAAAGTAATATAATAAATGTAACACTTTGTTTCAAAATAAAATTAAAATCTGGTTTTCTGAATTAAAAAAAAGTAACAATATTAATATAACATGGACATTTGAGGCAGAAACATGTTCAAAAGAGAATTTTTCATAATCATAAAAACAATAATTGATACGAAAGCTATCCAATACAAATAATTAAAACTTCATTCGTTTGCTGTAAACGAAAAATTGCAAAATTGACTGGAATTATTGCACGAATCCCCAATTAAAATTAGGTAGCCAAATCCAAAATGGATACAAATTATTTACATCGCTCATTTAGGTTAACGTATTAATTCGCCAATCTTTAATAGGTTAGAAAAATGTTAATTCGTAAATTCATTATAAAATTCTTGACTTACTTGCTGTCCCGTCTTTGGAATTATTCGTGTCTGCAAATGAAAAAAGAAAAACATCAAAAATGAACATGCGAAATTTTTAATATAATCCAAGTGTAAACTGGGAACCTCTGTTCTCGTGCACGATGAAAAATAAATTAAAATTGAAAACTTTAATATATTTAATTTTGAATGAGGTTGGATTTATTCAAACGTAATTTAAAATTATTGTACATATATTTCACTTAAATGAAACGACATACAAAAGGCAAAATACGGGATTTCTACCGTATGACAAAATGTATGCATATTTCAATTATTTAGAGCCTACAATAATTGCAAAAAAGAACTTGAAATTTTATGACGTATTATCATTGTTTAATTTTAAATACCACACATACGTGTAATATTTTATTATTAATTTGATGACATCTGAGCTTTTTAATCATACACAAAAAAGCACAATAGTAATTAATTATTAACTATTAAACAAAGTTTTCTGGTTATTTTTTTTAAATTTTAATGATTAGATCATTAATAGATTTGTTTTATTTTCATTCAAGTACTTTTATACTTTATTCCTCAAGGCTTTGTCTATTTAAAGATACAATAAAACTCGTTAACTAAATTAAAACAGCAAAGAATCTTGGTTATGCAATTATGATAATTAAAAACGAAACTTATTTCTACACTAACATAATAACCTAGTGAAATGTATAATTATTTGTGTTTAATTGAGTAATTAGTCAAATTATACGTTTTAGCCTTTCAAAAAGTAAATTATTTTTGAAATATTGCAGACTTACATTCTAATATTTTGTACAGAATTTAATGTAATTTGTTTTATGAATGAATTAATATACTCAGTTATGATTACATTTTATTAATTTTTGAATATTTATACAAATTCAGGCAAAATTGAAGCAGTAACTATTATTTTTTACACAAATAATGAGGTAGAGATTCCTCTAACAAAATTGAATGTGTGATTTATTTTCTATGCCACTATTACACAGGGTGGTTTTTCTCACTGATTCAATTTTATAGAAAAGAACCTCGTTATACAGTGGTAGCAAGAAAATTTAAAAAGGAAACATTTTATAATTTAAGACAAGAATTTAATTCAATATTTAATCAGTAAGTATATAAAACATATGTCAATATTTTATATTTTTTTTTTGCTTCTTTTTTCTTAAAAACGACGGATTTAGTTGGTCAAAATAAATAGTACATTCAAATATATTTACGATTTTCGTCACTATTTAACAATACTTTTAATAGTAAAATTTTATTCCTAATAGGATTTATTTATATTTATCTTTCAGTGGGAAGAAATAAATATTATAGTCCAGAGAAAAGATAAATAATAATTAAAATGAAAAATCAAGATCTAAATATTGCTGAGGTCGTTAAAAACTTAAGAGGCTCCCAAAAAATGGTTACAAGGGTTACACTCTCAATTAAAAATACAATAAGGGAACGTCCTAACAAAAAAAAAACAACTCATAGTACCATTATAGAAAATTATTGGCAAAATAGACCGTTTCTTGTATATAGATGTCATAACAGATGTAATGGAACCATTTACCAACAATAATTTACCAGTTATATAGATTTTTTTGCATGATATGACCGAAGCATGTGCCCAAAGTTGTTCAAATTTGGTTAAAAAATAGTCAGGTTGAGGTTCTCAATTGGCCAGCTCAAAGACCGGATCTAAATCCAATTGGAAACTTATCGAGGTCCCTATTTCTCTATTCACCACTGAATCTACTCTCTAGATACTTTCAGTGAATCAGTTAAGTGAATCACATTGTATATATTCAGATAATAATTATTAAAAAACATTTTCCCTCAAAGACATTTAACATTAACCATTGTAACCACCTATGTAGTTCTAAATAAATCATACATAATTTGTACGACATTTTATATAATAAAAACAGACCAACATAAAACTGATGTTAGTGTCAGAAAGTGTTTTTAATTTTTCATTCGAATGTATTATGTGTTTCTTGTCACGCGTCGCTTTTTGATTTACAAAATTAATGATGCTCTACTTACTTTTAGTGATCTCAGTCTCTGAGTAAGTTTTCATCGTGAACGACGGTTTTTGTGCATCTGAAACATATAAATTAAGTTAGGCTTTTGATTTATATGCGATTGTGTGAAAAATTGGATTTCCGTCTGTGTTTGAGGACAAACATAATCGGGCAGATATTCATTAATTTCCCTTTTCCATTTTTGAAACATCCGTACGACTTAAATGGCCGGTATTTTAGTTAATTATGATTAGATGTGGTATTTATTTTTTCGTATGAATTAGTGTGGGCAATTTGGTGAGCGTATATTTCATATTAACGATTTTTGAATTTGACAAGTATAATTGCCTAAGCATTCTGAGTGTCGCTTATATTGACGACAGTTTAATCATCGTTGGATATTTTGTATAATGCATCCATTAGCAAGCGCCCAACATGCTCTCGATAATTTGAAATATTGGATAAATTTGTAGGAGCCATAATCGACAACTAATCCGGCGTTTGGTTCACAAATTAAATAACTGTTTATATTTATTGTCAAAATTATGCTATTATTGTTCTACTAGCTGTATTTACGCTCATAAAATAATTAATCCGCATCCCACTTTAATACGAAATTAACAAACATTATGTCTAACCGTTAATTTTAATAAGAGAAAAATTTGCTAAACAACAAAACACTTTTTCAACAAAGTATTATTAACCACCGGTGTGTTTTTAATGAAAAGTAAACAAAACTTGAAACAATAACGTAGTATCTACTTTAAAATTATATAATGAAATAACGTACATCCAAACATATGAATTGCATTAAACTAAAAGATTTCTTTTATAGGAGTTTTTCAAATAAAATTTTCACCGGAAACATGCTAGTGCACTTTAATAATATTTGATATCTTCTGTGTGCCAAAAATGAGTCGAATTTTAATCTCACAATACGATTTCCATTTTTGTTTTAAATGCTAGCAATTTTTTATAAATTTTAAACTGTTCTATGTCACTTTTAACTTTAACTCGCAGTGCTTGGTAGTGCAATTTTATTTTATAATTTAATATAATTTAATCAATACACAATACTTTGTTTCAACCATCCTTTATTTATCTTTCTTTGTTTGAACTGTATTTATCCTATAATTTGAATGATCATTGCTTTTATGATATTTTCATTATTCTTTAGTGAGGTTCAATTTTAGGCTTTAATGGCATCAGCTTAATACTATACAATTTTTATTACGGAAACATTCAAATACAATGAATATTTTATGCAGTTTTTAAATGTACAGTGATATTTTTTAAATAATTTATAATGCAGATGTATTTTATTGTAAATATTATTAATATAGTGTGATCATAAATGATTGACAGCAATAACCTACTTTCCAGGGTAAGTTTTGTTGAAGTTTTCCATTGCTGTTTTCTCTGGACAACTAACTTCATGTCATAAATAACACCACATTTCCAACTCTAATCGTTACGAATGTTGTTTGTTTTTCTATTTACCAATTGTATCATAAATAATTAAAAATTGCTTCACCGTAAAATAAATAACATTCTAAACGAATTCCATCAACCATGTTTAAAAATATTTAAATATAATTATTTTTAGGAAGTTTACAAAAGTCCAATGATATTTTTTAAATTATTTATAATCCAGATGTATTTTATTGTAACCATTGTAGAAATATTAGGCGATCATAAATGACTGACCGGAATAAACTACCCTCCGGGGTAACTGTTAATGTTAGTGTTCTTTCTGGGTAACTAACACAGTGTCATATATAAGGCCACAATTCAGCCTTTAATAGTTATAACCTAACCTCTTTTTATATTCAAAACATTGTTCGCTTTTACCAGTTGTATCCTAACTAATTAAAAATTGCTTCACTGTAAAATAAATCACTTGTTAAACTAATTCTATCAAGCCATGTTTAAAAATATTTAAATATAATAATTTTCAGGTAGTTTTCAAAAGTTCAATGATATTTTTTAAATTATTTAATTCCAGATATATTTTATTGTAAGCATTATAGAAATACTAGGTGATCATAAATGACTGACCGGAATTAACTACTCTCCGGGGTAACTGTTAACGTGAGTGTTCCTTCTGGGTAACTAACACAGTGTCATATATGAGGCCACAATTCAGCTTCTAATAGTTATAAACGCAGTTTATTTCAACCTCTTTTTATATTCAAAACATTGTTCGCTTTTACCAGTTGTATCCTAACTAATTAAAAATTGCTTCACTGTAAAATAAATCACTTTTTAACATGATTATTTATGTTTATGACTATTTGATTATATATTATATTTAAAATAAAATATTGATACAAAAAGGCAACGACAATATTTTTATAAATACCTCTCTGATTTTTCTCTACTATTTTCTACATGGTTGACGCGATTTATCTGCCGATAAAAAATCAATAAAAAAAGCGAATGATAACATCATAAAGTTATTGGTTATAAAAGGAATAATTTTTGTATGAATGTACGAGACGTTAAAATATTTTCGTAAGGAGAATAGAGCCGAATGCTGAAAGGTTAACCTGGATCAGCATCTTTAAGGTAACACATAAAATGTATAGTTTTGATATTGCGCAATCACGTGAAAGTGAGATTGGTCTATAATTTGAAAACTGTTCGGGGTTCATAAATTTTATGAAAATTTTAGCATTAGAACAATTCTGCATACTCTGTATATAAACTTAATAAGAGCCTAGCGTGCGAAGTAGCAATATATATAGCCACAGACTTGGAAAACGTAATATGCTGAAATCTACTTATCTAATTGGCCTGATATTCTCATTCCAACAAACATAAATCGAACTGTGTATATGTTATATGCAACGCCAATTAACATATAGTATAAAACTACCATAGTGCATTAATGCGAACAATTGTTCAAGTTTACTTGTTTTTATCGCCGATTGATAAGAATCAAATTATTTTACTAACCCACACTCTATTTCATTTCAAACTCGTATCTACTCATTCATACTTGGCTTGCGTCCGTTACACGAACATTTTCTCGCATTCACACACTGATAAAAACGTATTAATTACATTTAAAATCAAACAATGGAAACACACATACATTAACCCTTTTGTTAAGCTCATCTGCATTTTTCGACTCTAGTGCTAAACTGATTATTTTAACGCTGATACCGTCTAAAAAATTACTACGATTTTCTAAAGGCCACTCTTTCAACTCGCTTTATTCGTTTGCATTCAATGCAACACTCACTAACTCTAGCGGAGATTTAAGATTATTTTTAATTTGATTTCTGGAACTTCGAAACATGTTTCACTTTAAATTCTGCATTATGTTACTGTTATTTCGTTTAAAACCGTCAATTTACATCGTGTCATATTGTGAATTGAATGGTAATTACAGTTTTATTAAGTAATATTATTAAACACATTTGTTAAATATGATGTATAAAACAGAATCGATTTCAAAGAAAGAACCTAATATATGTAACAGTACTTATTACTTAACTATAAACAATGTCTATTACTCAATCAAATATTTGTTAGTCAGCATATGAACAAGAGAAATGTAAATATAATTTCATAAATTTTATATAAATATTAATTTTACTGTTAAAAATTAAAATAATAAATAAATTGTTACTCAACTTCTTTAATTAAATTTGAATATAAAAGTTGAATTAATATTAAAAATGATGTGTAAAACAGAAAAATAAATTAAAATTGATTAACAGCAAAGTAATACTACAAATTCAAATGTTTTCATCGATGTCTAAGAAAGGGCCTAATAAATATAACACTACCTATTACTTAACTGCAATACAATGACTATTACTCACTATGAACAGGAGAAATGAAAATAAAAACAAAGTATTATAACAATGTAATGTTATAAAATTTATAAAAATATTAGTTTTACTGTTAAAAATTAATAAAGTAAATAAATTGTTACTCAACTTCTTTACTTAAATTTGAATATTAAAGGTGAATTAATATTAAAAATGATGTGTAAAACAGAAAAATAAATTAAAATTGATCAATAGCAAAGTAATACTACAAATTCAAATGTTTTCATCGATTTCTAAGAAACGACCTAATAAATATAACACTACTTATTACTTAACTGTAATACAATGACTATGAACAAGAGAAATGAAAATAAAAACAAAGTATTATGTCAATGTAATGTTATAAAATTTATAAAAATATAAATTTTGCTGTTAAAAATTAATAAAATAAATAAATTGTTACTCAACTTCTTTAGTTAAATTTGAATATAAAAGTTGAATTAATATTAAAAATGATGTGTAAAACAGAAAAATATATTAAAATTGACTAACAGCAAAGTAATACTACAAATTCAAATCTTTTAATCGATGTCTAAGAAAGGGCCTAATAAATATAACACTACCTATTACTTAACTGTAATACAATGACTATTACTCACCATGAACAAGATAAATGAAAATAAAAACAATGTAATGTTATAAAATTTATAAAAATATAAGTTTTGCTGTTAAAAATTAATAAAATAAATAAATTGTTATTCAATTTCTTTAGTTAAATTTGAATATAAAAGTTGAATTAATATTAAAAATGATGTGTAAAACAGAAAAATATATTAAAATTTCCTAACAGCAAAGTAATACTACAAATTCAAATGTTTTCATCGATTTCTAAGAAAGGACCTAATAAATATAACACGACCTATTACTTAACTGTAATACAATGACTATTACTCACTATGAACAAGAGAAATGAAAATAATAACGAACTATTATGTCAATGTAATGTTATAAGATTTATAAAAATATTAGTTAAAAATTAATAAAACAAATAAATTGTTACTCAATTTCTTTAGTTAAATTTGAATATAAAAATTAAATTAATATTAAAACAATAAAATAAATTAAAATTGATTAACAGAAAAGTATTTATTACTTGTTTATAATACAATGACAATTATTCGCTCAAATATTTGTCACTAAATATAAATGAATAAGAGAAATGGAAATAAAAACAAAGTATAATGTCAATGTAACGTTATAAAATTTATTAAAACATTAATTTTACTGTTAAAAATTAAAAAAGGAATAAATTGTTAGACCACTTGTTTAGTTAAATTTGAATATACAAATTGAATTAATAGTGGAAAATAATGCGTGAAACACAAATATAAATTTAAATTAATTAATGGCAAAATAACAAAATACAAATATAAATGTTTTCATCGATGTCTAACGATTATATAAAAAAAATATAATATAAAATATATGTTAATTAACAAGTATACGAAGGAAAATGAATAAATTATTACAAAACGTTTTTTGTTTTAGCCAAAAAAACAAGTATAATAGAAATAGTTTCAAAGTAAAAATTATCAGTCTTGTTCCCTCGTTACCTTTGAACACTAAAATGATGAGACGATGCTAAAACCATAAAAGACCTTCAAAGAGTTCATTAGGGAGAAGGAAGTTGAAGACAATTTTAAAGTCTCTTACGTAAGAGTAAGTCGAGCTGTGTTCTTGAGCGAAACAAACCGTCGTTAAATTTTTGTTGCAATCGCGAAATGAAATAGGGTGCTTAACAAGACATCGAAAGTTGTGTTAGCCGTGAATCAAACGGAGTAGATCAGAGGTGGAGTGTGTGGCGGCTGAAAGAAAGTGTCCAGTATTGGTCTCCCTTTTGGTCGAACGGCATCAGTAACATGGCAAGCACGCTCACTTGAAGGATAGCAGGACAGACAAGTATAATTGCGCGACTACGTGATCAGAGTTTAATACAAGTCTAGATGATCACTTGCCGGGTTCTGGAGAAAATTCGATTTTTTTTTTTAAGGAGTACATTTGCAATTAACTGTCCCGTGGGCACTTTAAAATGTTATCGCGGTTTGAGGAAACTTTAAGAAACAATTTAAATAACACTACGGCAGCGATATTTCTTTCGGCTAGACGTTTTTAATTAAACTTTTACATACGAAAGATGCTTTTTATCTTAGGCCACAATAAGAACGTACTGCATTATTTAGTTCCACATAAAACTTTATTTCGTTAATAGGAGACTGTCCTGGAACCGACTCATTAAGGAGAAATAATGATGTTTCACTTTTTTAACTCCATACTTTTTACAGGATTAGGCCAATTACAATATATGAGACTTATAAACTCTGAGCACTACATTTTTAATTAAAACCGTATCACTGCCATTTTTACTTATTTTCTTGAAAACTGTACTTTTATCACCAATTTGTGATACAGAATTTAACAAAATTATTTCAAATACAGATACAATTCTATTCCAAATTTATATAAGATAAAATAATGTTGAATCTGGATCTGTTCAGCCACTTTTGACCTTTATGTTAATAAATATTTTATATAAAAACCATATTGGGAAAATTGAGAAATTTAGACTAAAACTAAACTCTAGCTGCACAAAAACAATTAAATAATAACAAACAAAGTGAAATTAAATTCTGACGTAAAACATGTGAGACTCTATGTGAGACTCATCTATGTATTATAGAAGTAAAAATTTAAAAACCACAGTTCAGCTTAACTCTTAGCTTAGACATTAGATTTCTAAAAGTTTGACATCTTCTGATCCAAAAGTTTAGATGTTAGAACTGTAAATTTTAACTGCACACAAAGCTATCTAAATAATGATATGTCTAATAAAACTAAATCTTGATGTAAAACATGTGAGACTCATCTATGTATGTAGAAGTAAAAATTTAAAAATCACAGTTGAGCTTAATTCTTAACTTAGTCATTAGATTTCTAAACGTTTGACATCTTCTGGTCTTAATGTTTAGATGTTAGAACTCTAAATTTTAACTGCACACAAAGCTAATTAAATAATGACATATCCAACGAAAGTAAATCCTGATGTAAAACATGTGAGACCCTATGTGGGACTCATCTATTTGTTATAGAAGTAAAAATTTAAAAACTACTGTTGAACTTAACTCCTAACCTATACATTAGATTTCTAAACATTTGACATTTTCTGGTCCTAAAGTTTAGATGTTAGAACTCTAAATTTTAACTGCACACAAAGCTAATTAAATAATGACATGTCTAATGAATCTAAATCCTAATGTAAAACATGTGAGACCCTATGTGAGACTCATCTATGTATAATAGAAGTAAAAGTTTAAAAACCACAGTTGAGTTTAACTCTTGGCTTAGACATTAGGTTCTAAACGTTTGACATCTTCTAGTCCCAAAGTTTAAATTTTAAAACTCTAAATATTAACTGCACACAAAGCTATTTAAATAATGACATGTCTAATAAAACTAAATCTTAATGTAAGACATGTGAGACTCTATGTGAGACTCATCTATGTATTATAGAGATAAAAATTTAAAAACCACAGTTGAGCTTAACTCTTAGCTTAGACACTAGATTCTAAACGTTTGACATCTTCTGGTCCCAAAGTTTAGATGTTAGAACTCTAAATTTTAACTGCACACAAAGCTAATTCAATAATGACATGTCTAATAAAACTAAATCTTGATGTAAAACATGTGAGACTCTATGTGAAACTCATATATGTATTATAGAAGTAAAAATTTAAAAATCACAGTTGAACTAAACTCTTAGCTTAGACATTAGATTTCTAAACTTTTGGCATTTTCTGGTCCTAAAGTTTAGATGTTAGAACTCTAAATTTTAACTGCACACAAAGCTAATTAAATAATGACATATTTAATAAAACTAAATCTTGATATAAAACATGTGAAACTCTATATGACACTCATCTATGTATTATAGAAGTAAAAATTTAAAAACCACAGTTGAGTTTAACTCTTAGCTTAGACATTAGATTCTAAACGTTTGACATCTTTTGGTCCCAAAGTTTATATGTTAGAACTCTAAATTTTAACTGCACACAAAGCTAATTAAATAATGACATGTCTAATAAAACCAAATCTTGATGTAAAACATGTGAGACTCTATGTCAAACTCATATATGTATTATAGAAGTTAAAATTTAAAAACCACAGTTGAGTTAAACTCTTAACTTAGACATTAAATTCTAAACGTTTGACATCTTCTGGTCCCAAAGTTTTGATGTTAGAACTATAAATTTTAACTGCACACAAAGCTAATTAAATAATGACGTGTCTAATAAAACCAAAACTTTGTTGTAAAATATGTGAGACTATATGAGACTCATCTATGTATTATAGAGATAAAAATTTAGAAACCACAGTTGAGCTTAACTCTTAGCTTAGACATTAGATTTCTAAACATAAGACATATTCTGGTCCTGAAATCTTCAAATTTTAGCTACGTACAAAGCTAATTAAAAAATGACAAAGCTAATTAAACAATGACAAAGCTAATTAAATTAAATCCTGTTATAAAAAATATGTGTTGTAGAAAAACTTTAAAAGGACATTAGATTCCTAAACTGTCGACGGTTTCCGGTCGTAAAGTTTAAATGCAAGAACAACAAATGGTGCCAAAAGAAATTAAGATAATTTTGAGGTGAGTGAGGAATTTGGACTAAAACTAAATTCCAACTGTAAATAAAACAAACGAAATGATGACAAACAGAATTAAATTAAATCCCAGTATAAAACATATGAGACAAATATTTCATATTTTCCTTTCATTCCCAAAGCTCGTGCTCACCTATAGAGAAGTTTCGTTTTTGCGAGCGAGGTAACAATATGCGGGCGGTGTTTGGCACTTTTCTTGCAGCGGCTTGGTTTGCACTTTGATGGCAAATTATTTATACATAAAACCAAAAGCACTTTATACATTATACAACTGCGAACGTACAAAACTATTTTATATTTCCAAGTAATTTTATCTTAGAATAAATTATATTACGTTGAAAATTTCCATCTGATGTAGTACGGTTGAATTGCGAACTTAAGTCCTGTTTAAATGCATTAAATGCGGTTATAATCCTGTTTTCCCAAAAACTAAGGGCTGCATGCATAATAGGCTCAAAATTAATCTTGATGTGTATTAAATCGTTACATCCGTAGCCTCAGTACGAAATTAATTAACTATCCAATTAATTATTGGCGTTAAGAATTTAAGGCGCCACTCCAGAATTATAAGTAGCAAAATTGATGCTCAAACTGAATTTTTTCCTTTCGGGCGCTCGAAAGTCGCTAATGGAAACAGAATTAACAGAACCACCGAGGTCGATGTAATATCCGGTGTATGAAACATTAAGGTTGGAGCCACTCATTAAACTCGGTTGACGTGTTAAATTCAAGACGGGGGTGAAGGATCGTGAAGATTTACATCAGTACATCTTGGATTCGGTTCGTCATAATTTAAAATAATTAAACATGCATTTAGTTAACTGTGACGCCGTATTAAATTACTCAATTATCCCTAATCAGTTATGCCGTTGCAGGCGTTATACTAATTTTAAAATTTCGCATGTCTACTTTTACTCCTGTTTTCCAACGGCTTATCTTTTAATTAAATAAATTAGGCACTTAATTAGTACACAAAGCTGCACGAGGTGGATCAAAAGTCTCGAGCACTTTATTCTGCACCAGTTAAAGAATCAATATAAACCACCAAGGCAAAAATTAATGTGTGGGCTTAGGGAAGAAACACTTTGGGTTATTGTTAAATTGGTTCATGATTTATTTGTGTACATTTTTTAATTATATTTAAAGTTGTTATGTTAAACAGCTTTTTAAGCTCTTCCTTACTGAATTTCAAATCAGCCTTTTCAAGATAGTATATCCGCACTTTAATCCAAGAAAGACTTTGATGACTGTATATTTGACTGTGTGTGGATTGACCAACGACCAAAATTCTAAAAGTATAATGAAGTAGTTTGTTGGTCATAAATTGACAAAGATCATAAAAAGCTTACTCAAAACTGAGCTTCTTTAGTCAACAGGAATTATGTTCTACTTCTTCTTTAACACACCGTGTTAAAGGCTCAAAATAACCTTCAAAATGTTAAATTGGAAGTTCCTCCTTATCCACCATGAGGTCCAAATATTCCTCCATGAGACCATAATTTATTTTTATGATTGTCCAAATCTTTATTTAATAAATGGTCTAATTCTGGTCAAAAGGTCAAAACTGAGACTGATCTTTTCTTTTTTTTATAGTGACATAAATTTGCTTTTAGAATGTTGGCAAAAAATATTGATTATATTTTATTGAATAAAGATTATTTTAAAGAATTATTATTATTAAAATTTTAATCTTTATATAATATTTGATGAAAGAAGTTAAGGAAACACTTCTGGATTATGTTCAACATAAATTAACAATTTAAATGATCAAAGACCTGATATATAAAAGAAATAATTATTACCTTATACTTATTTTGGACCAAAATTAAAATATAAGTTTGAGAAACATTTATAGACTTCAGGACAAACAACCCTGTGGTATATTTTTTGACGGTGTGCCTATAAAACATCATAAAAGCTCCGAAAAAGAGAGTAAACTTCAGAAGACATTCTTTAGTCATCCTTTTATAAAATTTGCTAATGGACCAATGTCAAACATGTTAATAATACAAAATAACTCTTGTAAAATTAATTTCGGCGACTTTTAATGAGGATCCAGGTAATTTAGATTTAAATGATGTTCCTTCAGAGATTCGTTAAATAAATTCAACATTTTTACTGAAAAAAATTTCAGCACGCATGAATTGTTGATTACTTGATGATTATATTGTTGAATAGAAGTTATTTTAAAGTTAAATATTAATAACTAATCACATTAACATACATACAGTTGACTGATACAATATAATCCCTCAAAGGTTCTTATTAGGTTGTAGCATTAATATATTCCGGCATGTGTTCATACTCTTAATGTTTATGAAGGGGTATTTGATGAAGCATTAATAGTTTATAGTATATATCCAAACCTCGATATTAATACAATAAATTATTCAAATCAAGTGATTGGAACAATAAAACGGCATAAAACTGCCCACTTGTAAATACTACAATGGTAATCTATACTTTTATGTTTATATATTGTTAATATTTATATTATATATATTGTGTTTATTATCAATCTAATTAGTAGATCAACAAAAACGATAAATACTAAATGATTCGTATTAAATCAATTATAATTATAGATAAAATATTAATAAAACCTGATTTATAGATTTCTATAACATAAATGTTAAAACAAATATTTATTTTTCATTAATTCGTGCATATAAATTAAATTTATTAATTTTTGTTTGGATTTGTTTAATTAAGATGTGATTGAGCATATTATGGTGCAGCGTCGAATTTAAAACGTGTAAAAATGTTTATTCCGTTGGGCCATATAAACTACCATCCTATCTTATCCAAAATCTTGACATTTATTAGAGAAAACCACTATAAGGGATATTGAAAATATTACCCAACACGTTTTACACGGGGCTAAACTATTTTAATAGAGCTCTGGTGTAACATAAAAATAATGAATTTTACGATAGTTTACGTTTTATTGTTTGGTTAATGTAGGAAAGACTAACAACTAATATCTTGGGTGGTCCTGTTAATAAAATAATCCTTGTACATGCATTTACCCCGGCAGACCAGGACTGTTTAGCATTCTTAATTAAAAATTTTTGCATGAATTTACCCGGCGTACCCGGTAGTAAATGTAGAGGGTGTGCCGTAAACAGTATTGAAATCATTAAATTTAATTGAAACTAAGAATTAAATTATTAAACCAATGAACGTTAACTTTTAACAATAATAGGCGAGGGTCGGATAGTTAGGACTGTCCAAAACTCATTACATCTGAGGTAGGTACATGAGTGTTCTTGTAAGGCTTTAATTTATTCAATGTTGCCATATCACAATCCACCCCCAAAGCGAAACGTCCTACAGGGAAATTATCAGTATCGGTCTTAGCCCGGGGACCGTGCATAATTACAGAAAAACGTGTTAACAAGATAAAAATACAGAAATGGGTGTGCGTGTGAGTGTGCGACGAAATCTCGATTAATATTAAACATGGGAACGATATTATTTGGCAACGGCGTGTTATCCCGGGGTCTTTCTCTCAAGTATTGAGAAGGTCTGAAGGTTCGCAGGTTTGCGGCTGGTTGAAATGGAACGTAATATTATAGGGACAATTCCGTCCCAAAGGTAACACCTATTGTCGAAATACACGGTCTTTGGTTAGCACATCAATAATATATTGTTCTCGAAATATACTTACTGA
Source organism: Aethina tumida (assembly GCF_024364675.1). Taxonomy (NCBI): domain Eukaryota; kingdom Metazoa; phylum Arthropoda; class Insecta; order Coleoptera; family Nitidulidae; genus Aethina; species Aethina tumida. The sequence continues at coordinate 6,640,359 of NC_065435.1, read as the reverse complement.
TTTAGGTGGATTTAATTTACTCCAAATCTCAGATACGCGGACTTGTTTACCAATATTTCGAGCTTTGAACTTCGCCGCGTGATATTAATTTATGGCTGTAATCTAATTAGTAATTAAATGAAACAATTTAAAAATTCAATTAATTAATTCTACACAAATACTAACATAGTTGAGTTTTGAAGAATATTCAAAGAAGTGCATGATAATCATAATTATATTGAAATGAATTATAAATAACAAAGTTATAGTATGACATTAAGGCACGATACATGGAAGTCGTATGAAATTTGAATGTAACATTGTAAATTTAAAATAGAATACTCACATTAAAAATTAAACTTACATATTTAATAAAGTAAATGTATTCTTGATGATGTCTCATTAGGTGTAATAAATTACTATTTAATGGATAATGCTGAATTTTAAAGCACTGACATGATTAATAAGTACATAACATGTGATCAAAAATGACTGACGTATCACTGCCTTCAAAAATGAGGACAGAAAAGATTTTCGATTTTTTAAACATTGAACGTAACAACCTAAATTCACGTTGATTACTGTCAGTATGTTTTTTTTTTTTAAATAAAGTAATGTTAACTATCAAATTTCCAAAATATAATATAATATACCCTATGATCAAGAATGATTGACACTGTATATACTTTATATACAATACGAAAAGAGTTTGATCTATCTGAATTCTGAAAGAGACAACATGAACAATAGAGACAGTAAGGTTCCCAGGACAGGCTTCTACTGTCTCTGACATGCATGATGTCTCTCTCTAAATTCAGACGGGTCAAACGCTCTTCCTTCTGTATATATTCCACTATATATATTTTCATATTTTATTTTATTTATACAGACTTATATATTGATATAACTAAAAACATTATTTGATACGAATTGTTGATTACATTTTTTATCTATGTAATTTAGCTTAATTTTTTAATAAATTCATTCATTTTCTTAGGAAAGTTCATTAATAAATAGTATAATTCAAAAATATAATATTTATTTGCATTATTTATTATACTGTACGAATAAAAATGTCTCAATATGTGTAATATGTGGTGGAAAAAATATTTATTTATTACAAATGATACTTAAAGTTTTTTCCTAATCTGTTGCAAATCTGAACAAATCTAATTTACTGCAAGATCAATCCATTAATCACAATGGTCATTATATTCACAGATTTTTACTTTTTTTGATTAAAAAATTAATTAACAAAAAATTAACAATAACTCAAATATTTCAATTTTGTGGTGAAAATGTTAAAAATTTAAGTACAAATAAATAATATTCCATATATTTTTTTCTAGTCAAAAAACGTATCCAATTTTTTAAAAAATTCCATACTTTTTTCCACCACTGTATTATATATATTATTTGTATTTATATTTAAATATAAATATTTATAACTATTTTATTTTACAATATTCGAATATTTCTTTATTATATTTATATATATGCTGAAATACACAATTGTTTATTATTAAAAACATAAAGGTAATATGATATATAATATTTTATTACAAATTAAAATAAAATTACAATTAAAATCAATGAGCGGCCTTGTTTATACCAACAAAAAATGTTACAATATTAATACTGAACGGACATATAAACTAAAAATATAAATTATTTACTACAAATTGTTGTTTCATTTATTATCTATGTAATTTTGCTTAATTTTTTAATAAATTCATTCATTTTCTTAGGAAAGGTCATTAATAAATAGTATAATTCAGAAGTATAATATTTATTTGCATTATTTATTATAATGTATGAATAAAAATGACAAAAAAAATACGTGCAATATGTGGTGGAAAAAATATTTATTTATTACAAATGGTACTTAAAGTTTTCCCTAATCTGTTCCAAATCTGAACAAATCTAATTTACTGCAAGATCGGTCACAGATTTTTACTTTTTTTGATTAAAAAATTAATGTGGTCTGGAAAAAGTGTGGAATATTTTATGAATATTAATAATAAATTAACAATAACTCAAACATTTCAATTTTGTGGTGAAGATGTTAAAAATTTAAATACAATTAACTGCAAATAAAATAATATTCTACATATTTCAAAAAAATTCCATACTTTTTTTCCATCACTGTATTATATATATATATATATATATATATATATATATATATATATATATATATAAATATTGTTTGTATTTATATTTAAATATAAATATTTATAAATATTATAAATATTTTATTTTACAATATTCGAATATTTCTTTATTATATTTATGTACATGTTGAAATACACAATTGTTTATTATTAAAAACATAAAGGTAATATGATATATAATATTTTATTACAAATTAAAACAGAATTACAATTAAAATCAATGAGTGGCCTTGTTTATACCATCAAAAAATGTTACAATATTAATACTAAACGGACACATAAACTGAAAACATATTAAAAAAGGGATTTTTTGATGTTCATAAAAACAATAATTGATACGAAAGCTATCCAATACAAATAATTAAAACTTTATTCGTAGCTGCAAACGGAAAATTGTACATTGAGTGGTATTATTGTACGAATTCCCAATAAACATTTATTAGGTAGCCAAAGCTGAAATGCTGAAAAATTATTCGCATTGCTCCGCTGAAAATTTCGTTTACGTTAATAAATTTATTTGTTCATGTTTCAAATTGGCACCTAGATAAATAATTTATTACATAAACTTATCTTAATAAATTTTTAATGTGAAATTTAAGTAAATTAAAGACAAATTAAAATTGAAAGCCCCGCAAAGTAGTTTTGTTTTGGGTCATTTTTAATCTCGGTGTAAGGACAATATTGATTCGTATTAACCCACTTAAATTTTAATAAAAATTCGAAAGCCGATTAAAGCAAGTAAACTCCCCGGATAATATCTCGCAGTTCCGTACATCCGAGGGTCTATCTACTTTTATATCAAATATGTTGATGTCATAAACAGCCAGAAATAGTGAACCGAAGAAGCAAATTGAATGTCAGTGTATTGTGGTACATTTGGATTTTTAAACAGGACTACCGTCGTTTTGTAAAAATGACGCCGTGAACCGTACGTTTTATCTACCATACAATATTTAATTTTACTGCGTCGTCTTTAAGCCATCCTTAAAATTTAATTAGGAAGCCACGCACGACAATCGCAAAGCGGCTGCGATTAAATACAAGATTGTGCATTGATATGTGCGTTTTTCAGTTTTCAGACAATCGCTGTC